>NC_136990.1:6402222-6517355 GCF_032717465.1 Coenobita brevimanus
AACCCATGAAATTCCTTAGTAAGTTTAAAGATAAAAATCCAAGATAGACAAGATGGAGTCTACTTCTTCAGAAGTATTCATTAGACATACAACATGTCAAGGGGAAAGAAAATATTATTGCAGATTGCTTATCTAGACTTTTTAGACAGATTGTTTTAGAGTAGAAAGAAAGTTCCTTTGTAAATTTCTTTTCTTTTTTCTTTGTGGGGAGGTGTTACATAGCCTATGATTTCATGTCCTTTACTTATAATTTTAATGTACAGTATGCTGCATGTTTGATCACGATTCGCCACGTGGCTTCCATAGTGACCAGGTTTGCGTGTTCTACCTCACTCCCCCCTTCTCCCCCTTATAGTAGAGTAAGTCGTTCTTTCTCTTGTTCAGAGCAGGACTGTCAACTCTTCCTCCCCTGTGCCTTCATTTCCGCGTCCTTCTTGTAAGTTGAATCAAGCTCTGCCGGCCCCCTATATAATGCGCTCAGTCTCTGCATTAGTTGCCACTTAGATCTACTCCTCATTTTGTTCACATCTCTGTCCTCCCCTGTAGAGTATATTATTATTTTTGTGAGTGCTCTGGAAGTCTCCAGTCATCTAGCTGCTGTATAATTTGAGTATAAGTGTTATTACCATTTTTCTTGTACTGTATAGCCTGAGGCGTTGGTTCGTGGGCCTGGTGGGGTTTTTGTGATTCATGTAAAGTTTTTAATATCAGCCAGTATTAGTAATATTTTGTATATGTAATAATATTATATTTTACTTTAACTGAGCATTATTCGGTTCTCTCATTTATCAGGACTGACTTAGATAAATTTGTTCTTACTAAATTCGTGTTAATAGAGGCTATTGCAGTTAACCATATATGTAACCTATCTTGCCATTACATTATCCTTATGAGTCCTGAATGTTTAGTTGTTAGTTTGTGCATTAAATTTTAACTTGTAATTTTACCTAAGTCTTTTGTTTTGAACCTGGAACTTTGCGGGACAGTAGTGATTTTAGTGTTCTCACTTGAAGTGTTCATTATCTCTCTCTGTTCCGTAATATAAATTTGGCGACCTCTTATCAGGATATTCAGGATATTATCATAAGGATATTGCTTGATATTTTGTGACTGTGATTTATTCATGATGTCTGCTATTCTCTCTTGATGAAACCAAAGATTTTTGTTAAATGTGCAAAGTGTGTGATGTAGAAAACAGAACAAAGAATGAACTTAATCTTGTTGCTCAACTTAATTAGGGAATTGTTCTTCGCTCTCTATCCTTCTAAAGATCAAATTCTTGACATGATTAATAAAAGCTTGTTTAATGTAACTCCTCCAGATGAGCAAACGCAGATTGAAATAGCTAAGTTACACCTACCCCTGCTGGAGGCTCGTGCTAAGGAGGCTGAGTTTCAGGCTCGTGCTAAGGAGGCTGAGTTTCAGGCAAATGCTAAGGAGGCTGAGTTTCAGGCAAATGGTAAGGAGGCTGAGTCTCAGGCTTGTATTCAGGAGGCACAGGTACGGGCTCAGGCACAAAGTGGAACTGGATCATCTAGCTCTGATGATTTTGATGTGGCTAAAAATGTTAAACTTGTCCTTCCTTTTAATAAATCTGATTTAACAAAGTATTTTCAGTTGTTTGAGAGGGTAGCTACAGGTTTTAATTGGCCCAAAAAGTATTGGCCAGTACTCCTACAGAGTGTTCTCACCGGTAAAGCTTAAGTAACTTATGCATCTTTGCCTCAGGATCAATCTGATAATTATGATGTAGTTAAGAGCTTGATTCTTAAGGCCTATGAGCTTGTTCCTGAAGCCTATAGAGTAAAATTTAGGACAACTTATAAGCAAGATAAGCAATCCCATGTTGAGTGTGCAAAAATCAAAAGATCTGTTAGAGCAGTGGTTAAATTCTAAGAATGTAAATTCTGAATTTGATAAATTTAAGCAAAGATAATTTTGCTGAAGGACTTCAAAAGGTATATTAATAGATGTAAGCCTATATCTTGATGAGAAAAGAATAGATAATTTGTCTGATGCTGCCAAGTTTACTATAGCTGATGGAATATGTTCTCACTCACAAGAGATATTCTAAAGAAAAAAGGAAAGCTGAGAGTAAGTACGTTGCCTCTATTCAGAGTACAGGTAACAGAAAAGAGAATAAAGATGATGTTTCTCAGGAAGTAAATACCAGCTTCACCTCTAGATTTCAGAAAAGTAAATGTACTTATTGTAGTAAGCTTGGTCATAATACCGAGAAATGTCTCATGATGAAGCTCCTCTTTTGAGCAGTAACGTGGGTGACACTCTCAAGAGTTCATGTGCTAATTTCATGGCTGATGGTTTTGTCAGTCCTCTGGACAGGAATGACAGGAAATCAGTTAAAATATATCGTGATACAGGTGCTTGCCAATCCCTTATGCTGACCATTGATATTCTAGGCTCTAAATGTTAATTCCTCCACGATGGAACTGTAATCTTACAAGGTGTAGGGAATAATTACTTCTCTGTCCCTCCGTGCAGAGTGTTGATTTAGAGTCTGGTTTTGTTAATGGTTCCGTTATGGTTGGGTTAGTTGAGACACTCCCAATGTCAGAGGTGTAGCTTTCTTACTTCTGGAAATGATATTGGTGTGCAGTCAAGTGTGTCCATCTCCTCAGTTGCCTAGTGAACCAGTGACTGCGACCCAGGATTGTGATGTCCCTGATGTGTTCTCTGCATGTGCCCATGTCACTAGGGCTAAGTCTAAAGTTACTGGTGACTTATGAAGGATAATGATGATGATGTTATCCTAGCTGACACTTTTCTTTAACTCAATTTGGACCACTCATCAGATAGAAACAGTGCCGTAGTGTTGATAATGTGTCTCGTCAAGAGTTAGTTGAGTTGCAGATTGCTGACCCTGGTTGTTGAGAAAGGTCTAGGTAACTCTGCTTGCAGTATGAGGAAGAGTCAATACTGGATTGCTTCTACTTGTTATTATATAAAGTCAGGAGTACTTGCTGAGGGAAGTGGAGACCTCCCAACAGCATCAATAGCCGACTGCTGAATGAGAGGTTGTACATCAGAAGTTGTCATCCCTCAGTGTTTTGTAGGCAGGATATCATTAGAGTGTCTCATGATTCCAGATTTGTACCAGGACACCTTGGAGTGAGGAAGACTATGGCTTGCATTTTGAAACACTTCTACTGGCCCAGGTATCCTTCAGAGATGTTTTTCCTGGTATTGTAAGTCTTGTCACACCTGTCAAGTTTGTGAGGAGAGAGTGTAATCAGACCGAGAAGGTTGCACCTCTAGTTCCCATTCCTCCTTTTGAGGCGCCATTCACCCGTGTGTTGGTGGATATTGTGGGCCCTCTTCCTAGAACTTCTTCAGGATTTTCTTATGTGTTGACCCTGAATGATATGGCTACTCCTCATCCTGAAGCCATTTTCCACTTAGGAAATATCTTTCAGCAAAGAACGTGGTTAAGGAAATGCTAGGGTTCTTCACCAGTTTTGGTCTGCCCAAGGAGGTACAGATCAGACCGGGGAAGTAATTTCATGTCAAATGTTTTCAAGCAGAGTGTCTGAAAGAGTTGGGCATCACCCAGACCACGTGTCTTCAATGCACTGTCCCCAGACCCAAAGGAGCGTTGGAGAGATATCCATCAAACACTCAAATCGATGCTCAAGAAATACTGTTTTAGAACATCAGAAACACTGGGATAAAGATTCTTCCATTCGTTGTATTTGCCACAAGAAGAAATCTCCAAATGAATCACTGGGCTTCTCACCCTTTGAACTACTGTTTGGCCATGAAGTAAGAGGACCCCTTAAGCTACTCAAGGAATGCTGGCTGTCGGAGGAAGATGACGTCAACCTGCTGGAGTATGTGATGAAGTTCAAAGACCGGCTGTCCACTGCTTTACAGCTGGCGAGAGAGAATTTAGGAGCTGCTCAGGAGATGAAGACTTGGTATGATAAGAAGTCCAGGTTACGTCACTTTCAGCCAGGAGATCAGGTTTTGATTCTGCTACCGGTGCATGGGCAACCTCTTCAAGCCAAGTTTAGTGGTCCTTATTTCGTGGAGAAGAAACTCAGTGATGTCAACTATGTCCATCGCATACACCAGATTGTAGAAAGAACAAGCAACTTTGTCACATCAACATCCTAAAGATTATATCACTGAGGGGGACAAAAATAACCCAGTCTGCGCATGTAGCTGTTCCCACCCGAGAGTCTGCAAATGTGAAGTTCTCCCCATGCAGTATGAGCCTGAGTGATAGTTTGAGGGAAGAATCCTGATATCATGAATGATCTCCAGACTAAGCTTTCTCAACTAGTTCTCCGAGGAAAGGCAGGAGTTTTCGGCATTACTGCAGGAGTACCCGCAAAGTGTTCCGTGCCACTAAAGGAAGGAGACCACCTGTGTTTATGCATGATGTCGATGTTGGAGACGCAAAGCCAATTAAACTGCCTCCATACCGTGTAGAACCCAGTGGAAAGTTCCTCTCATCCTGAAGGAGCTTAGCTACCTGTTGGACCACAAAATGATTCAGGACCTGTCCGGAAGCCCGAGTGGAGTTCTCCTGTCACTCTAGTCCCTGAGCCAGGTGGGTCACAGCGGCTTTGCATCGAGCTACAGACATATTAATCAGATAACCCAAAAAGACACTGTACCCTCTCCCTCGTATTCGTGGAAGATTGGGCATAGACAAGAGATCCGGAAAGGCTAGACCTACATAAGTAACTTTGATTTTGTTAAAGGGATACTGGCAAGTACCTATGACTGAACGTGCTAGGGAGATCTCATGTTTCGTAACACCAGGAAAAGACTTTTTGGCATGTTTTTGTAATGCCATATGGGTATCGGAAGAATGCACCAGCCTACACTTTTCAGAAGCTTTCCCATGAATGTTGTAAGCAGAGGGTTTGGCAGGGTGTGTTGTTTATACTGAGTGATGTATTAATCTTCAGTGACAACTGGAAAGATCACCTATGCCATGTCAGTAAATTTCTTGAAGCATTTGGTTCAGAGCTAATTCTTGTAGCTAATTAATAAAGTGTGAGTTTGGTCAAGCTAAATTTCAGTACCTTGGGTACGTAATTGGTGATGGACACGTTGCACCACCAGGAGCTAAGGTTCAGGTTATAAGTGATCTTCCCATACCCAAAAGTAGGAAAGAGCTACAAAGATTTTTGGGAATGGTAGGTTATTACAGGAGATTTGTTCTCAACTTTTCAATTCTTTTATCACCACTTACAGACCTACTGAAAAAGGGAGTTAAATTTGTCTGGACCGATAACTGTGAATCCTCTTTCAGTAAAGTTAAAGCTATCCTATTAAGTCAGCCAGTGCTTGCTACTCCAAATTTTGCTAAGCCTTTTAAGATGGCTGTTGACGCAAGTGATACAGGAGCTGGGGTTGTTGTAACTTGGAATACTTTCGTGATAGAAACTCCGTGTACAAACAGCTAGATAAGGAGTTTATTACGAGCTCACAATAAATAGTCTGCCCGTCTTGAATGTCTGCTATGAACTGACGCAATAACGCCTTCGCCCAGGCTTCGGGCCCTGGGAAAGCGTGCTAGGTCAGCAAGTTTAGTGGGGGCATGTATGCATTGAGGGGGGACATATATACATCGGCGGTAGACATATTGTGGAGGAGGTACTGTCAGCAACTTTTCCTCTGGTTTTGTTTTGATTTTTTTTTTCTCTCCTTGAGTAGTCTAATAAATTCGATACTATTTCATATATATATTTCCAGGGTTCATTTATGGCGGTATGCTTTATGAAGACGAGTCGAGTACCTTTTTCAAATTTGGCTGGATGGTTCAGATATTTGAAGAATAGCTGATAATGATTAATAAGTCTTTAGTAATTGTTCTGTTCATATTGTTAAATGGTTTTCGTTAGTTTAATGAGTTGTGTGTATTTGGAATTGTTTAATGCAAGCAAAAGTATGAACCATTAGTTAATGATTTGGTGTATCTCGTATGTATACAAATCTATTTTGGTAACCAGTTACCGAGCTGAGGAGAGAGAGACGGAAGAGTGGCCTGGCAGTTCCATACCAGCTGTTGCCCAGACTGTGCCGGGCCTCCTGCTGCCTCGTTACTGGGGCTAGTGTTATGGTGAACCTTGGGTGTATGACGGGATTTACATTGGCTAAGGGGATCCCCAGTTAAGTGCTGAGATTATAAAGCAGTCGAGTAATTCAGTGTGAGTGACAGTGTTCAGTGGAGGCGGTGGAAGGGCAGCAGTTGTTGTGGAGCTCAGGTAGCACATTCCTTTTGGTTATTTACATATTGTCTGGTATTAATATGCTATGTTATTGTGTCTAGGTTTGGCTGTATCAGAGTCCGAGACTCTGGTAGTTTAAAGGTAGCTGATACCCTGCGAGGTGTACGAGTTCATACGCCGTTAGTCTGTTTCAGGTCCCAGGGGGGTTATTGTGTGGGGGACTGCGGTGTTGTTTTGAAGTGGGACAGTAATAAGTATGGTATTTGGGTGTATGTTATCCTAATTGGTTTCCCTCTAATCTTGTGTGTGTGTGTATGTGTGTGTGTGTGTGTGTGTGTGTGTGTGTGTGTGTGTGTGTGTGTGTATGTGTGTGTTTTGCTAAGTCCCTGTTGTAGGGAGAGGTTTATATATATATATACCGATATATACTGTATGCTTTCGTATATAGCTAAATGTGTGCCATTAGGGAATTGTGTAAGTTTAAATGGGGTTTAAATCTGATATTCGGAATTAAATTTTTAATTGCAAATACAAAGGTTGTTTGGGTATCCTTCTTTGTACATTCTGGTATGTCATTTGTACAGTTAGTTTAAAGAATCTGGAGACACCCACTTTTGGGTGACATATGGCGACCTCGCCAGGATACCAGAATTTACAAAGAGGATTTGTGGGGTTTGAGTGCTGACAGTATTAACCTCAAAATGTCCGACCTTGGGACTTTGGTCAGTTTAGGAAAGGAGTTAGGATATGAAGGAGAAGAGCTGAGAAAATTTATTGAAGCTGAAAGAAGTTACGTTGAACAGAATAGGAGAGCAGAAAGGGCAGAACGACGACAGGAGGACAAGGACCAATTAGAAATGGAGCAAGAGAGGCTAAGACAATTAATAGAGCGATTGGACTTGGAAGAGCGACTTGCTCAGACTAGGGGTCAGATGGTTACTCAGTCAACTCAGGAGGGGTTTGGCGGAAGTGTTAGAGCCGTCGTTGGTACAGATGTAAGTTAAAGGTCCTTCACTGCCGCCTTTTGACGAGAAAACGGACGACATGGATTCATATATACGACGATTTGAAATTTTTTTGCTAGGGCTGTGGGATGGCCAGAGGATAGGTGGGCAGTGTTACTCAGTTCCTATCTAAAGGGCCTTGCACTGGAGGTGTATTCAAGACTCAGTGCGGAGGAAGCTGTGCATTATGGGTGTGTTAAGACTGCTCTTATGGACCGATTTGAGTGCACGGAAGAAGGATTTCGGAAGAGATTTCGTACGGCAAAACCACAAAGTTTTGAGAAAGTATCACAATTTATAAATAGGCTGCAAAATTTGTTAAGCAGGTGGATAGAGTTATCTAATACAGATAAATCATTCGAAGGGGTGTGTGAATTAATTGTAGCAGAACAATTTCTTGATTGTTGTGGAAAAAACTTGCAGGTATATCTACGAGAACGAACACCACAGAACCTGCAGGAGATGATAAATCTTGCAGAAGGTTTTGTCCGAGCTCATGGTGGATTACTACAGAATGCCCGTACACCATGCTGCTCCTCTTCAGGGGTAAAGAAACCCGATGCTGCAGTGCAACACAGTGAGGAACAAAGTAATAAGAGGACATTATTTGTAGAGAAAGGATTGTGTTTCAAATGTGGTAATCCAGGTCATCAGGCACGACAATGTAATGCGAGTACAGGTTACAGGAGTCGACCACAAGTGAATCTCTGTACAGAGACTGATTCTAACCCAGGCAGTGAGGACGAGACTTCCAGGAATCAACTGTGTGGACAGACAGTAGACGTAGTGAGTGCTTTAGCGAGGATGCCAGTGTCCAAAGGGTTTGTGTGTGGCCATGCGGTGGATGTACTGCGCGACACGGGATGCAGTACGGTAGTAGTAAAGAAAGGACTGGTACCGAAGGAGTGCTTCACGGGACAGCAAAGGAAGGTGAGACTCGTCAATGGACAGGTGGAACAGCATCCGCTGGCAAAATTTGAAGTTCAAACTCCATACTATACGGGACAAGTGGAGGCAGTTTGCATGGATGATCCAGTTTATGAATTAATAATTGGGAATATTGCAGGTGCTACAAAATTAGAAAGTCTACTAGAGAGCCATGCCGTTGCAACCAGGGCAGCATCCCAGAAAACTCGTACCACAAAGAAGTTAAAAGTTGTGGACAACTTACAACTGGATGCACAAGACATGAAGGAGGCCCAGCAGGATGACGAACAATTACGCTGTTGGCTCAAATATGCACAAGATAACCATTCTGGGTTTCAAACCGTTAAGAAAGCTAGTTTCTCTGTGGAAAAGGGTTTGTTATTTAGAACAAAGTGTGTTCAAGGGAAGGATATAAAACAATTGGTTTTACCTACGAAATTTAGAGATGGTGATGAGTATTGCCCATGAATCGCCTTTTGGAGGACATTTGGGAAGTGATAAAACGTTGGGAAAGATAGAACAGGAGTTTGCTTGGCCTGGAATGGGGGCTGATGTTAAAAGATTTTGTTTATCCTGTGACATTTGCCAACGTACAGTTCCCAAAGGGAAGGTGGGTAAAGTACCATTAGGTGAGGTTCCCTTGATTGATACACCCTTTCAGAGAGTGGCAGTGGATTTGGTGGGGCCCATTGAACCCAGAAGTGAGTCCGGTAAGCGCTACATTTTGACCCTGGTGGATTATGCCACTCGATATCCTGAAGCAGTGGCACTGAGTAAGGTGGACACAGAGACCGTGGCAGAGGCTCTGCTGGAGATATTTTCAAGGGTAGGTGTACCAGAAGAAATTGTTTCTGAGAGAGGCTCTCAATTCACTTCTGATATGATGGGAGAGGTAAGGAGGTTGCTTTCCATTCGTCATCTTCCCACTACTCCCTATCATGCACAGGCAAATGGACTGGTTGAGAGGTATAACGGAACACTTAAGCATATGTTGAAAAAAACCTGTGCTGAGCAGCCAAAGTTATGGGATAGGTACCTTCCCGCTGTTCTTTTTGCCTACAGGGAGGCTCCCCAGGCTAGCCTAGGGTTCTCCCCATTTGAACTTTTGTATGGGCGGACAGTCAGGGGCCCCCTTAGTATTTTGAGGGAGTTATGGGACAAGGAAAAACAGGAAGGAGAAGTGCTTACTAGCTACCAATACGTTTTTAACCTGAGAGAAAGATTGGAGGAGACGTGTAGACTAGCAAAGGAACAGCTGGAAAAGTCAAAAACTAAGTATAAACGTTATTTTGACAGGAATGCCAAAGAGAGAAAGTTTTCTATCGGGGACAAAGTATTGGTTTGGCTCCCAACTGCAAATAATAAATTGCTTCTACAGTGGAAAGGTCCATACACCATCCAACGTAGGAAAGGTCAAATGGATTACGAAATAGAAATTAATGGGAAATTTAAAGTGTTTCATGCCAATATGCTCAAGTATTATTTCACCAGGCAGAATGGTAATTCAGGAACAGATGATGTTGGGGCTGTAATCGAAGATGAGGAAGACTACGGGAGTGAAGATTTGGTTCTGCCCGGGGTACAGGGTAAGGAGTCCTACACCGATGTACACATCAACCCATATCTGTCTACGGAGCAGCACACCCAAGTAAGAGAACTTCTGCAAAGATTTAGTCCAGTATTGTCCAGTAAACCTGGCTTGACATCTTTGCTTGAGCATAAGATAGAGCTAACCCAACCACAGATAGTGCGATCTCGACCCTATACCATTCCATATGCTTTAAGAGAATCCATAAATGAGGAGATAGAACTGATGAAAAAATGGGATATCATTGAGCCTTCTAACTCACCTTTTTCAACACCAATGGTGGTAGTGAAAAAGAAAGATTCGTCCAACCGCATATGTCTGGACTTTAGGAAATTGAATGCCTTAACTGTTTTTGATTGTGAACCAATGGCTGACCCAGATTACATTTTTGGAGTATTGAATGGAAGCAAGTTTTTCACGAAGATTGATTTGAGTAAGGGATACTGGCAGATCCCACTAGAAGAGGACAGTAAACCCTACACTGCATTCCAAACAGATAAAGGATTATTCCAGTTCAAAGTTCTCCCCTTCGGATTAGTCAACGCTCCAGCTAGTTTTAACCGGCTAATGAGGAAGGTGTTTCAAGGTATGGCGGGAGTACAGCACTTTTTGGACGACATATTAATCCACACACAGACGTGGGAGGAACACTTGGTCATTTTGGGTGAGGTGTTACGGAAGCTGAAAGAGGCAGGAATTACAGCTCGTCCCTCCAAATGCCATGTGGGCATGGCCAGCTTGGAATATCTGGGCCACGTTGTGGGGGGTGACAGGCTTCAACCAATGAAGGACAAAGTAACCAGTATCAGTGAAGCTCCCACACCTAGGACAAAGAAGGAACTCCGGTCTTTTCTTGGACTTAGTGGATATTATAGAAGGTTTATTCCCCATTACTCAGCCATTGCTGCTCCCCTCACTGAACTAACTAGGAAACAGAAACCAAATGTGTTGGAATGGACTGATAGGGAAAATAATGCATTTCAAACATTGAAGTTGCGTATCTCCAGAGATCCTGTGTTGTTGCTGCCAGATGTGAATCGGCCCTTTACTCTACGAACAGATGCCTCTGACCAAGGACTGGGTGCTGTGCTACTGCAGGAGCAAGATGGAGTGAAGAAACCTGTCGCGTATGCAAGTAGAAAACTGTTAACCAGGGAGAGAAACTACTCAGTTATAGATAAAGAATGTCTTGCTCTAGTGTGGGGTGTAAAAAAGTTTGAGGCATACTTGTATGGGCACCCGTTTAATTTGGACACTGATCATAAGCCACTTGTGTACTTGCAAACCGCTAAGAACCTTAATGGGAGGTTGATGAGATGGGCCTTATTTCTGCAGCCATACACGTTGAATATGAAGGTCATTAAGGGTAGTGAAAATGTAGGAGCTGATTACTTGAGCAGAATGTAATAAGAAAATAGATTTTCTTCTTAAATGGGGAGGTATTGTCAGCAACTTTTCCTCTGGTTTTGTTTTGATTTTTTTTTTTCTCTCCTTGAGTAGTCTAATAAATTCGATACTATTTCATATATATATTTCCAGGGTTCATTTATGGCGGTATGCTTTATGAAGACGAGTCGAGTACCTGTTTCAAATTTGGCTGGATGGTTCAGATATTTGAAGAATAGCTGATAATGATTAATAAGTCTTTAGTAATTGTTCTGTTCATATTGTCAAATGGTTTTCGTTAGTTTAATGAGTTGTGTGTATTTGGAATTGTTTAATGCAAGCAAAAGTATGAACCATTAGTTAATGATTTGGTGTATCTCGTATGTATACAAATCTATTTTGGTAACCAGTTACCGAGCTGAGGAGAGAGAGAAGGAAGAGTGGCCTGGCAGTTCCATACCAGCTGTTGCCCGGACTGTGCCGGGCCTCCTGCTGCCTCGTTACTGGGGCTAGTGTTATGGTGAACCTTGGGTGTATGACGGGATTTACATTGGCTAAGGGGATCCCCAGTTAAGTGCTGAGATTATAAAGCAGTCGAGTAATTCAGTGCGAATGACAGTGTTCAGTGGAGGCGGTGGAAGGGCAGCAGTTGTTGTGGAGCTCAGGTAGCACATTCCTTTTGGTTATTTACATATTGTCTGGTATTAATATGCTATGTTATTGTGTCTAGGTTTGGCTGTATCAGAGTCCGAGACTCTGGTAGTTTAAAGGTAGCTGATACCCTGCGAGGTGTACGAGTTCATACGCCGTTAGTCTGTTTCAGGTCCCAGGGGGGTTATTGTGTGGGGGACTGCGGTGTTGTTTTGAAGTGGGACAGTAATAAGTATGGTATTTGGGTGTATGTTATCCTAATTGGTTTCCCTCTAGTCTTGTGTGTGTGTGTGTGTGTGTGTGTGTGTGTGTGTGTGTGTGTGTGTGTGTGTGTGTGTGTGTGTGTGTGTGTGTGTGTGTGTTTGTGTATGTGTGTGTTTTGCTAAGTCCCTGTTGTAGGGAGAGGTTTATATATATATATACCGATATATACTGTATGCTTTCGTATATAGCTAAATGTGTTCCATTAGGGAATTGTGTAAATTTAAATGGGGTTTAAATCTGATATTTGGAATTAAATTTTTAATTGCAAATACAAAGGTTGTTTGGGTATCCTTCTTTGTACATTCTGGTATGTCATTTGTACAGTTAGTTTAAAGAATCTGGAGACACCCACTTTGGGGTGACAGGTACACTACTCCCCCGGGTAGCTGAGATCGTGTCTCCTGACACCAGGAGTGATATGGTGTTTGATTATATTACTAAGGCAAGGTTGGGGAGGTTTGTACAAGGGATAAGGATGATACAGGGGCAGTTGGGGAGACATGGCCATGTTAAGGGGAGGGAATTAGAAGGATATATACAGATAAGATATACAAGGATTAATAGGGATGTGTCCAGTAAGGGTCGAAGGTATACATAGATATAATGGGGATTATACAATAATAGTGTGATACACGATAAACAAGGAGTAGATATCAGAGTTCTATTGTTGTTCGTTCTTTTTTTTTTTTTTTTTTTGTAGGATACACTGTCACTCAGTAATGCATTAAAGAAATACCATCATTTTCTAGTAGGCAGAGTTCTGTTCACAGTTTGGTTGTCAGATGGCGTTGGTAGTCACTGAATGTGAGGGCACTAAGTACAGGGAGTTTCTACGTCGTGTGTAGGGCGTACTATGCCTGGAGCGACTCTGATTTCCTGGAGTCGACATCCCATTTTTCTGACACAACAATGCACTGCACATATGATGAGTAGAAAACCTATGAATGTGATAACCATAGGGGGAAACACAACTGTTGGATGAACCCAGGAACGGCTGAAGGCCAGAGAAAATTGATCCATAATGAAATCACTGTCATTGAGGAATGTTAGCATGCGCAAGTTAGGGGAGGTGACGGTGATGTTGGCAGATGGTAGGGTGGAAGGCATGTCGATTGGTTGAAAGATGTCATAGGAGTGTGTACGGACAGCTTGGTGATAGCAAGTGGTGTAAGTGATGACGGACTCTGATTTGACGGTACAATAGACTGGTGCTTTGTACATAGAGACCACTAGCGGGGACGGATCGAACCGAAGAACCAGGACACATGATTGTGACAGAGATGGGAACAGCAAAGAAGAAGTACTGGACGTGGTTGAGGTGAGCATGGTGGACCGGGAGTTCAGGAGCTGGGACAAAAGAACAGGCCGAGTAGATGGAATGGTTGCGAACTAAAGCAGACTCACAGGGTGTAGCACTGCTAGGGAAGATAGCGAAAAGGTGGGCAGCACAGAGGCGAGAGGTTGCAGTAAGGGAAGAACATTTCTGGAGGTCTGTGGAAGAAAGGAAGGCAACTGAAAGATGATCATGGGAGAGGAGGAAATATTCTGAAGGAACAGATACTTGTAACAAGGAGTGGTTGAGGCAGAAAGGGAAGGGAATGATGTGGAAAAGGGTAAAGGTTATGGCAGAGCGGAGAGGAATATGGACGACGACGTATGTGGTGAGAAGAGTGGCTTCAAGAACAGGATAATAATATTCGAGGGAGGAGTAGGGGAGAACTGGGGATAGACCGAAGGTGGAGTGAGCCCATTCCAGGACAGAACGGAGAGCTGAGACAGGTACTAAGGCGGAAGTGACACGTCCATTTATAGCATCGACCAGGATACGAACCAAGGTAGAGACTTGAGACAGGAGAGAGTCAATGGCCAGTTGGAGATTATCCATGTTGAGTTTCAGGTAGAAGAACTGAGAGATAACGTTGAGATCTGAAAGGTGGCAATGTAAGATATCGGTGAAGTTGTTTAGAGTGGACGTGACTTCATTTAGGTGGGTCATGAGCTTCTGTAACATAGTGTGTTGGATTTTAATGACTCGGCATTGGGATTCTAGAGCTGAAGCTAAATGAGTGAGATCAGATTTGAAGCCAGAAATGTCACAGGCTGTAGCAACGCCAAACAAGCCACTCAGAATCTCACCACCGAAGTCGAAGAGACCTCGTTTCACACGAGAACGACCAACGGGTGTCTGAATGGAAAATGTGTCATTGAGCTCAGTGAATCTATTACTTATGTATTGCAATTGCCAGGAGAGTGGTAGGAAAAGGTTATAGAAATACTCATTTGGGTTGTGAGTCCCCATGATGGCCGTGAGATGGGTCTTGATTCCATGGAGCTGGTGCACGTAGGCAGGTAGGGCAATGGCTACGTCGGCCAGGGGCTCAAGATCATAGCGCAATGAGGCTATTTCTTCGATAAGCATTACCTCGCCTCATGAGCCGACCAAGGCCCCGGGATGTACTCCACCATCGTCCTGACCTAACCCAGACCCCAGGAGGGTCAGCACTGTAGCAGGGAGATCGCTAACATCGTACCTAAAAAATCAGGGTAGAGTTAATGGGGGAGGTCTTGAAGAGGTTGATGGGCAGAGCGCAGTTTGGACCGATATTGATTGGTTGATGAATGAGCAGGTGGAGGTGGAGATGAAGGAGACTGAGGGATAGGTGGAGACAAAGTAGATTGAGGGATGTGTGGAAGGGAAGGGGGGGTCAGGAGGTTGCGTAAGTGACTCTTCCAACACGAGGCCAAGGGGTGCTCGCTTTAAGTCATCGACGTGGATCCATCTGGTGTCCTTAGTGGACAGGTCCTGGAGGTGAAATTTGTTGCCTTGTTGAGTGAGGATGCGGTGGGGCCCTGTAAATTTGTCATCCAACTTAGAGGAATGCATATGGGAATGAGCAAAGACAAGATCGCCTACATTGATAGTGATAGGAGAGGCAGATTTATGTTGGCGCTGCAGCATGTCCTCCTGAGAGGAAGCCAAAGTGGATTGGACATACTGGTGGATTGTCTGGAAGTTGGCCAATTTTAGTTTAACATAATCATCCGTGTTGTAGTTGGGTTCTGGCTTTGAGGATAAGAGAGAGTATGGGAGGTTCTTGTCAAAACCAAAGAGGACAAAGAAGGGAGATTCAGCATAGGATGCATTGATGGAGCTATTGATTGAGGATGCCACTTGGGGAATCCAGTCATCCCAGGACGAACTATGGGAGCCTAGATGTCAGAGGCACTCTAAGATTTTTCAGTTGTGGCGTTCTACAATGCCATTGGAAGCCGGATGGTTAGGCATGACATTGCACTTACTGATACGAAAGCGGCGACAGATCTCATCTAGAAGGCTATTGTTGAACTCCGTACCGTTGTCAGTAAGAATGGTATGAGGGGTACTGAACGGGCAAATTACGTGATCTACAAAGGCACGTGCAACGCTCTTCGCGGTCTTGTCGGAGAGGGGTACGAGGACACAGTAGCGGGAGAAGTGGTCGACCGCTACGAACAAGTACTCAGAGCCGGATTCCGTGAGAGGTAGTTTTAAGAGATCGATTGAGACAGTTTCCCATGGTCGTGACGGGATTGGGTATTTTAAGAGAGGTGCAGGTAAGCTGGTTGATCCTTTGTGGCGGTGGCAGGAGAGGCAAGAGTCACAGTGGGTATTGATATCGTGGCGCATGGTTGGCCAATAGTATTTGAGACGTGCTTGGCGCAAGCATCGGTCTTTACCCGGATGGGAAGCTTGAGGGGTATTATGAACAATGTGAAGAATCTTTGGTATCAGGGCAGTGGGGACAACAAGTTGGCGTACTTCGCGATTGGGCATGTCTTTGCCTGTTAGTAGTGTTTTCCTGTACAAGAGATCATCTTCTAGCATGAACTCATCTAGTGATACTGGCAGAGTAGGTAAGGTCGAGGCATTGCCAGATTCTAGGAAATAAATGACTTTGGACCATATGGGGTCTTGGCGCTGAAAGTTTCAAACAATTTCTGATGTTAGAGTAGTGTTTTCAGTTACTTCAGGCTGCAGTGATGTTATAGCTGCTGCTACGTGACGTGAGAGTGTGTCTGTGACTACATTCAGCTTGCCTGGTACATATTGAAAAGTGGGATTAAAGTCCTGGATGATGACTGACCATCTAGCTAACCTACCTGTTAGGTTGCGGTTCTTGAACAAATCACATAGTGGAAGGTGGTCTGTTTGGATATGCACTGGATAACCCTAGACTATATCTCTGAAATGTTTCAAGGACCAGACTACCGCTAGCGCTTCGAGATCTGTGACACTGTAGTTACTTTCAGCGGTTGTAAGGGTGCGACTAGCATACGCTATTACGCGCTTCCTTGATGCTTCATCGAGTTGCATCAAAACGGCACCAAGTCCAGTGCCTGAGGCGACTGTTCAGAGAAGGAAGGGTGTGGTATAATCAGGGAACAATAGAACAGGGGCATTTACAAGAGCTGTCTTTAGCTTTTGGAAAGCCTGTGACTGGTCGTTAGTCCAAACAAAGGGCACATTCTGATGGAGTAAGAGGAGTGGCGATCTTTGCGTAGCCTGTATGAATCTACGATAATAGCCACTGAGGCCCAGGAAACTTCGTACAGCTTCGGTAGTGGTAGGTTCTGAAAAGTTAATAATCGCCTTAATTTTATCCTCATTAGTATGAATGCCTTGTGCATCTACGACATGGCCTAGGAATTTGATTTTCTTTCGCAGGAAGTCACATTTACTGAGATTGATTTTCAGGCCTGCGAGTTGGAGGCGTTCAAAGACTTGCTGGAGCTTGGTGAAATGGTCAGGGATGGATTTACTCACAACAATTATATCATCTAGGTAAGCAAAAAGAGAGTGTCCCATCATACCGCTGAAGACTGAATGGATATGTCACATGAACACGGAAGGAGCATTTCTCAGACCAAAGGGAGTCTCTTAAACTGAAAATGTCCGGAAGGGGTGCTAAAGGCTGGAACTGGGCGAGAGGATTCTTCCATTTCGACCTGCCATTACCCGCTGAGGAGGTCTAAAGATGAAAAGACTACGTTATTTTCACCAAGGGATTCTAGCAAATCAGTGAGGACGGGTAACGGGAAACGGTCTGGAACGGTGACAGAACTGACCTTATGATAGTTGTCTACTGGTCTAAAGTTGCCGTCCTTCTTTGGTACTAAGAAAAGTGGGCTATTCCATGGACTGACGGAGGGCTCAATAATGTCCTGGTCTAACATGTTCTGTACCATTTGATCTGTCTGCATTCTCTGGCTGTGAGGAAATCAATACGCTGGTAAGTAAATCGGCTGAGTTCCTGGTAGTAGTTCAATCGTATGTTTGACAAGGTCTGTTTACCCATCAGTTCACCGGGTAAGGCAACCACGTTTCTGTACGAGGTGAGAAGGTCAAGGAGTTGAGGCGTATTTTCTGGGAAATCTGTGCAAGTGAGATGTGAGAGCATGTCGGGTGAATATGTCGGCGCAGATCCCGTAGAGTTAATAGTACATACACCGATTGGCGTACAATCACCAGTCTGAATAGTAGGAATTGAGGAATCCTGGCACACCTTTACAGCCGCTGGGTATACCAGGAAGTCTCCAATCTTTACACCACTTTTAAGTTTTAGTGGAGCATTTGTGACATTGAGCAAGTACAGGTAACATAAACTGTCCTCTAAGAGTGTACACCATACTGACTCATAAGTCAAGCCATTCACACAACACGTCTCAGGTAGTGTTAGTACATCCACTCCTTCTTTCGCACCGGCAACACAAACAGAGACTTTGGTGAACTCATGCGGTAACAAAATTGTGCACGTATTCGTTACTGCACGTTTCGTCTCTGCGTGTTGGAGAAGATCATTCACACTGTGTGAGGTAGGTAACTGAGACATGTCTGAGTCAGCGATAGTGTTGTCGGGAGAGGAGGTAAGAGCCACGTCCGAAGGCTGAGATGATGTATCAGTAGACATTGAGGAATTTATGTCCTTGCTCGCAGTCAGTAAAGGAATGATCTCTGTATTCTCAGATGATGATAGTGGTGGTTTGGGCTGGGTTGGACTTTTTGGTAGTTAGAGGGACGGGGGTACTTGAAGGACTGATTTGATCGTAAGAACAGGACGGGGACATTCCATACTTTAAACCTGGAATCCGGAAATGTCTATACTACCACAAGCAGGTAATAATGCAATGAAGTGTTGTGCCATGGTGGAGAAACCAATAAGGGCATCTGCGGGATACTGCTAGTCATTAGTGACATGAAATTCAATTCTGATAAGGGGCAAATCTCTATGTAGTTTGACTTCAAGGGTGACTCTTCCATTAACCTTAAACTCTGAGCCTTCGACACCACATAGGCGAATGTCTGGTGGTTCTAGGAAACTGACGTGGTTGTGATGTCGATGAATAAGATGTAAGGAATTGTCGAAGATCAGATTTACTATAGATCCTGTGTCCAAGAAGAATGACGTTGGTATGTCATGACTGCATCCGAGAATGACTAAACCCGAGGATGTTATGGGACCTACATGGCGGATGGAGAGTTGGGTGTCTGGTTCTACGTGGTATTGGTCCGATATGGGCGCGGCGCTTCCCCTGACTGTTGGCGGTTGAGGTAACAACATGCCTCAGTGGTGTGAGTCGTGCTGGATTTGTGGTATTTGCATTTTGGATAACGTGAGCGGGAAGGCGTACGATGTCTGGTTTGGGAGTGAGGACGTCTGTATGTACAGTCGCAACTGGATGCTCGATGTCCAGGATGACCACAGTGCCAGCAAAGAATCGAAGATTGTCTGTTCCGTCGGGCGCTAGATTGATCACGACCTGCGGTAGGAGAACGATGCGTGGCAGGTCCGCCGCGTGTGGTGGGACGGGAGCGAGATTGGTCTGGGGTAGTGGAGGTGTGACAAACTGAGGAGGCCAAGGGTTGGGTGGTGCCCTGACGCGTGTAGTTCGAACCAGTTCTTTCATGAATGGCTTTAGTGACCTGAGTAATTTTATCTCCTGGACTGAAACCGATTTGCAAGGCTAGCTCTCGCTGTTTAGGAGTAAGCCAGTGAAGGAATCTCAGGTAACCCATTAAGTCAGAAAAGTTGGTGAGTGAAAGCATTGGAACGCCATTTTTGTCTTCTAACCATTTCGTGCCTACCAGTAATTGGAGCATCTCGCTACTAGTTGCTTTCATGGCGGCGGCAGCTTTGTGGAGCTTGGCATGTTGCGCTAGGACTCGCAAGTCCTTATCTAGTTGGTTTAGGATATTAATGAATCCCATGAGAGATGCGGTATTTGAATGCTGGCAACAAAGGCTGATGAGTTCTATACGAAAATCAGGAAAGGTATGAATGCTATCAAAATGTCCTGCAAGGATCGCGGATCCGATGTCCGATTTGCCGTGGTGCAAGCAACCCATGAGGTAGGCTACTTTGAGCGATTCATCGGTGATCTGCCTATTGTGGATGTCTGTTTCGACTTCTCTGAGGAAATCATAGACAGCCCAAGTTGGGTCCTGGCCGGTAAATTTGGGACGATTGGCATCGTTGAGATAGATAGACTGTGGAGGGTTGGCCATGGCTGGAAGTGCAGAAGGGGCGGTAGGAGAGGAGTGGGAGAGAGAGAAGGTAGTGGTAGTGAAGGGCGAGCAAGACGGGGTATGAAGGGAGGCAGGAGAGTGAACGACAGGGGAAGGAGTAGAGGAAGAAGAAGGGAGTGTACAGGTAGGGGTAGAGGAGGAGGTATCTGGATTTACGAGTGTAGGATGGGTAGTAAGTGGTTCTGCGGGAAGTGAAACGGGAGTCTCAGGTACAGGGCGGTGGTACTCTTTGCCACTTCGTAAATGAGTGATCGTGTTAGAGTCGGCAGACGGTGTATGATCAGGTGATGTTTCCTGGTCGAGAGGGCTGGCGGTAAGCGGGTGACGTGGAAAGTATGACATTTAATGCGGCAATGGAAGATGAAATGAAGGATGAAGATGGATACGTAAGTGGAAATGTATAATATAACAATGAGAGAATGGAATACACGAGTAGGTGTCAAAACGAATGAAGGTGCGAAGATGGATGGTTTAAATAAAAGGTGAAGGATGAGATGGACAATAAATAACGTAGGTGAAGATGAAAACGGGGTAATGGAAATGAGATGGAATAATTACAAAAGATTCAATCTGTGGAGAAAATCGAGGATAATCTCTATAGAAAGATAAGGTATACTATAGTTACACAGTCGAGACGGGATTGACGAGATGTATGACGTGCAGGTGTGGCTGGGCGTAGCGGGGCTGGGGCGGGGCGGGGCGGGGCGGGGTGAGGCGGGGCGGCGGTGGAGAGACAGCTAGGTGGAGAGGAGAGTAGCTGGTGACGAGACTGGAGCGATATGTTGGATGAGTCTTCAGTCGGGACGGGAAGAGACGCTGCAATGAGTCACCAGCAGGGAGTGGCGGTCGTAGGAGGCTCACGTAATTCAGACCACATGTGGCGGCGTTGGGGCCGGTGGTGGGGTGAGGGCAGATGTTGGTTCAATGGAGATGTAGAGCTGTTGAGTTGCAAATGCAGAGAATGGCGGTGGGCAGACAGTGGGCAGATAGTGATAAGCGGCACCGTGGGGGCAGGATTTATGTTGAGTTCAGAACAGGTGTCGGGAACAGGTGCAACAGGAGCGTAGGGCGGCGATGGTGACACGTGCGGTCAGGAACAAGTGTGTGGGTGGGGTTGTTTGAGAGGTGAGCACTGGTGAGAGAAATTGTACACCCGGAAAGCACACCACTAGAGGCACTGAGGAGGAGTGAGGCTGTGAGATGCGAGATGTCGTGTATCTGTTGGTGTCACTAAATAGTGGAGGAGGCGGTCAGAATCTGATGGTCCGAAACACCGCTGCTACCAAATGTAACTTGCAATACTTTGGTGATAGAAACTCCGTGTAAAAACAGGTAGATAAGGAGTTTATTACGAGCTCACAACAAAATAATCTGCCCGTCTTGAATGTCTGCTATGAACTGATGCAATAACGCCTTCGCCCAGGCTTGGGGCCCTGGGAAAGCGTGCTAGGTCAGCAAGTTTAGTGGGGGCATGTATGCATTGGGGGGGGACATATATACATCGGGGGTAGACATATTGTGTAGGGGGTACACTGTTTTGCTGCAAGAGGATGATCAGGGTATTGAACACCCTGTATCTTATTACAGTAAGAAGTTCACTCCACCTCAAAAGAACTACTCAACTATTGAGAAAGAGCTTTTGGCCTTGATTTTGGGTTTACAGCATTTTTCATTTTATTTGTGTTCTGGTTTTGACCACATAGTCATTTATACCGATCATAACCCACTGAAATTCCTTAGTAAGTTTAAAGATAAAAATCAGAGATTGACAAGATGGAGTCTACTTCTTCAGAAGTATTCATTAGACATACAACATGTCAAGGGGAAAGAAAATGTTATTGCAGATTGCTTATCTAGACTTTAGACAGATTGTTTTAGAGTAAGAAGAAATTTCCTTTGTAAATTTCTTTTTCTTTGTGGGGAGGTGTTACATAGCCTATGATTTCATCATCCTTTGTATAATTCTAATGTACAGTATGCTGCATGTTTGATCACGATTCGCCACGTGGCTTCCATAGTGACCAGGCTTGCGTGTTCTACCTCACTCCCCCCTTCTCCCCCTTATAGTAGAGTAAGTCGTTCTTTCTGTTGTTCAGAGCAGGACTGTCAACTCTTCCTCCCCTGTGCCTTCATTTCCGCGTCCTTCTTGCAAGTTGAATCAAGCTCTGCCGGCCCCCTATATAATGAGCTCAGTCTCTGCATTAGTTGCCACTTAGATCTACTCCTCATTTTGTTCACATCTCTGTCCTCCCCTGCATAGTGTATTATTATTTTTGTGAGTGCTCAGGAAGTCTCCAGTCATCTAGCTGCTGTATAATTTGAGTATAAGTGTTATTACCATTTTTCTTGTACTGTATAGCCTGAGGCGTTGGTTCGTGGGCCTGGTGGGGTTTTTGTGATTCATGTAAAGTTTTTAATGTCAGCCAGTATTAGTAATATTTTGTATCTGTAATAATATTATATCTTACTTTAACTGAGCATTATTCGGTTCTCTCATTTATCAGGGCTGACTTAGATAAATTTGTTCTTGCTAAATTCGTGTTAATAGAGGCTATTCCAGTTAACCATATATGTAACCTGTTTTGCCATTACATTATCCTTATGAGTCCTGAATGTTTAGTTGTTAGTTTGTGCATTAAATTTTAACTTGTAATTTTACCTAAGTCTTTTGTTTTGAACCTGGAACTTTGCGGGACAGTAGTGATTTTAGTGTTCTCACTTGAAGTGTTCATTATCTCTCTCTGTTCCGTAATATAAATTTGGCGACCTCTTATCAGGATATTCAGGATATTATCATAAGGATATTGCTTGATATTTTGTGACTGTGATTTATTCATGATGTCTGCTATTACTACTCTTGATGAAGCCAAAGATTTTTTGTTAAATGTGCAAACAGTGTGTGATGTAGAAAACAGAACAAAGAATGAACTTAATCTTGTTGCTCAACAATTGGGAATTGCTCTTCGCTCTCATCATTCTAAAGATCAAATTGTTGACATGATTAATAAAAGCTTGTTTAATGTAACTCCTCCAGATGAGCAAACGCAGATTGAAATAGCTAAGTTACACCTACCCCTGCAGGAGGCTCGTGCTAAGGAGGCTGAGTTTCAGGCAAATGCTAAGGAGGCTGAGTTTCAGGCAAATGCTAAGGAGGCTGAGTCTCAGGCTCGTATTCAGGAGGCACAGGCACAGGCTCAGGCACAAGGTGGAACTGGATCATCTAGCTCTGATGATTTTGATGTGGCTAAAAATGTTAAACTTGTCCCTCCTTTTAATAAATCTGATTTAACAAAGTATTTTCAGTTGTTTGAGAGGGTAGCTACAGGTTTTAATTGGCCCAAAAAGTATTGGCCAGTACTCCTACAGAGTGTTCTCACCGGTAAAGCTCAAGTAACTTATGCATCTTTGCCTCAGGATCAATCTGATAATTATGATGTAGTTAAGAGCTTGATTCTTAAGGCCTATGAGCTTGTTCCTGAAGCCTATAGAGTAAAATTTAGGACAACTTATAAGCAAGATAAGCAATCCCATGTTGAGTATGCAAAAATCAAAGAAGATCTGTTAGAGCAGTGGTTAAATTCTAAGAATGTAAATTCTGATTTTGATAAATTTAAGCAGATGATTTTGCTGGAGGACTTCAAAAGGTGTATTAATAGATGTAAGCCTATATCTTGATGAGAAAAGAATAGATAATTTGTCTGATGCTGCAGTTTTAGCTGATGAATATGTTCTCACTCACAAGAGATATTCTAAAGAAAAAAGGAAAGCTGAGAGTAAGTACGTTGCCTCTACTCAGAGTACAGGTAACAGGAAAGAGAATAAAGATGATGTTTCTCAGGAAGTAAATACCAGCTTCACCTCTAGATTTCAGAAAAGTAAATGTACTTATTGTAGTAAGCTTGGTCATACTACCGAGAAATGTTTCAGGAGACAGCGTGATGTGAACAAAAAGGAGTCTTTAAATATTCAGTCAATTGGTCTAGTGTCCACCCTTGAGATTTCCCAGAATTCTTTAACCGAGTTAACTGAACCTGCTTTGAGGGGTAAATTAAATTCTCATGATGAAGCTCCTCTTTTGAGCAGTAACGTGGGTGACACTCTCAAGAGTTCATGTGCTAATTTCATGGCTGATGGTTTTGTCAGTCCTCTGGACAATAATGACAGGAAATCAGTTAAAATATATCGTGATACAGGTGCTTGCCAATCCCTTATGCTGACCAGTGTTCTAGGCTCTAATGTTAATTCCTCTGATGAAACTGTACCGTAATCTTACAAGATGTAGGGAATAATTACTTCTCTGTCCCTCCGTGCAGAGTGAATTTAGAGTCTGGTTTTGTTAATGGATCCGTTATGGTTGAGTTAGTTGAGACACTCCAAATGTCAGGTGTAACTTTCTTACTTGGAAATGATATTGGTGGCAGTCAAGTGTGTCCATCTCCTCAGTTGTCTAGTGAACCAGTGACTGCGACCCAGGATTGTGATGTCCCTGATGTGTTCTCTGCATGTGCTGTCACTAGGGCTAAGTCTAAAGTTACTGGTGACTTAGAGGATAATGATGATGATGATGTTATCCTAGCTGACACTTTTCTTGCTAATTTGGACCACTCACCAGATGAGGCAGTACCCCGTAGTGTTGATAATTTGTCTCGTCAAGAGTTGGTTGAGTTGCAGATTGCTGACCCTGAGTTGAAAGGTCTAGCTAACTCTGCTTGCAGTGAGGAAGAGTCAGCTGGTGCTTCTACTTGTTATTATATAAAGTCAGGAGTACTTATGAGGAAGTGGAGACCCCCAACAGCATCAGCCGACTGTGAATGGGAGGTTGTACATCAAGTTGTCATCCCTCGTGTTTGTAGGCAGGATATCATTAGAGTGGCTCATGATTCCAGTTTGGCAGGACACCTTGGAGTGAGGAAGACTGTGGCATGCATTTTGAAACACTTCTACTGGCCAGGTATCTTCAGAGATGTTTCCTGGTATTGTAAGTCTTGTCACACCTGTCAAGTTGTGGGGAAGTGTAATCAGACCGAAAAGGTTGCACCTCTAGTTCCCATTCCTCCTTTTGAGGCGCCATTCACCCGTGTGTTGGTGGATATTGTGGGCCCTCTTCCTAAGACTTCTTCAGGATTTTCTTATGTGTTGACCCTGAATGATATGGCTACTCGTTATCCTGAAGCCATTCCACTTAGAAATATCTCAGCAAAGAACGTGGTTAAGGAAATGCTAGGGTTCTTCACCAAGTTTGGTCTGCCCAAGGAGGTACAGTCAGACCGGGGAAGTAATTTCATGGCAAATGTTTTCAAGCAGTCTCTGAAAGAGTTGGGCATCACCCAGATCACGTCTTCAGCTTACCATCCCCAGACCCAAGGAGCGTTGGAGAGATATCATCAAACACTCAAATCGATGCTCAGGAAATACTGTTTAGAACTTCAGAAAGACTGGGATAAAGGTTTTCCATTCGTTGTATTTGCCGCAAGAGAAACTCCAAATGAATCACTGGGCTTCTCACCCTTTGAACTACTGTTTGGCCATGAAGTAAGAGGACCCCTTAAGCTACTCAAGGAATGCTGGCTGTCGGAGGAAGATGACGTCAACCTGCTGGAGTATGTGATGAAGTTCAAAGAACGGCTGTCCACTGCTTTACAGCTGGCGAGAGAGAATTTAGGAGCTGCTCAGGAGAAGATGAAGACTTGGTATGATAAGAAGTCCAGGTTACGCCACTTTCAGCCAGGAGATCAGGTTTTGATTCTGCTACCGGTGCATGGGCAACCTCTTCAAGCCAAGTTTAGTGGTCCTTATTTCGTGGAGAAGAAACTCAGTGATGTCAACTATGTCATCGCCACACCAGATCGTAGAAAGAACAAGCAACTTTGTCACATCAACATGCTAAAGTTATATCACAGGCGGGACAAAAATAACCCAGTCTGCACTGTAGCTGTTCCACCCGAGTCTGCAAGTGAAGTTCTCCCATGCAGTATGAGCCTGAGTGATAGTTTGGGGAAGAATCCTGATATCATGAATGATCTCCAGACTAAGCTTTCTCATCTAGCTCCCGAGGAAAGGCAGGAGTTTTCGGCATTACTGCAGGAGTACCCGCAAGTGTTCCGTGCCACTAAAGGAAGAACCACTGTGTTGATGCATGATGTCGATGTTGGAGACGCAAAGCCAATTAAACTGCCTCCTTACCGTGTGAACCCAGTGAAAGTTCCTCTCATCCTGAAGGAGCTTGGCTACCTGTTGGACCACAAGATAAATGAGCCCTGTCAGAGCGAGTGGAGCTCTCCTGTCACTCTAGTCCCTAAGCCAGGTGGGTCACAGCGGCTTTGCATCGACTACAGACGTGTTAATCAGATAACCCAAAAAGACACTTACCCTCTCCCTCGCGTGGAAGATTGCATAGACAAGATCCGAAAGGCTAGGTACATAAGTAACTTTGATTTGTTAAAGGGATACTGGCAAGTACCTATGACTGAACGTGCTAGGGAGATCTCATGTTTCGTAACACCAGGAAAGACTTTTGCATGTTCTGTAATGCCATATGGTATGAAGAATGCACCAGCCACTTTTCAGAAGCTCATGAATGTTGTAACAGAGGGTTTGGCAGGGTGTGTTGTTTATATTGATGATGTATTAATCTTCAGTGACAACTGGAAAGATCACCTATGCCATGTCAGTAAATTTCTTGAGCATTTGGTTCAGGCTAATCTTGTAGCTAATTTATCAAAGTGTGAGTTTGGTCAAGCTAAATTTCAGTACCTTGGGCACGTAATTGGTGATGGACACGTTGCACCACCAGGAGCTAAGGTTCAGGTTATAAGTGATCTTCCCAGACCTAAAAGTAGGAAAGAGCTACAAAGATTTTTGGAAATGGTAGGTTATTACAGGAGATTTGTTCTTAACTTTTCAATTCTTGTATGACCACTTACAGACCTACTGAAAAAGGGAGTTAAATTTGTCTGGACCGATAACTGTGAATCCTCTTTCAGTAAACTTAAAGCTATCCTATTAAGTCAGCCAGTGCTTGCTACTCCAAATTTTGCTAAGCCTTTTAAGATGGCTGTTGACGCAAGTGATACAGGAGCTGGGGCTGTTGTAACTTGCAATACTTTCGTGATAGAAACTCCGTGTACAAACAGCTAGATAAGGAGTTTATTACGAGCTCACAACAAAATAGTCTGCCCGTCTTGAATGTCTGCTATGAACTGACGCAATAACGCCTTCGCCCAGGCTTGGGGCCCTGGGAAAGCGTGCTAGGTCAGCAAGTTTAGTGGGGGCATGTATGCATTGAGGGGGGACATACATACATTGGGGGTAGACATATTGTGGAGGGGGTACACTACTCCCCCGGGTAGCTGAGATGGTGTCTCCTGACACCAGGAGTGATATGGTGTTTGATTATATTACTAAGGCAAGGTTGGGGAGGTTTGTACAAGGGATAAGGATGATACAGGGGCAGTAGGGGAGACATGGCCATGTTGAGGGGAGGGAATTAGAAGGATATATACAGATAAGATATACAAGGATTAATAGGGATGTGTCCAGTAAGGGTCGAAGGTATACATAGATATAATGGGGATTATACAATAATAGTGTGATACACGATAAACAAGGAGTAGATATGAGAGTTCTATTGTTGTTCGTTCTTTTTTTTTTTTTTTTTCTGTAGGATACACTGTCACTCAGTAATGCATTAAAGAAATACCATCATTTTCTAGTAGGCAGAGTTCTGTTCACAGTTTGGTTGTCAGATGGCGTTGGTAGTCACTGAATGTGAGGGCACTAAGTACAGGGAGTTTCTACGTCGTGTGTAGGGCGTACTATGCCTGGAGCGACTCTGATTTCCTGGAGTCGACGTCCCATTTTTCTGACACAACAATGCACTGCACATATGATGAGTAGAAAACCTATGAAAGTGATAACCATAGGGGGAAACACAACTGTTGGATGAACCCAGGAACGGCTGAAGGCCAGAGAAAATTGATCCATAATGAAATCACTGTCATTGAGGAATGTTAGCATGCGCAAGTTAGGGGAGGTGACGGTAATGTTGGCAGATGGTAGGGTGGAAGGCATGTCGATTGGTTGAAAGATGTCATAGGAGTGTGTACGGACAGCTTGGTGATAGCAAGTGGTGTAAGTGATGACGGACTCTGATTTGACGGTACAATAGTCTGGTGCTTTGTAGAGACCACTAGCGGGGACGGATCGAACCGAAGAACCAGGACACATGATTGTGACAGAGATGGGAACAGCAAAGAAGAAGTACTGGACGTGGTTGAGGTGAGCATGGTGGACCGGGAGTTCAGGAGCTGGGACAAAAGAACAGGCCGAGTAGATGGAATGGTTGCGAACTAAAGCAGACTCACAGGGTGTAGGACTGCTAGGGAAGATAGCGAAAAGGTGGGCAGCACAGAGGCGAGAGGTCGGAGTAAGGGAGGAACATTTCTGGAGGTCTGTGGAAGAAAGGAAGGCAACTGAAAGATGATCATGGGAGAGGAGAAAATATTCTGAAGGAACAGATACTTGTAACAAGGAGTTGTTGAGGTGGAAAGGGAAGGGAATGATGTGGAAAAGGGTAAAGGTTATGGCAGAACGGAGAGGAATATGGACAACGACGTATGTGGTGAGAAGAGTGGCTTCGAGAACAGGATAATAATATTCGAGGGAGGAGTAGGGGAGGACTGGGGATAGACCGAAGGTGGAGTGAGCCCATTCCAGGACAGAACGGAGAGCTGAGACAGGTACTAAGGCGGCAGTGACACGTCCATTTATAGCATCGACCAGGATACGAACCAAGGTAGAGACTTGAGACAGGAGAGAGTCAATGGCCAGTTGGAGATTATCCATGTTGAGTTTGAGGTAGAAGAACTGAGAGTTAACGTTGAGATCTGAAAGGTGGCGTTGTAAGATATCGGTGAAGTTGTTTAGAGTGGACTTGACTTCATTTAGGTGGGTCGTGAGCTTCTGTAACATAGTGTGTTGGATTTTAATGACTCGGCATTGGGATTCTAGAGCTGAAGCTAACTGAGTGAGATCAGATTTGAAGCCAGAAATGTCACAGGCTGTACCAACGCCAAACAAGCCACTCAGAATCTCACCACCGAAGTCGAAGAGACCTCGTTTCACACGAGAACGACCAACGGGTGTCTGAATGGAAAATGTGTCATTGAGCTCAGTGAATCTGTTACTTATGTATTGCAATTGCCAGGAGAGTGGTAGGAAAAGGTTATAGAGATACTCATTTGGGTTGTGTGTCCCCATGATGGCCGTGAGATAGGTCTTGATTCCGTGGAGCTGGTGCACGTAGGCAGGTAGGGCAATGGCTACGTCGGCCAGGGGCGCAAGATCATAGCGCAATGAGGCTATTTCTTCGATAAGCATTACCTCGCCTCCTGAGCCGACCAAGGCCACGGGACGTACTCCACCATCGTCCTGACCTGACCCAGACCCCAGGAGGGTCAGCACTGTCAGCAGGGAGATCGCTAACATCGTACCTAAAAAATCAGGGTAGAGTTAATGGGGGAGGTCTTGAAGAGGTTGATGGGCAGAGCGCAGTTTGGACCGATATTGATTGGTTGATGAATGAGCAGGTGGAGGTGGAGATGAAGGAGACTGAGGGATAGGTGGAGACAAAGTAGATTGAGGGATGTGTGGAAGGGAAGGGGGGGTCAGGAGGTTGCGTAAGTGACTCTTCCAACACGAGGCCACGGGGTGCTCGCTTTAAGTCATCGACGTGGATCCATCTGGTGTCCTTAGTGGACAGGTCCTGGAGGTGAAATTTGTTGCCTTGTTGAGTGAGGATGCGGTGGGGCCCTGTAAATTTGTCATCCAACTTAGAGGAACGCATATGGGAATGAGCAAAGACAAGATCGCCTACATTGATAGTGATAGGAGAGGCGGATTTATGTTGGCGCTGCAGCATGTCCTCCTGAGAGGAAGCCAAAGTGGATTGGACATACTGGTGGATTGTCTGGAAGTTGGCCAATTTTAGTTTAACATAATCATCCATGTTGTAGTTGGGTTCTGGCTTTGAGGATAAGAGAGAGTATGGGAGGTTCTTGTCAAAACCAAAGAGGACGAAGAAGGGAGATTCAGCAATGGATGCATTGATGGAGCTATTGATTGAGGATGCCACTTGGGGAATCCAGTCATCCCAGGACGAACTATGGGAGCCTAGATGTCAGAGGCACTCTAAGATTTTTCAGTTGTGGCGTTCTACAAGGCCATTGGAAGCCGGATGGTTAGGCATGACATTGCACTTACTGATACGAAAGCGGCGACAGATCTCATCTAGAAGGCTATTGTTGAACTCCGTACCGTTGTCAGTAAGAATGGTATGAGGGGTACTGAACGGGCAAATTACGTGATCTACAAAGGCACGTGCAACGCTCTTCTCGGTCTTGTCGGAGAGGGGTACGAGGACACAGTAGCAGGAGAAGTGGTCGACCGCTACGAACAAGTACTCAGCACCGGATTCCGTGAGAGGTAGTTTTAAGAGATCGATTGAGACAGTTTCCCATGGTCGTGACGGGTTTGGGTATTGTAAGAGAGGTGCAGGTAAGCCGGTTGATCCTTTGTGGCGGTGGCAGGAGAGGCAAGAGTCACAGTGGGCATTGATATCGTGGCGCATGGTTGGCCAATAGTATTTGAGACGTGCTTGGCGCAAGCATCGGTCTTTACCCAGATGGGAAGCTTGAGGGGTATTATGAACAATGTGAAGAATCTTTGGTATCAGGGCAGTGGGGACAACAAGTTGGCGTACTTCGCGATTGGGCATGTCTTTGCCTGTTAGTAGTGTTTTCCTGTACAAGAGATCATCTTCTAGCATGAACTCATCTAGTGATACTGGCAGAGTAGGTAAGGTCGAGGCATTGCCAGATTCTAGGAAATAAATGACTTTGGACCATATGGGGTCTTGGCGCTGAAAGTTTCAAACAACTTCTGACGTTAGAGTAGTGTTTTCAGTTACTTCAGGCTGCAGTGATGTTGTAGCTGCTGCTACGTGACGTGAGAGTGCGTCTGTGACTACATTCAGCTTGCCTGGTACATATTGAAAAGTGGGATTAAAGTCTTGGATGATGACGGACCATCTAGCTAACCTACCTGTTAGGTTGCGGTTCTTGAACAAATCACATAGTGGAAGGTGGTCTGTTTGGATATGCACTGGATAACCATAGACTATATCTCTGAAATGTTTCAAGGACCAGACTACCGCTAGCGCTTCGAGATCTGTGACACTGTAGTTACTTTCAGCGGTTGTAAGGGTGCGACTAGCATACGCTATTACGCGCTTCCTTGATGCTTCATCGAGTTGCATCAAAACGGCACCAAGTCCAGTGCCTGAGGCGTCTGTGCAGAGAAGGAAGGGTGTGGTATAATCAGGGAACGCTAGAACAGGGGCATTTACAAGAGCTGTCTTTAGCTTTTGGAAAGCCTGTGACTGGTCGTTAGTCCAAACAAAGGGCACATTCTGCTGGAGTAAGTGGGTCAGAGGAGCGGCGATCTTTGCGTAGCCTTGTATGAATCTACGATAATAGCCACTGAGGCCCAGGAAACTTCGTACAGCTTCGGTAGTGGTAGGTTCTGGAAAGTTAATAATCGCCTTAGTTTTATCCTCATTAGTATGAATGCCTTGTGCATCTACGACATGGCCTAGGAATTTGATTTTCTTTCGCAGGAAGTCACATTTACTGAGATTGATTTTCAGGCCTGCGAGTTGGAGGCGTTCAAAGACTTGCTGGAGCTTGGTGAAATGGTCAGGGATGGATTTACTCACAACAATTATATCATCTAGGTAAGCAAAAAGAGAGTGTCCCATCATACCGCTGAAGACTGAATGGATATGTCACATGAACACGGAAGGAGCATTTCTCAGACCAAAGGGAGTCTCTTAAACTGAAAATGTCCGGAAGGGGTGCTAAAGGCTGGAACTGGGCGAGAGGATTCTTCCATTTCGACCTGCCATTACCCGCTGAGGAGGTCTAAAGATGAAAAGACTACGTTATTTTCACCAAGGGATTCTAGCAAATCAGTGAGGACGGGTAACGGGAAACGGTCTGGAACGGTGACAGAATTGACCTTACGATAGTTGTCTACTGGTCTAAAGTTGCCGTCCTTCTTTGGTACTAAGAAAAGTGGGCTATTCCATGGACTGACGGAGGGCTCAATAATGTCCTGGTCTAACATGTTCTGTATCATTTGATCTGTCTGCATTCTCTGGCTGTGAGGAAATCGATACGCTGGTATGTAAATCGGCTGAGTTCCTGGTAGTAGTTCAATCGTATGTTTGACAAGGTCTGTTCTACCCATCGGTTCACCGGGTAAGGCAACCACGTTTCTGTACGAGGTCAGAAGGTCGAGGAGTTGAGGCGTATTTTCTGGGAAATCTGTGCAAGTGAGATGTGAGAGCATATCGGGTGAATATGTCGGCACAGATCCCGTAGAGTTAATAGTACATACACCGATTGGCGTACAATCACCAGTCTGAATAGTAGGAATTGAGGAATCCTGGCACACCTTTACAGGCGCTGGGTATACCAGGAAGTCTCCAATCTTTACACCACTTTTAAGTTTTAGTGGAGCATTTGTGACATTGAGCAAGTACAGGTAACATAAACTGTCCTCTAAGACTGTACACCATGCTGACTCATAAGTCAAGCCATTCACACAACACGTCTCAGGTAGTGTTAGTACATCCACTCCTTCTTTCGCACCGGCAACACAAACAGAGACTTTGGTGAACTCATGCGGTAACAAAATTGTGCACGTATTCGTTACTGCACGTTTCGTCTCTGCGTGTTGGAGAAGATCATTCACACTGTGTGAGGTAGGTAACTGAGACATGTCTGAGTCAGCGATAGTGTTGTCGGGAGAGGAGGTAAGAGCCACGTCCGAAGGCTGAGATGATGTATCAGTAGACATTGAGGAATTTATGTCCTTGCTCGCAGTCAGTAAAGGAATGATCTCTGTATTCTCAGATGATGATAGTGGTGGTTTGGGCTGGGTTGGACTTTTTGGTAGTGAGAGGGACGGGGGTACTTGAAGGACTGATTTGATTGTAAGAACAGGACGGGGACATTCCATACTTTAAACCGGGAATCCGGAAATGTCTATACTACCACAAGCAGGTAATAATGCAATGGAGTGTTGTGCCATGGTGGAGAAACCAATAAGGGCATCTGCAGGATACTGCAAGTCATTAATGACATGAAATTCAATTGGGATAGGGGGCAAATCTCTATGTAGTTTGACTTCATGGTTGGCTCTTCCCTTAACCTTAAACTCAGAGCCTTCGACACAACATAGGCGAATGTCTGGTGGTTCTAGGAAACTGACGTGGTTGTGATGTCGATGAATAAGATGTAAGGAATTGTCGGAGATCAGATTTACTATAGATCCTGTGTCCAAGAAGAATGACGTTGGTATGTCATGACTGCATCCGAGAATGACTAAACCCGAGGATGTTATGGGACCTACATGGCGGATGGGGGATTGGGTCTCTGGTTCTACGTGGTATTGGTCCGATATGGGCGCGGCGCTTCCCCTGACTGTTGGCGGTTGAGGTAACGACATGTCCCAGTGGTGTGAGTCGTGCTGAATTTGTGGTATTTGCATTTTGGATAACGTGAGCGGGAAGGCGTACGCTGTCTGGTTTGGGAGTGAGGACGTCTGTATGTACGGTCGCAACTGGATGCTCGATGTCCAGGATGACCACAGTGCCAGCAAAGAATCGAAGATTGTCTGTTCCGTCGGGCGCTAGATTGATCACGACCTGCGGTAGGAGAACGATGCGTGGCAGGTCCGCCGCGTGTGGTGGGACGGGAGCGAGATTGGTCTGGGGTAGTGGAGGTGTGACAAACTGAGGAGGCCAAGGGTTGGGTGGTGCCCTGACGCGTGTAGTTCGAACCGGTTCTTTCATGAATGGCTTTAGTGACCTGAATCATTTTATCTCCTGGATTGAAACCGATGTGCAAGGCTAGCTCTCGCTGTTTAGGAGTAAGCCAGTGAAGGAATCTCAGGTAACCCATTAAGTCAGAAAAGTTGGTGAGTGAAAGCATTGGAACGCCATTTTTGTCTTCTAACCATTTCGTGCCTACCAGTAATTGGAGCATCTCGCTACTAGTTGCTTTCATGGCGGCGGCAGCTTTGTGGAGCTTGGCATGTTGCGCTGGGACTCGCAAGTCCTTATCTAGTTGGTTTAGGAGATTAATGAATCCCATGAGAGACGCGGTATTTGAATGCTGGCAACAAAGGCTGATGAGTTCCATACGAAAATCAGGAAAGGTATGAATGCTATCAAAATGTCCTGCAAGGATCGCGGATCCGATGTCCGATTTGCCGTGGTGCAAGCGACCCATGAGGTAGGCTACTTTGAGCGATTCATCGGTGATCTGCCTATTGTGGATGTCTGTTTCGACTTCTCTGAGGAAATCATAGACAGCCCAAGTTGGGTCCTGGCCGGTAAATTTGGGACGATTGGCATCGTTGAGATAGATAGACTGTGGAGGGTTGGCCATGGCTGGAAGTGCAGAAGGGGCGGTAGGAGAGGAGTGGGAGAGAGAGAAGGTAGTGGTAGTGAAGGACGAGCAAGACGGGGTATGAAGGGAGGCAGGAGAGTGAACGACAGGGGAAGGAGTAGAGGAAGAAGAAGGGAGTGTACAGGTAGGGGTAGAGGAGGAGGTATCTGGATTTACGAGTGTAGGATGGGTAGTAAGTGGTTCTGCGGGAAGTGAAACGGGAGTCTCAGGTACAGGGCGGTGGTACTCTTTGCCACTTCGTAAATGAGTGATCGTGATAGAGTCGGCAGACGGTGTATGATCAGGTGATGTTTCCTGGTCGAGAGGGCTGGCGGTAAGCGGGTGACGTGGAAAGTATGACATTTAATGCGGCAATGGAAGATGAAATGAAGGATGAAGATGGATACGTAGGTGGAAATGTATAATAAAACAATGAGAGAATGGAATACACGAGTAGGTGTGAAAACGAATGAAGGTGCGAAGATGGATGGTTTAAATAAAAGGCGAAGGATGAGATGGACAATAAATAACGTAGGTGAAGATGAAAACGGGGTAATGGAAATGAGATGGAATAATTACAAAAGATCCAATCTGTGGAGAAAATCGAGGATAATCTTTATAGAAAGGTAAGGTATACTATAGTTACACAGTAGAGACGGGATTGACGAGATGTATGACGTGCAGGTGTGGCTGGGTGTGGCGGGGATGGGGCGGGGCGGGGCGGGGCGAGGCTGGGCGGCGCTGGAGAGACAGCTAGGCGGGGAGGAGAGTAGCTGGTGACGAGACTGGAGCGATATGTTGGATGAGTCTTCAGTCGGGACGGGAAGAGACACTGCAATGAGTCACCAGCAGGGAGTAGCGGTCGTCGGAGGCTCACCTAATTCAGACCAAATGTGGAGGCGTTGGGGCCGGTGGTGGGGTGAGGGCAGATGTTGGTTCAATGCAAGGTGTAGAGCTGTTGAGTTGCAAATGCAGAGAATGGCGGTGGGCAGACAGTGGGCAGATAGTGATAAGTGGCACCGTGGGGGCAGGATTTATGATGAGTTCAGAACAGGTGTCGGGAACAGGTGCAACAGGAGCGTAGGGCGGCGATGGTGACACGTGCGGTCAGGAACAAGTGTGTGGGTGGGGTTGTTTGACAGGTGAGCACTGGTGAGAGAATTTGTATACCCGGAAAGCACACCACTGTAGGCACTGAGGAGGGGTGAGGCTGTGAGATGCGAGATGTCGTGTATCTGTTGGTGTCACTAAATAGTGGAGGAGGCGGTCAGAATCTGATGGTCCGAAACACCGCTGCTACCAAATGTAACTTGCAATACTTTGGTGATAGAAACTCCGTGTACAAACAGGTAGATAAGGAGTTTATTACGAGCTCACAACAAAATAGTCTGCAAGTCTTGAATGTCTGCTATGAACTGATGCAATAACGCCTTCGCCCAGGCTTGGGGCCCTGGGAAAGGGTGCTAGGTCAGCAAGTTTAGTGGGGGCATGTATGCATTGGGGGGGGACATATATACATCGGGGGTAGACATATTGTGTAGGGGGTACACTGTTTTGCTGCAAGAGGATGATCAGGGTATTGAACACCCTGTATCTTATTACAGTAAGAAGTTCACTCCACCTCAAAAGAACTACTCAACTATTGAGAAAGAGCTTTTGGCCTTGATTTTGGGTTTACAGCATTTTTCATTTTATTTGTGTTCTGGTTTTGACCACATAGTCATTTATACCGATCATAACCCACTGAAATTCCTTAGTAAGTTTAAAGATAAAAATCAGAGATTGACAAGATGGAGTCTACTTCTTCAGAAGTATTCATTAGACATACAACATGTCAAGGGGAAAGAAAATGTTATTGCAGATTGCTTATCTAGACTTTAGACAGATTGTTTTAGAGTAAGAAGAAATTTCCTTTGTAAATTTCTTTTTCTTTGTGGGGAGGTGTTACATAGCCTATGATTTCATCATCCTTTGTATAATTCTAATGTACAGTATGCTGCATGTTTGATCACGATTCGCCACGTGGCTTCCATAGTGACCAGGTTTGCGTGTTCTACCTCACTCCCCCCTTCTCCCCCTTATAGTAGAGTAAGTCGTTCTTTCTGTTGTTCAGAGCAGGACTGTCAACTCTTCCTCCCCTGTGCCTTCATTTCCGCGTCCTTCTTGCAAGTTGAATCAAACTCTGCCGGCCCCCTATATAATGCGCTCAGTCTCTGCATTAGTTGCCACTTAGATCTACTCCTCATTTTGTTCACATCTCTGTCCTCCCCTGTAGAGTATATTATTATTTTTGTGAGTGCTCAGGAAGTCTCCAGTCATCTAGCTGCTGTATAATTTGAGTATAAGTGTTATTACCATTTTTCTTGTACTGTATAGCCTGAGGCGTTGGTTCGTGGGCCTGGTGGGGTTTTTGTGATTCATGTAAAGTTTTTAATGTCAGCCAGTATTAGTAATATTTTGTATCTGTAATAATATTATATCTTACTTTAACTGAGCATTATTCGGTTCTCTCATTTATCAGGGCTGACTTAGATAAATTTGTTCTTGCTAAATTCGTGTTAATAGAGGCTATTGCAGTTAACCATATATGTAACCTGTTTTGCCATTACATTATCCTTATGAGTCCTGAATGTTTAGTTGTTAGTTTGTGCATTAAATTTTAACTTGTAATTTTACCTAAGTCTTTTGTTTTGAACCTGGAACTTTGCGGGACAGTAGTGATTTTAGTGTTCTCACTTGAAGTGTTCATTATCTCTCTCTGTTCCGTAATATAAATTTGGCGACCTCTTATCAGGATATTCAGGATATTATCATAAGGATATTGCTTGATATTTTGTGACTGTGATTTATTCATGATGTCTGCTATTACTACTCTTGATGAAGCCAAAGATTTTTTGTTAAATGTGCAAACAGTGTGTGATGTAGAAAACAGAACAAAGAATGAACTTAATCTTGTTGCTCAACAATTGGGAATTGCTCTTCGCTCTCATCATTCTAAAGATCAAATTGTTGACATGATTAATAAAAGCTTGTTTAATGTAACTCCTCCAGATGAGCAAACGCAGATTGAAATAGCTAAGTTACACCTACCCCTGCAGGAGGCTCGTGCTAAGGAGGCTGAGTTTCAGGCAAATGCTAAGGAGGCTGAGTTTCAGGCAAATGCTAAGGAGGCTGAGTTTCAGGCAAATGCTAAGGAGGCTGAGTCTCAGGCTCGTATTCAGGAGGCACAGGCACAGGCTCAGGCACAAGGTGGAACTGGATCATCTAGCTCTGATGATTTTGATGTGGCTAAAAATGTTAAACTTGTCCCTCCTTTTAATAAATCTGATTTAACAAAGTATTTTCAGTTGTTTGAGAGGGTAGCTACAGGTTTTAATTGGCCCAAAAAGTATTGGCCAGTACTCCTACAGAGTGTTCTCACCGGTAAAGCTTAAGTAACTTATGCATCTTTGCCTCAGGATCAATCTGATAATTATGATGTAGTTAAGAGCTTGATTCTTAAGGCCTATGAGCTTGTTCCTGAAGCCTATAGAGTAAAATTTAGGACAACTTATAAGCAAGATAAGCAATCCCATGTTGAGTGTGCAAAAATCAAAGAAGATCTGTTAGAGCAGTGGTTAAATTCTAAGAATGTAAATTCTGAATTTGATAAATTTAAGCAGATAATTTTGCTGAAGGACTTCAAAAGGTGTATTAATAGATGTAAGCCTATATCTTGATGAGAAAAGAATAGATAATTTGTCTGATGCTGCAGTTTTAGCTGATGAATATGTTCTCACTCACAAGAGATATTCTAAAGAAAAAAGGAAAGCTGAGAGTAAGTACGTTGCCTCTACTCAGAGTACAGGTAACAGGAAAGAGAATAAAGATGATGTTTCTCAGGAAGTAAATACCAGCTTCACCTCTAGATTTCAGAAAAGTAAATGTACTTATTGTAGTAAGCTTGGTCATACTACCGAGAAATGTTTCAGGAGACAGCGTGAGGTGAACAAAAAGGAGTCTTTAAATATTCAGTCAATTGGTCTAGTGTCCACCCTTGAGATATCCCAGAATTCTTTAACTGAGTTCACTGAACCTACTTTGAGGGGTAAATTAAATTCTCATGATGAAGCTCCTCTTTTGAGCAGTAACGTGGGTGACACTCTCAAGAGTTCATGTGCTAATTTCATGGCTGATGGTTTTGTCAGTCCTCTGGACAATAATGACAGGAAATCAGTTAAAATATATCGTGATACAGGTGCTTGCCAATCCTTTATGTTGACCAGTGTTCTAGGCTCTAATGTTAATTCCTCCGATGGAACTGTAATCTTACAAGGTGTAGGGAATAATTACTTCTCTGTCCCTCCGTGCAGAGTGAATTTAGAGTCTGGTTTTGTTAATGGTTCCGTTATGGTTGGGTTAGTTGAGACACTCCCAATGTCAGGTGTAACTTTCTTACTTGGAAATGATATTGGTGGCAGTCAAGTGTGTCCATCTCCTCAGTTGTCTAGTGAACCAGTGACTGCGACCCAGGATTGTGATGTCCCTGATGTGTTCTCTGCATGTGCTGTCACTAGGGCTAAGTCTAAAGTTACTGGTGACTTAGAGGATAATGATGATGATGATGTTATCCTAGCTGACACTTTTCTTGCTAATTTGGACCACTCATCAGATGAGGCAGTACCCCGTAGTGTTGATAATTTGTCTCGTCAAGAGTTAGTTGAGTTGCAGATTGCTGACCCTGAGTTGAAAGGTCTAGCTAACTCTGCTTGCAGTGAGGAAGAGTCAGCTGGTGCTTCTACTTGTTATTATATAAAGTCAGGAGTACTTATGAGGAAGTGGAGACCCCCAACAGCATCAGCCGACTGTGAATGGGAGGTTGTACATCAAGTTGTCATCCCTCGTGTTTGTAGGCAGGATATCATTAGAGTGGCTCATGATTCCAGTTTGGCAGGACACCTTGGAGTGAGGAAGACTGTGGCATGCATTTTGAAACACTTCTACTGGCCAGGTATCTTCAGAGATGTTTCCTGGTATTGTAAGTCTTGTCACACCTGTCAAGTTGTGGGGAAGTGTAATCAGACCGAAAAGGTTGCACCTCTAGTTCCCATTCCTCCTTTTGAGGCGCCATTCACCCGTGTGTTGGTGGATATTGTGGGCCCTCTTCCTAAGACTTCTTCAGGATTTTCTTATGTGTTGACCCTGAATGATATGGCTACTCGTCATCCTGAAGCCATTCCACTTAGAAATATCTCAGCAAAGAACGTGGTTAAGGAAATGCTAGGGTTCTTCACCAAGTTTGGTCTGCCCAAGGAGGTACAGTCAGACCGGGGAAGTAATTTCATGTCAAATGTTTTCAAGCAGTCTCTGAAAGAGTTGGGCATCACCCAGACCACGTCTTCAGCTTACCATCCCCAGACCCAAGGAGCGTTGGAGAGATATCATCAAACACTCAAATCGATGCTCAAGAAATACTGTTTAGAACATCAGAAAGACTGGGATAAAGGTCTTCCATTCGTTGTATTTGCCGCAAGAGAATCTCCAAATGAATCACTGGGCTTCTCACCCTTTGAACTACTGTTTGGCCATGAAGTAAGAGGACCCCTTAAGCTACTCAAGGAATGCTGGCTGTCGGAGGAAGATGACGTCAACCTGCTGGAGTATGTGATGAAGTTCAAAGAACGGCTGTCCACTGCTTTACAGCTGGCGAGAGAAAATTTAGGAGCTGCTCAGGAGAAGATGAAGACTTGGTATGATAAGAAGTCCAGGTTACGTCACTTTCAGCCAGGAGATCAGGTTTTGATTCTGCTACCGGTGCATGGGCAACCTCTTCAAGCCAAGTTTAGTGGTCCTTATTTCGTGGAGAAGAAACTCAGTGATGTCAACTATGTCATCGCCACACCAGATTGTAGAAAGAACAAGCAACTTTGTCACATCAACATCCTAAAGTTATATCACAGGGGGGACAAAAATAACCCAGTCTGCACTGTAGCTGTTCCACCCGAGTCTGCAAGTGAAGTTCTCCCATGCAGTATGAGCCTGAGTGATAGTTTGGGGAAGAATCCTGATATCATGAATGATCTCCAGACTAAGCTTTCTCAACTAGTTCCCGAGGAAAGGCAGGAGTTTTCGGCATTACTGCAGGAGTACCCGCAAGTGTTCCGTGCCACTAAAGGAAGAACCACTGTGTTGATGCATCATGTCGATGTTGGAGACGCAAAGCCAATTAAACTGCCTCCTTACCGTGTGAACCCAGTGAAAGTTCCTCTTATCCTGAAGGAGCTTAGCTACCTGTTGGACCACAAAATGATTCAGACCTGTCAGAGCGAGTGGAGTTCTCCTGTCACTCTAGTCCCTAAGCCAGGTGGGTCACAGCGGCTTTGCATCGACTACAGACATGTTAATCAGATAACCCAAAAAGACACTTACCCTCTCCCTCGCGTGGAAGATTGCATAGACAAGATCCGAAAGGCTAGGTACATAAGTAACTTTGATTTGTTAAAGGGATACTGGCAAGTACCTATGACTGAACGTGCTAGGGAGATCTCATGTTTCGTAACACCAGGAAAGACTTTTGCATGTTCTGTAATGCCATATGGTATGAAGAATGCACCAGCCACTTTTCAGAAGCTCATGAATGTTGTAACAGAGGGTTTGGCAGGGTGTGTTGTTTATACTGATGATGTATTAATCTTCAGTGACAACTGGAAAGATCACCTATGCCATGTCAGTAAATTTCTTGAGCATTTGGTTCAGGCTAATCTTGTAGCTAATTTATCAAAGTGTGAGTTTGGTCAAGCTAAATTTCAGTACCTTGGGTACGTAATTGGTGATGGACACGTTGCACCACCAGGAGCTAAGGTTCAGGTTATAAGTGATCTTCCCATACCCAAAAGTAGGAAAGAGCTACAAAGATTTTTGGGAATGGTAGGTTATTACAGGAGATTTGTTCTCAACTTTTCAATTCTTTTATCACCACTTACAGACCTACTGAAAAAGGGAGTTAAATTTGTCTGGACCGATAACTGTGAATCCTCTTTCAGTAAAGTTAAAGCTATCCTATTAAGTCAGCCAGTGCTTGCTACTCCAAATTTTGCTAAGCCTTTTAAGATGGCTGTTGACGCAAGTGATACAGGAGCTGGGGCTGTTGTAACTTGCAATACTTTCGTGATAGAAACTCCGTGTACAAACAGCTAGATAAGGAGTTTATTACGAGCTCACAACAAAATAGTCTGCCCGTCTTGAATGTCTGCTATGAACTGACGCAATAACGCCTTCGCCCAGGCTTGGGGCCCTGGGAAAGCGTGCTAGGTCAGCAAGTTTAGTGGGGGCATGTATGCATTGGGGGGGGGGACATATATACATTGGCGGTAGACATATTGTGGAGGGGGTACACTACTCCCCCGGGTAGCTGAGATCGTGTCTCCTGACACCAGGAGTGATATGGTGTTTGATTATATTACTAAGGCAAGGTTGGGGAGGTTTATACAAGGGATAAGGATGATACAGGGGCAGTTGGAGAGACATGGCCATGTTGAGGGGAGGGAATTAGAAGGATATATACAGATAAGATATACAAGGATTAATAGGGATGTGTCCAGTAAGGGTCGAAGGTATACATAGATATAATGGGGATTATACAATAATAGTGTGATACACGATAAACAAGGAGTAGATATGAGAGTTCTATTGTTGTTCTTCGTTTATTTATTTTTTTTTTCTGTAGTATACACTGTCACTCAGTAATGCATTAAAGAAATACCATCATTCTCTAGTAGGCAGAGTTCTGTTCACAGTTTGGTTAATTGTCAAATATCATTGGTAGTCACTGAAAGTTGGGGCACTAAGTACGAAGAGTTTCTACGTCGTGTGTAGGGCGTACTATGCCTGGAGCGACTCTGATTTCCTGGAGTCGACGTCCCATTTTTCTGACACAACAATGCACTGCACATATGATGAGTAGAAAACCTATGAAAGTGATAACCATAGGGGGAAACACAACTGTTGGATGAACCCAGGAACGGCTGAAGGCCAGAGAAAATTGATCCATAATGAAATCACTGTCATTGAGGAATGTTAGCATGCGCAAGTTAGGGGAGGTGACGGTGATGTTGGCAGATGGTAGGGTGGAAGGCATGTCGATTGGTTGAAAGATGTCATAGGAGTGTGTACGGACAGCTTGGTGATAGCAAGTGGTGTAAGTGATGACGGACTCTGATTTGACGGTACAATAGTCTGGAGCTTTGTAGAGACCACTAGCGGGGACGGATCGAACTGAAGAACCAGGACACATGATTGTGACAGAGATGGGAACAGCAAAGAAGAAGTACTAGACGTGGTTGAGGTGAGCATGGTGGACCGGGAGTTCAGGAGCTGGAACAAAAGAACAGTCCGAGTAGATGGAATGGTTGCGAACTAAAGCAGACTCACAGGGTGTAGCACCGCTAGGGAAGATAGCGAAAAGGTGGGCAGCACAAAGGCGACAGGTCGGAGTAAGGGAGGAACATTTCTGGAGGTCTGTGGAAGAAAGGAAGGCAATGAAAGATGATCATGGGAGAGGAGGAAATATTCTGAAGGAACAAATACTTGTAACAAGGAGTTGTTGAGGTGGAAAGGGAAGAGAATGATGTGGAAAAGGGTAAAGGTTATGGCAGAACGGAGAGGAATATGGACGATGACGTATGTGGTGAGAAGAGTGGCTTCGAGAACATTATAATAATATTCGAGGGAGGAGTAGGGGAGAACTGGGGATAGACCGAAGGTGGAGTGAGCCCATTCCAGGACAGAACGGAGAGCTGAGACAGGTACTAAGGCGGCAGTGACACGTCCATTTATAGCATCGACCAGGATACGAACCAAGGTAGAGACTTGAGACAGGAGAGAGTCAATGGCCAGTTGGAGATTATCCATGTTGAGTTTCAGGTAGAAGAACTGAGAGATAACGTTGAGATCTGAAAGGTGGCGTTGTAAGATATCAGTGAAGTTGTTTAGAGTGGACGTGACTTCATTTAGGTGGGTCGTGAGCTTCTGTAACATAGTGTATTGGATTTAGTGCCTCATCATTGGGATTCTAGAGCTGAAGCTAAATGAGTGAGATCAGATTTGAAGCCAGAAATGTCACAGGCTGTACCAACGCCAAACAAGCCACTCAGAATCTCACCACCGAAGTCGAAGAGACCTCGTTTCACACGAGAACGACCAACGGGTGTCTGAATGGAAAATGTGTCATTGAGCTCAGTGAATCTGTTACTTATGTATTGCAATTGCCAGGAGAGTGGTAGGAAAAGGTTATAGAAATACTCATTTGGTTTGTGTGTCCCCATGATGGCCGTGAGATGGGTCTTGATTCAGTGGAGCTAGTGCACGTAGGCAGGTAGGGCAATGGCTACGTCGGCCAGGGGCTCAAGATCATAGCGCAGTGAGGCTATTTCTTCGATAAGCATTACCTCGCCTCATGAGCCGACCAAGGCCCCGGGATGTACTCCACCATAGTCCTGACCTAACCCAGACCCCAGGAGGGTCAGCACTGTAGCAGGGAGATCGCTAACATCGTATCTAAAAAATCAGGGTAGAGTTAATGGGGGAGGTCTTGAAGAGGTTGATGGGCAGAGCGCAGTTTGGACCGATAATGATTGGTTGATGAATGAGCAGGTGGAGGTGGAGATGAAGGAGACTGAGGGATAGGTGGAGACAAAGTAGATTGAGGGATGTGTGGAAGGGAAGGGGGGATCAGGAGGTTGCGTAAGTGACTCTTCCAACACGAGGACAAGGGGTGCTCGCTTTAAGTCATCGATATGGATCCATCTGGTGTCCTTAGTGGACAGGTCCTGGAGGTGAAATTTGTTGCCTTGTTGAGTGAGGATGCGGTGGGGCCCTGTAAATTTGTCATCCAACTTAGAGGAATGCATATGGGAATGAGCAAAGACAAGATCGCCTACATTGATAGTGATAGGAGAGGCAGATTTATGTTGGCGCTGCAGCATGTCCTCCTGAGAGGAAGCCAAAGTGGATTGGACATACTGGTGGATTGTCTGGAAGTTGGCCAATTTTAGTTTAACATAATCATCCGTGTTGTAGTTGGGTTCTGGCTTTGAGGATAAGAGAGAGTATGGGAGGTTCTTGTCAAAACCAAAGAGGACGAAGAAGGGAGATTCAGCAATGGATGCATTGATGGAGCTATTGATTGAGGATGCCACTTGGGGAATCCAGTCATCCCAGGACGAACTATGGGAGCCTAGATGTCAGAGGCACTCTAAGATTTTTCAGTTGTGGCATTCTACAAGGCCATTGGAAGCCGGATGGTTAGGCATGACATTGCACTTACTGATACGAAAGCGGCAACAGATCTCATCTAGAAGGCTATTGTTGAACTCCGTACCGTTGTCAGTAAGAATGGTATGAGGGGTACTGAAGGGGCAAATTACGTGATCTACAAAGGCACGTGCAACGCTCTTCGCGGTCTTGTCAGAGAGAGGTACGAGAACACAGTAGCGGGAGAAGTGGTCGACCGCTACGAACAAGTACTCAGCGCCGGATTCCGTGAGAGGTAGTTTTAAGAGATCGATTGAGACAGTTTCCCATGGTCGTGACGGGTTTGGGTATTGTAAGAGAGGTGCAGGTAAGCCGGTTGATCCTTTGTGGCGGTGGCAGGAGAGGCAAGAGTCACAGTGGGCATTGATATCGTGGCGCATGGTTGGCCAATAGTATTTGAGACGTGCTTGGCGCAAGCATCGGTCTTTACCCGGATGGGAAGCTTGAGGGGTATTATGAACAATGTGAAGAATCTTTGGTATCAGGGCAGTGGGGACAACAAGTTGGCGTACTTCGCGATTGGGCATGTCTTTGCCTGTTAGTAGTGTTTTCCTGTACAAGAGATCATCTTCTAGCATGAACTCATCTAGTGATACTGGCAGAGTAGGTAAGGTCGAGGCATTGCCAGATTCTAGGAAATAAATGACTTTGGACCATATGGGGTCTTGGCGCTGAAAGTTTCAAACAACTTCTGACGTTAGTATAGTGTTTTCAGTTACTTCATGCTGCAGTGATGTTATAGCTGCTGCTACGTGACGTGAGAGTGCGTCTGTGACTACATTCAACTTGCCTGGTACATATTGAAAAGTGGGATTAAAGTCCTTGATGTTGACGGACCATCTAGCTAACCTACCTGTTAGGTTGCGGTTCTTGAACAAATCACATAGTGGAAGGTGGTCTGTTTGGATATGCACTGGATAACCATAGACTATATCTCTGAAATGTTTCAAGGACCAGACTACCGCTAGCGCTTCGAGATCTGTGACACTGTAGTTACTTTCAGCGGTTGTAAGGGTGCGACTAGCATACGCTATTACGCGCTTCATTGATGCTTCATCGAGTTGCATCAAAACGGCACCAAGTCCAGTGCCTGAGGCGTCTGTGCAGAGAAGGAAGGGTGTGGTATAATCAGGGAACGCTAGAACAGGGGCATTTACAAGAGCTGTCTTTAGCTTTTGGAAAGCCTGTGACTGGTCGTTAGTCCAAAAAAAGGGCACATTCTGCTGGAGTAAGTGGGTCAGAGGAGCGGCGATCTTTGCGTAGCCTTGTATGAATCTGCGATAATAGCCACTGAGGCCCAGGAAACTTCGTACAGCTTCGGTAGTGGTAGGTTCTGGAAAGTTAATAATCGCCTTAGTTTTATCCTCATTAGTATGAATGCCTTGTGCATCTACGACATGGCCTAGGAATTTGATTTTCTTTCACAGGAAGTCACATTTACTGAGATTGATTTTTCATGCCTGCGAGTTGGATGCGTTCAAAGACTTGCTGGAGCTTGGTGAAATGGTCAGGGATGGATTTACTCACAACAATTATATCATCTAGGTAAGCAAAAAGAGAGTGTCCCATCATACCGCTGAAGACTGAATGGATATGTCACATGAACATGGAAGGAGCATTTCTCAGACCAAAGGGAGACTCTTAAACTGAAAATGTCCGGAAGGGGTGCTAAAGGCTGGAACTGGGCGAGAGGATTCTTCCATTTCGACCTGCCATTACCCGCTGAGGAGGTCTAAAGATGAAAAGACTACGTTATTTTCACCAAGGGATTCTAGCAAATCAGTGAGGACGGGTAACGGGAAACGGTCTGGAACGGTGACAGAAATGACCTCACGATAGTTGTCTGCTGATCTAAAGTTGCCGTCCTTCTTTGGTACTAAGAAAAGTGGGCTATTCCATGGACTCACGGAGGGCTCAATAATGTCCTGGCCTAACATGTTCTGTACCATTTGATCTGTCTGCATTCTCTGGCTGTGAGGAAATCGATACGCTGGTATGTAAATCGGCTGAGTTCCTGGTAGTAGTTCAATCGTATGTTTGACAAGGTCTGTTCTACCCATCGGTTCACTGGGTAAGGCAACCACGTTTCTGTAAGAGGTCAGAAGGTCGAGGAGTTGAGGCGTATTTTCTGGGAAATCTGTGCAAGTGAGATGCGAGAGCATATCGGGTGAATATGTCGGCACAGATCCCGTCGAGTTAATAGTACATACACCGATTGGCGTATAATCACCAGTCTGAATAGTAGGAATTGAGGAATCCTGGCACACCTTTACAGGTGCTGGGTATACCAGGAAGTCTCCAATCTTTACACCACTTTTAAGTTTTAGGGGAGCATTTGTGACATTGAGCAAGTACAGGTAACATAAACTGTCCTCTAAGACTGTACACCACTCTGACTCATAAGTCAAGCCATTCACACAACACGTCTCAGGTAGTGTTAGTACATCCACTCCTTCTTTCGCACCGGCAACACAAACAGAGACTTTGGTGAACTCATGCGGTAACAAAATTGTGCACGTATTCGTTACTGCACGTTTCGTCTCTGCGTGTTGGAGAAGATCATTCACACTGTGTGAGGTAGGTAACTGAGACATGTCTGAGTCAGCGATAGTGTTGTCGGGAGAGGAGGTAAGAGCCACGTCCGAAGGCTGAGATGATGTATCAGTAGACATTGAGGAATTTATGTCCTTGCTCGCAGTCAGTAAAGGAATGATCTCTGTATTCTCAGATGATGATAGTGGTGGTTTGGGCTGGGTTGGACTTTTTGGTAGTGAGAGGGACGGGGGTACTTGAAGGACTGATTTGATCGTAAGAACAGGACGGGGACATTCCATACTTTAAACCGGGAATCCGGAAATGTCTATACTACCACAAGCAGGTAATAATGCAATGGAGTGTTGTGCCATGGTGGAGAAACCAATAAAGGCATCTGCGGGATACTGCAAGTCATTAATGACATGAAATTCAATTGGGATAGGGGGCAAATCTCTATGTAGTTTGACTTCAAGAGTGACTCTTCCCTTAACCCTAAACTCTGAGCCTTCGACACCACATAGGCGAATGTCTGGTGGTTCTAGGAAACTGACGTGGTTGTTATGTCGATGAATAAGATGTAAGGAATTTTGTCGGAGATCAGATTTACTATAGATCCTGTGTCCAAGAAGAATGACGTTGGTATGTCATGACTGCATCCGAGAATGACTAAACCCGAGGATTTTATGGGACCTACATGGCGGATGGGGAATTGGGTCTCTGGTTCTACGTGGTATTGGTCCGATATGGGCGCGGCGCTTCCCCTGACTGTTGGCGGTTGAGGTAACGACATGTCTCAGTGGTGTGAGTCGTGCTGGATTTGTGGTATTTGCATTTTGGATAACGTGAGTGGGAAGGCGTACGCTGTCTGGTTTGGGAGTGAGGACGTCTGTATGTACGGTCGCAACTGGATGCTCGATGTCCAGGATGACCACAGTGCCAGCAAAGAATCGAAGATTGTTCCGTCGGGCGCTAGATTGATCACGACCTGCGGTAGGAGAACGATGCGTGGCAGGTCCGCCGCGTGTGGTGGGACGGGAGCGAGATTGGTCTGGGTTAGTGGAGGTGTGACAAACTGAGGAGGCCAAGGGTTGGGTGGTGCCCTGACGCGTGTAGTTCGAACCGGTTCTTTCATGAATGGCTTTAGTGACCTGAATAATTTTATCTCCTGGATTGAAACCGATGTGCAAGGCTAGCTCTCGCTGTTTAGGAGTAAGCCAGTGAAGGAATCTCAGGTAACCCATTAAGTCAGAAAAGTTGGTGAGTGAAAGCATTGGAACGCCATTTTTGTCTTCTAACCATTTCGTGCCTACCAGTAATTGGAGCATCTCACTACTAGTTGCTTTCATGGCGGCGGCAGCTTTGTGGAGCTTGGCATGTTGCGCTGGGACTCGCAAGGCCTTATCTAGTTGGTTTAGGAGATTAATGAATCCCATGAGAGACGCGGTATTTGAATGCTGGCAACAAAGGCTGATGAGTTCCATACGAAAATCAGGAAAGGTATGAATGCTATCAAAATGTCCTGCAAGGATCGTGGATCCGATGTCCGATTTGCCGTGGTGCAAGCGACCCATGAGGTAGGCTACTTTGAGCGATTCATCGGCGATCTGCCTATTGTGGATGTCTGTTTCGACTTCTCTGAGGAAATCATAGACAGCCCAAGTTGGGTCCTGGCCGGTAAATTTGGGACGATTGGCATCGTTGAGATAGATAGACTGTGGAGGGTTGGCCATGGCTGGAAGTGCAGAAGGGGCGGTAGGAGAGGAGTGGGAGAGAGAGAAGGTAGTGGTAGTGAAGGACGAGCAAGACGGGGTATGAAGGGAGGCAGGAGAGTGAACGACAGGGGAAGGAGTAGAGGAAGAAGAAGGGAGTGTACAGGTAGGGGTAGAGGAGGAGGTATCTGGATTTACGAGTGTAGGATGGGTAGTAAGTGGTTCTGCGGGAAGTGAAACGGGAGTCTCAGGTACAGGGCGGTGGTACTCTTTGCCACTTCGTAAATGAGTGATCGTGATAGAGTCGGCAGACGGTGTATGATCAGGTGATGTTTCCTGGTCGAGAGGGCTGGCGGTAAGCGGGTGACGTGGAAAGTATGACATTTAATGCGGCAATGGAAGATGAAATGAAGGATGAAGATGGATACGTAGGTGGAAATGTATAATAAAACAATGAGAGAATGGAATACACGAGTAGGTGTGAAAACGAATGAAGGTGCGAAGATGGATGGTTTAAATAAAAGGCGAAGGATGAGAAGGACAATAAATAACGTAGGTGAAGATGAAAACGGGGTAATGGAAATGAGATGGAATAATTACAAAAGATCCAATCTGTGGAGAAAATCGAGGATAATCTTTATAGAAAGGTAAGGTATACTATAGTTACACAGTAGAGACGGGATTGACGAGATGTATGACGTGCAGGTGTGGCTGGGTGTGGCGGGGATGGGGCGGGGCGGGGCGGGGCGAGGCTGGGCGGCGCTGGAGAGACAGCTAGGCGGGGAGGAGAGTAGCTGGTGACGAGACTGGAGCGATATGTTGGATGAGTCTTCAGTCGGGACGGGAAGAGACGCTGCGATGAGTCACCAGCAGGGAGTAGCGGTCGTAGGAGGCTCACGTAATTCAGACCACATGTGGAGGCGTTGGGGCCGGTGGTGGGGTGAGGGCAGATGTTGGTTCAATGCAAGGTGTAGAGCTGTTGAGTTGCAAATGCAGAGAATGGCGGTGGGCAGACAGTGGGCAGATAGTGATAAGTGGCACCGTGGGGGCAGGATTTATGATGAGTTTGGAACAGGTGTCGGGAACAGGTGCAACAGGAGCGTAGGGCGGCGATGGTGACACGTGCGGTCAGGAACAAGTGTGTGGGTGGGGTTGTTTGACAGGTGAGCACTGGTGAGAGAATTTGTATACCCGGAAAGCACACCACTGGAGGCACTGAGGAGGGGTGAGGCTGTGAGATGTGAGACGGTTGTATCTGATGGTGTCACTAAATAGTGGAGGAGGCGGTCAGAATCTGATGGTCCGAAGCACCGCTGCTACCAAATGTAACTTGCAATACTTTGGTGATAGAAACTCCGTGTACAAACAGGTAGATAAGGAGTTTATTACGAGCTCACAACAAAATAGTCTGCAAGTCTTGAATGTCTGCTATGAACTGATGCAATAACGCCTTCGCCCAGGTTTGGGGCCCTGGGAAAGGGTGCTAGGTCAGCAAGTTTAGTGGGGGCATGTATGCATTGGGGGGGGACATATATACATCGGGGGTAGACATATTGTGGAGGGGGTACACTGTTTTGCTGCAAGAGGATGATCAGGGTATTGAACACCCTGTATCTTATTACAGTAAGAAGTTTACTCCACCTCAAAAGAACTACTCAACTATTGAGAAAGAGCTTTTGGCCTTGATTTTGGGTTTACAGCATTTTTCATTTTATTTGTGTTCTGGTTTTGACCACATAGTCATTTATACCGATCATAACCCACTGAAATTCCTTAGTAAGTTTAAAGATAAAAATCAGAGATTGACAAGATGGAGTCTACTTCTTCAGAAGTATTCATTAGACATACAACATGTCAAGGGGAAAGAAAATGTTATTGCAGATTGCTTATCTAGACTTTAGACAGATTGTTTTAGAGTAAGAAGAAATTTCCTTTGTAAATTTCTTTTTCTTTGTGGGGAGGTGTTACATAGCCTATGATTTCATCATCCTTTGTATAATTCTAATGTACAGTATGCTGCATGTTTGATCACGATTCGCCACGTGGCTTCCATAGTGACCAGGTTTGCGTGTTCTACCTCACTCCCCCCTTCTCCCCCTTATAGTAGAGTAAGTCGTTCTTTCTCTTGTTCAGAGCAGGACTGTCAACTCTTCCTCCCCTGTGCCTTCATTTCCGCGTCCTTCTTGCAAGTTGAATCAAACTCTGCCGGCCCCCTATATAATGCGCTCAGTCTCTGCATTAGTTGCCACTTAGATCTACTCCTCATTTTGTTCACATCTCTGTCCTCCCCTGTAGAGTATATTAATATTTTTGTGAGTGCTCAGGAAGTCTCCAGTCATCTAGCTGCTGTATAATTTTAGTATAAGTGTTATTACCATTTTTCTTGTACCGTATAGCCTGAGGCGTTGGTTCGTGGGCCTGGTGGGGTTTTTGTGATTTATGTCAAGTTTTTAATGTCAGCCAGTATTAGTAATATTTTGTATCTGTAATAATATTATATCTTACTTTAACTGAGCATTATTCGGTTCTCTCATTTATCAGGGCTCACTTAGATAAATTTGTTCTTGCTAAATTCGTGTTAATAGAGGCTATTGCAGTTAACCATATATGTAACCTGTTTTGCCATTACATTATCCTTATGAGTCCTGAATGTTTAGTTGTTAGTTTGTGCATTAAATTTTAACTTGTAATTTTACCTAAGTCTTTTGTTTTTAACCTAGAACTTTGCGGGACAGTAGTGATTTTAGTGTTCTCACTTGAAGTGTTCATTATCTCTCTCTGTTCCGTAATATAAATTTGGCGACCTCTTATCAGGATATTCAGGATATTATCATAAGGATATTGCTTGATATTTTGTGACTGTGATTTATTCATGATGTCTGCTATTACTACTCTTGATGAAGCCAAAGATTTTTTGTTAAATGTTCAAACAGTGTGTGATGTAGAAAACAGAACAAAGAATGAACTTAATCTTATTGCTCAACAATTGGGAATTGCTCTTCGCTCTCATCATTCTAAAGATCAAATTCTTGACATGATTAATAAAAGCTTGTTTAATGTAACTCCTCCAGATGAGCAAACGCAGATTGAAATAGCTAAGTTACACCTACCCCTGCAGGAGGCTCGTGCTAAGGAGGCTGAGTTTCAGGCTCGTGCTAAGGAGGCTGAGTTTCAGGCAAATGCTAAGGAGGCTGAGTCTCAGGCTCGTATTCAGGAGGCACAGGCACAGGCTCAGGCACAAGGTGGAACTGGATCATCTAGCTCTGATGATTTTGATGTGGCTAAAAATGTTAAACTTGGCCCTCCTTTTAATAAATCTGATTTAACAAAGTATTTTCAGTTGTTTGAGAGGGTAGCTACAGGTTTTAATTGGCCCAAAAAGTATTGGCCAGTACTCCTACAGAGTGTTCTCACCGGTAAAGCTTAAGTAACTTATGCATCTTTGCCTCAGGATCAATCTGATAATTATGATGTAGTTAAGAGCTTGATTCTTAAGGCCTATGAGCTTGTTCCTGAAGCCTATAGAGTAAAATTTAGGACAACTTATAAGCAAGATAAGCAATCCCATGTTGAGTGTGCAAAAATCAAAGAAGATCTGTTAGAGCAGTGGTTAAATTCTAAGAATGTAAATTCTGAATTTGATAAATTTAAGCAGATAATTTTGCTGAAGGACTTCAAAAGGTGTATTAATAGATGTAAGCCTATATCTTGATGAGAAAAGAATAGATAATTTGTCTGATGCTGCAGTTTTAGCTGATGAATATGTTCTCACTCACAAGAGATATTCTAAAGAAAAAAGGAAAGCTGAGAGTAAGTACGTTGCCTCTACTCAGAGTACAGGTAACAGGAAAGAGAATAAAGATGATGTTTCTCAGGAAGTAAATACCAGCTTCACCTCTAGATTTCAGAAAAGTAAATGTACTTATTGTAGTAAGCCCCACTGTAGGGGGTCACCTTGACGTGGTGGTGGGGCTTGAAGCATGGTTGGCAGTGCCACCTACTTGGGAGGCAAGCCTACCTTTGTAGGGTTTGGCATTTGTCAGCCTTGTGGACCAAGCACCCCCTACATCACTGGTAGAGGAGGCCTACTGGTGATGTCAGTCCCTGCCCATCTGTCATCTAGGGCGGGACTGTTGCCTCCCCACGTGTTTGCCGTGCGTGGCGTCCCGTAATGCTGGGATACGGGAGTCCTGGTGGTTGAGCGATGCTGCATGGTGCGCCCTGCAGCTAGCAATACACCTCTTTGGTCCCTTATTCTGGCTAGACGGGTGGCCTGGTTGGGCCCGACCAGGTCAATCGGCTGGTCACTGGCTAGCCATCCATGCTAGTCACCTAGTGGCTTTAGGGTCAAGCGGGCACTGGGGGACCTGGTGTCTCCTATCGTCCTGGAGTCACCCTTGTCAGGGTCCCTTGGTGGTTACCTGCGTATACTTCCCCACTACCTCTGGGGTCGCCAGTGGTGCTTTCCCTGGCATATGGCCTCCCCTTGTTGGGCTCCATGGTGGGTGGAGGGGTGGGGGAATGAAGGTAGTTATTTTTGATTATGGCTTCTAAAATTTTTTCAGCTGACGACCCTGGTTCCGTCCCTGACCATCCTGCAGAGTCTCCTTCCTGTGCGCCTCATGTGCCTCTGGCTGGTGAGGCCCACATTGCCACCTTGGAACCATACCTGCCTGGTTCCAGTGGTTTCCGGTCAGTGGCCACTACAAAGAAGAAGAGCCGGCAACAGACAACAACATCTTGTGGACATGCCCGTGAGGTCCTGCCAGGTGTCTATGAGAGGGTTGATTTCCCAAGGTACTACACCATTCGTACTTTGGATGGTCAGCCTATTGGGAATCTGGACATTTTTACTGTTCATCGGCGCATTGTATCAATCTGTGGGAGAGAGCCAAAGATTTCACCTCAGGGGGATGGTAGCCTCCTAGTGGAGGTTACATCCCCTGAAGAGGGTTCCCGGCTGGCTGTCCAGTGTAAGGACCCGGATGCGCTATTTACTTGTGTCCCTCATGCTTTTTTCAATCAGAGTCGAGGTGTTGTTTTCTCAAAAGACTTACTCCGATACAGTGAAGAGAAGCTGCTTGAAGAACTCCAGGTCCACAGGGTGGTTAAAGTGGAGAGGTTTCGGAAGAAGGTTGATGGTGTACTTTCCCCAACTCCATCCTTGTTGCTGACGTTCGACTGTAATGTTCTCCCTTCATCCATCAAGATGGCTTGGTTGTCCCTTAGGTCAAATCCTTTGTACCAAACCCACGACGCTGCTACCATTGTCAGATGTACGGGCATGTTGGGCGAGTCTGTCGTCGTTTGCAACAGGGCCTCCCAGTGGTGTGTGTCAGTTGTGGAGAATCCACTCATGCAGGACAGGACTGTCCTGGACCTGTTTGTTGTTTGCACTGTGGCGAGGCACATCCTGCTTCATCTAAAGACTGTGCCCGGTTTTGCTTGGAGAAGGAGATCCTCCTCATCCGTAATCGTGATAAAATAAGCTTTTCTGAGGCCAGGAGTAGAGCCATGTCATTTGTTTTCCGTAACGGAGTGTCTTATGCGTCAGTTTTGTCCGGTCATAGCCGTCCTCATCGTCCTGTCCAGCAGCAGACTCGAGTTCCTCCTGTTGTGTCAGCTCCTATGCCTTCATCTGTTGATCCCATGCCAGTGCAACAATCTCCCGCACTTGCGACGGTTGCCGCTACAGTTCAAGACTCGACCTCTACATCTATGGTATCCCCTAGTAGTCATGGTGCATATTCTTCATATGCTAAACGTCATCATGGTTCCTCAGAGTCTTTGAGTCTTGAAGATCCTCTAAGCAAGGTGTCGGTCGTGGAGTCCACATCATCTGTAGTTAGTCCATCTGTGCAACAGCCCTCGGACCCTGCTTCTGGGTCTTCGAGGGCTTCTGGGGTGTCAGGTCAGTCTGGCACCTCTTCCTCCGGGGAATCGGATGTTCCTCCTCCGGTTACCTCTGAGGATCCTGTCCTGCCCCCTCCACGTTTGGAGGCCAGGACCCCAATCCCTCCTGCTCGACCTCTTGGTTCACTGGGGGCCCCGGGCAGGGTTCGGAGTAGCTCTTCCTCTCCTGCTGGGCAGCGACGGGTGTCTGTGAAGTCTCCCAACACTTCGCAGACCCCAGGCCCTCGTTCTAGCCATGCTGCTGCCCGTGGCAAGCCCCTTAGTGGGCGTATCCGCATTCCCAAGAAGATTGTCTCCCAGGGTCGCTCAGTGGTTTCCACTAGGTGACCCTTTCTTTTGTGTATATAGTTCCTCCATTTTAATATTTTTAGTATTTTTTTATGGTTTTCTGTTTGTCCCTCTCCCCTGCCCCTTTTTATTTCCGTAGTTTTAATGGCTAATATTATTCAATGGAACTGCCGTGGTTTACGAGCCAACTGGGAGGAACTCCGTTGGCTTCTGGCTGAGTATTCACCTGTGTGTGTTTGCCTACAAGAGACAATGGTTGGTGATGCTGCACATCCCAGTCCACCTGGTTACCAGGTTTTTTATTCAGATCCTCTTCCTGGACAGGGTCATGGTGGGGGTGTGGCTATTCTAGTACGCAGTGACATACCTTTCACTGCTGTGAGTCTTAACACTCCACTGCAGGCTGTTGCTCTCCAGATTTTCCTTCCCCGTCGTTATACTGTGTGCTCTTTGTACCTCCCTCCTAGTGCCACTATTGAGAGGGTTGATCTTGAAAATCTTATTCGTGCACTTCCCTCACCCTATTTCTTGCTGGCTGACATGAACAGTCATCATCCCCTGTGGGGTGGCTCCACAGCTGATGCTAGAGGTACTATGTTAGCCTCCATTGTGGAGGATGTGGACCTGTACATTTTAAATTCTGGTGAAGTTACTTACTTCCATAGTCAAACGGGTATTTTTACTTCTATTGATTTGTCTCTGTGCTCTGCTGGGGTAGCCCTGAATTTTACATGGGCTGTGTTACCAGACTTACATGGCAGTGACCACTTCCCTATTTTATTAAGATCGACACAGAGTGCGCCTCGGCGTCGTCTTCCCCGCTGGCGCTTGGATAGGGCGGTCTGGCCGGTTTTTGAGGAGCTGTGTTCCCCGAACCGATGTGTGGAGGATTTTGTCAGCACTGATGCTGCTGTTGAGTATTTCACAGACTTACTACACTCGGCGGCACTGCAGAGTATTCCGAGAACAGCTGGTCACTTTCCTTGCCGTCCAGTTCCCTGGTGGACTGATAAGTGTGCTTCTGCTGTTCGGGCTAAACGTGCTGCTTTCTCCCGACTTCGTCGTCACCGAGGTGACCCTGGTTACTTAGCGGCATATAGGAGGGCCCGAGCTCATGCCCAGCGGGTTATGAAGGAGGCTAGGAGGAAGTCTTGGGCATCATTTGTTTCTTCAATTTCTTCACAGACTCCTCTCACAAAAGTGTGGAAATGGGTGAGGAAGATTTCAGGGAAATTTCCTATTCCCTCTCCTCCTGTTTTATCTCATGCAGGTGTGGTGGTGGCTCATTCTTCGTCTGTTGCCGAGATATTTGCAGCTCATTTTGCTAATGTCTCTAGGAAGGACACCTCATCCCCGTCGGCACGCCGCCGACGGCACCTGGAATCTTTGGGCATTAGTTTTCCATCTACTGCAGAGGAGTCGTATAATATTGCTTTTTCTCCTTCTGAACTTCAGACGGCATTGTCGCAGTGTTGCGACTCGTCTCCAGGCTTGGATGATGTCCCATATGCCTTCTTACACCACTTGCCTGATGCAGCCCTTCATTTTCTGTTGTCACTGTATAACAGAATTTGGTGCAATGGTGGGTTTCCTACCTCATGGGGTGTTGCTGTGGTTCTCCCCATCCCTAAGCCGGGTAAGGATCACTTGCAGGCCACTAATTATCGCCCTATCTCGCTGACATCTTGCCTTTGTAAGGTCCTCGAAAAGATGGTGAATAGTCGGCTCATGTGGTACTTAGAGAAGGGTGGTTACTTGTCTCCAGTCCAGTGTGGGTTTCGGAAGATGCGGTCAACCACAGATGCTCTCCTTTCTTTAGAATCTTCCATCTGCCAGGCTTTTGCAACTAACCAGCATCATATCACAGTGTTCTTTGATTTGGAGAAGGCGTACGACACTTCCTGGCGTCATGGTATATTGCAATCTCTTTATGAGTTTGGTCTCCGTGGGCAACTCCCCACTTTTATCCGGGAGTTTTTATCTAATCGTTTCATTCGGGTCCGAGTCGGGAGTGAGCTGTCTACTGCACGTCCCCTTGAGGATGGTGTGCCACAAGGGAGCATACTAAGTGTTACCCTTTTCGCAGTGGCAATTAACAGCGTTATTTCTGTGCTCCCTGATGGTGTTCGTGGCTCTCTCTATGTTGACGATTTATCAATCTCTGTCACTGCCTCACAGATGTCCATGGCAGAAAGGAGGATGCAGATGGCTCTCAACCGTGTCTCTAGATGGGCTGATGAACGAGGTTTTCGATTTTCCTTCAAGAAGACCGTTGCCATGCATTTTTGCCGCGTTCGTGGAGTCCACCCTGACCCAAACCTTTTTTTAGATGGGCGTCGTATTTCGTGTTTAAAGGAAACCCGGTTTTTAGGGCTGATTTTTGACAGCCGATTGACTTGGGTCCCTCACTTGAGGTACGTAAAAGCTGAGTGTCTCAGAGCACTGGGTCTCTTGAAAGTTTTAGCGCACACATACTGGGGAGCTGATCGCAAGACCCTCCTCCTCTTGCATCAGTCTCTGATTTTATCCAAACTTCATTATGAATGTGAAGTTTATTCCTCTGCCTCAGAAGCCCGGCTTCGTATTTTAGATTCCATACATCATTGTGGTGTTCGTCTCGCCACTGGGGCATTCCGATCTTCCCCGATTTCGAGTTTGTTGGCTGATGCTGGTGTCCTTCCTCTAGACTTGCTCCGCTCTTCCCTTTTGATGAGATGTTGGTATCGCTTATCTCGTCTCCCAGACTCCGTGCCCTTTCTCAAGGCCTCTCAAGATTCTCGGTCACCTATTTTTGCCACTCGACCATCCTTTCCAAAGCCCTTTGGTTCCAGGGTGCAGTCGATTATGTCTAGCTTCTCTGTTCCTTCTGTCCCGATCACTCCCCACCATGTCCCGAGGGTGGGCTACTGGCTTCTCCCCAGGGTGACATTTTGTCATTTCTTCTCATCCAATAAGGCCTCCCTTCCTTCTCAGGTTTTATTTTCCCTATTTTTAGAGCATGCCTCTTCTCATGGGGACTCCATACCAGTTTATACTGATGGATCTAAGTCTGATGCGGGTGTGGGCTTTGGTGTGGTGTTTCCCACCTTCTGTCGAGGTGGGAGCCTCCCTGTGACTGCTTCTGTTTTTACGGCTGAGCTGACTGCTATTTTATTTGCCCTTCAGATTCTCTTCACTCTCCCCCACACTGCTTTTACTGTTTTTAGTGACTCACGAAGTGCTCTTTCTGCAATGGAGTCTTTTAATCCCTCTCATCCTTTGGTTTTATCCATTTTGGAGTGGCTTTTCCTTTTAGGGCGTCGTGGACGTCGTGTAGATTTCTGTTGGGTTCCAGCTCATGTAGGAGTGGCAGGGAATGAACGAGCTGATCAGCTGGCCAAGGCGGCAGCGGCTCGTCCCCCTCTTGCACAGTCCCCTCTGTATCGTCTGCCTGCTGCAGATATGCGCTCCTTTATTGCCTTCAGGGTTTGGTGCTGTTGGCAGGAGCATTGGGATGCTGTGGGTGCCAATAAGTTGCGCTCGATTTGCCAGAAGGTGGGCTCATTCAGTTACCAGGGCTTCCCTCGTCAATGGGAGACTGTTTTGTGCCGCCTCCGCATTGGCCACACCCGTTTCTCTCACGGTTTTTTAATGGAGAGGGCTCCTCCTCCATTCTGTGATGACTGTCTGGTTCCCTTGACTGTTCGGCATCTGTTGGTGGAGTGTCCTAGTCTTGAGGATTTGCGGCGTCGGTTCCTCTCTGACCACCAAACGGATGGAGGTGTGTAACATCTTTCCTCCGTGCTTGGGGAGGATGCCTGTGCCTTGGGAGGGGCAACCCTCTCCTTTGTGAAGGAGGCAGGACTTCTCAAGGATATTTAGAATTTCTCCTTTTTTATTGTGTGGCTTATCCTCTATTTTTTTTTTTTTTTTGCTTTTTACTACTTTGTTATACGGCGGCATATGACCCTGGCAGTTGCGCCGCCATGATTATTATGAAAAAAAAAAAATATATATTGTAGTAAGCTTGGTCATACTACCGAGAAATGTTTCAGAAGCCAGCGTGATGTGAACAAAAAGGAGTCTTTAAATATTCAGTCAATTGGTCTAGTGTCCACCCTTGAGATATCCCAGAATTCTTTAACTGAGTTCACTGAACCTGCTTTGAGGGGTAAATTAAATTCTCATGATGCAGCTCCTCTTTTGAGCAGTAACGTGGGTGACACTCTCAAGAGTTCATGTGCTAATTTCATGGCTGATGGTTTTGTCAGTCCTCTGGACAATAATGACAGGAAATCAGTTAAAATATATCGTGATACAGGTGCTTGCCAATCCCTTATGCTGACCAGTGTTCTAGGCTCTAATGTTAATTCCTCCGATGGAACTGTAATCTTACAAGGTGTAGGGAATAATTACTTCTCTGTCCCTCCGTGCAGAGTGAATTTAGAGTCTGGTTTTGTTAATGGTTCCGTTATGGTTGGGTTAGTTGAGACACTCCCCATGTCAGGTGTAACTTTCTTACTTGGAAATGATATTGGTGGCAGTCAAGTGTGCCCATCTCCTCAGTTGTCTAGTGAACCAGTGACTGTGACTCAGGATTGTGATGTCCCTGATGTGTTCTCTGCATGTGCTGTCACTAGGGCTAAGTCTAAAGTTACTGGTGACTTAGAGGATAATGATGATGATGTTATCCTAGCTGACACTTTTCTTGCTAATTTGGACCACTCATCAGATGAGGCAGTACCCCGTAGTGTTGATAATTTGTCTCGTCAAGAGTTAGTTGAGTTGCAGATTGCTGACCCTGAGTTGAAAGGTCTAGCTAACTCTGCTTGCAGTGAGGAAGAGTCAGCTGATGCTTCTACTTGTTATTATATAAAGTCAGGAGTACTTATGAGGAAGTGGAGACCCCCAACAGCATCAGCCAACTGTGAATGGGAGGTTGTACATCAAGTTGTCATCCCTCGTGTTTGTAGGCAGGATATCATTAGATTGAGGAAGACTGTGGGATGCATTTTGAAACACTTCTACTGGCCAGGTATCTTCAGAGATGTTTCCTGGTATTGTAAGACTTGTCACACCTGTCAAGTTGTGGGGAAGTGTAATCAGACCGAAAAGGTTGCACCTCTAGTTCCCATTCCTCCTTTTGAGGCGCCATTCACCCGTGTGTTGGTGGATATTGTGGGCCCTCTTCCTAAGACTTCTTCAGGATTTTCTTATGTGTTGACCCTGAATGATATGGCTACTCCTCATCCTGAAGCCATTCCACTTAGAAATATCTCAGCAAAGAACGTGGTTAAGGAAATGCTAGGGTTCTTCACCAAGTTTGGTCTGCCCAAGGAGGTACAGTGAGACCGGGGAAGTAATTTCATGTCAAATGTTTTCAAGCAGTCTCTGAAAGAGTTGGGCATCACCCAGACCACGTCTTCAGCTTACCATCCCCAGACCCAAGGAGCGTTGGAGAGAGATCATCAAACACTCAAATCGATGCTCAAGAAATACTGTTTAGAACATCAGAAACACTGGGATAAAGGTCTTCCATTCGTTGTATTTGCCGCAAGAGAATCTCCAAATGAATCACTGGGCTTCTCACCCTTTGAACTACTGTTTGGCCATGAAGTAAGAGGACCCCTTAAGCTACTCAAGGAATGCTGGCTGTCGGAGGAAGATGACGTCAACCTGCTGGAGTATGTGATGAAGTTCAAAGAACGGCTGTCCACTGCTTTGCAGCTGGCGAGAGAGAATTTAGGAGCTGCTCAGGAGAAGATGAAGACTTGGTATGATAAGAAGTCCAGGTTACGTCACTTTCAGCCAGGATATCAGGTTTTGATTCTGCTACCGGTGCATGGGCAACCTCTTCAAGCCAAGTTTAGTGGTCCTTATTTCGTGGAGAAGAAACTCAGTGATGTCAACTATGTCATCGCCACACCAGATCGTAGAAAGAACAAGCAACTTTGTCACATCAACATCCTAAAGTTATATCACAGGGGGTACAAAAATAACCCAGTCTGCACTGTAGCTGTTCCACCCGAGTCTGCAAGTGAAGTTCTCCCATGCAGTATGAGCCTGAGTGATAGTTTGGGGAAGAATCCTGATATCATGAATGATCTCCAGACTAAGCTTTCTCAACTAGTTCCCGACGAAAGGCAGGAGTTTTCGGCATTACTGCAGGAGTACCCGCAAGTGTTCCGTGCCACTAAAGGAAGAACTACTGTGTTTATGCATCATGTCGATGTTGGAGACGCAAAGCCAATTAAACTGCCTCCTTACCGTGTGAACCCAATGAAAGTTCCTATCATCCTGAAGGAGCTTAGCTACCTGTTGGACCACAAAATGATTCAGACCTGTCAGAGCGAGTGTAGTTCTCCTGTCACTCTAGTCCCTAAGCCAGGTGGGTCACAGCGGCTTTGCATCGACTACAGACATGTTAATCAGATAGCCCAAAAAGACACTTACCCTCTCCCTCGCGTGGAAGATTGCATAGACAAGATCCGAAAGGCTAGGTACATAAGTAACTTTGATTTGTTAAAGGGATACTGGCAAGTACCTATGACTGAACGTGCTAGGGAGATCTCATGTTTCGTAACACCAGGAAAGACTTTTGCATGTTCTGTAATGCCATATGGTATGAAGAATGCACCAGCCACTTTTCAGAAGCTCATGAATGTTGTAACAGAGGGTTTGGCAGGGTGTGTTGTTTATACTTATGATGTATTAATCTTCAGTGACAACTGGAAAGATCACCTATGCCATGTCAGTAAATTTCTTGAGCATTTGGTTCAGGCTAATCTTGTAGCTAATTAATAAAGTGTGAGTTTGGTCAAGCTAAATTTCAGTACCTTGGGTACGTAATTGGTGATGGACACGTTGCACCACCAGGAGCTAAGGTTCAGGTTATAAGTGATCTTCCCATACCCAAAAGTAGGAAAGAGCTACAAAGATTTTTGGGAATGGTAGGTTATTACAGGAGATTTGTTCTCAACTTTTCAATTCTTTTATCACCACTTACAGACCTACTGAAAAAGGGAGTTAAATTTGTCTGGACCGATAACTGTGAATCCTCTTTCAGTAAAGTTAAAGCTATCCTATTAAGTCAGCCAGTGCTTGCTACTCCAAATTTTGCTAAGCCTTTTAAGATGGCTGTTGACGCAAGTGATACAGGAGCTGGGGCTTTTGTAACTTGCAATACTTTCGTGATAGAAACTCCGTGTACAAACAGCTAGATAAGGAGTTTATTACGAGCTCACAACAAAATAGTCTGCCCGTCTTGAATGTCTGCTATGAACTGACGCAATAACGCCTTCGCCCAGGCTTGGGGCCCTGGGAAAGCGTGCTAGGTCAGCAAGTTTAGTGGGGGCATGTATGCATTGAGGGGGGACATATATACATCGGCGGTAGACATATTGTGGAGGGGGTACACTACTCCCCCGGGTAGCTGAGATCGTGTCTCCTGACACCAGGAGTGATATGGTGTTTGATTATATTACTAAGGCAAGGTTGGGGAGGTTTGTACAAGGGATAAGGATGATACAGGGGCAGTTGGGGAGACATGGCCATGTTAAGGGGAGGGAATTAGAAGGATATATACAGATAAGATATACGAGGATTAATAATAGGGATGTGTCCAGTAAGGGTCGAAGGTATACATAGATATAATGGGGATTATACAATAATTGTGTGATACACGATAAACAAGGAGTAGATATGAGAGTTCTATTGTTGTTCGTTCTTTTTTTTTCTGTAGGATACACTGTCACTCAGTAATGCATTAAAGAAATACCATCATTTTCTAGTAGGCAGAGTTCTGTTCACAGTTTGGTTGTCAGATGGCGTTGGTAGTCACTGAATGTGAGGGCACTAAGTACAGGGAGTTTCTACGTCGTGTGTAGGGCGTACTATGCCTGGAGCGACTCTGATTTCCTGGAGTCGACGTCCCATTTTTCTGACACAACAATGCACTGCACATATGATGAGTAGAAAACCTATGAAAGTGATAACCATAGGGGGAAACACAACTGTTGGATGAACCCAGGAACGGCTGAAGGCCAGAGAAAATTGATCCATAATGAAATCACTGTCATTGAGGAATGTTAGCATGCGCAAGTTAGGGGAGGTGACGGTGATGTTGGCAGATGGTAGGGTGGAAGGCATGTCGATTGGTTGAAAGATGTCATAGGAGTGTGTACGGACAGCTTGGTGATAGCAAGTGGTGTAAGTGATGACGGACTCTGATTTGACGGTACAATAGTCTGGTGCTTTGTAGAGACCACTAGCGGGGACGGATCGAACTGAAGAACCAGGACACATGATTGTGACAGAGATGGGAACAGCAAAGAAGAAGTACTGGACGTGGTTGAGGTGAGCATGGTGGACGGAGAGTTCAGGAGCTGCAACAAAAGAACAGTCCGAGTAGATGGAATGGTTGCGAACTAAAGCAGACTCACAGGGTGTAGCACCGCTAGGGAAGATAGCGAAAAGGTGGGCAGCACAAAGGCGACAGGTCGGAGTAAGGGAGGAACATTTCTGGAGGTCTGTGGAAGAAAGGAAGGCAATGAAAGATGATCATGGGAGAGGAGGAAATATTCTGAAGGAACAAATACTTGTAACAAGGAGTTGTTGAGGTGGAAAGGGAAGAGAATGATGTGGAAAAGGGTAAAGGTTATGGCAGAACGGAGAGGAATATGGACGATGACGTATGTGGTGAGAAGAGTGGCTTCGAGAACATTATAATAATATTCGAGGGAGGAGTAGGGGAGAACTGGGGATAGACCGAAGGTGGAGTGAGCCCATTCCAGGACAGAACGGAGAGCTGAGACAGGTACTAAGGCGGCAGTGACACGTCCATTTATAGCATCGACCAGGATACGAACCAAGGTAGAGACTTGAGACAGGAGAGAGTCAATGGCCAGTTGGAGTTTATCCATGTTGAGTTTCAGGTAGAAGAACTGAGAGATAACGTTGAGATCTGAAAGGTGGCGTTGTAAGATATCAGTGAAGTTGTTTAGAGTGGACGTGACTTCATTTAGGTGGGTCGTGAGCTTCTGTAACATAGTGTATTGGATTTAGTGACTCGTCATTGGGATTCTAGAGCTGAAGCTAAATGAGTGAGATCAGATTTGAAGCCAGAAATGTCACAGGCTGTACCAACGCCAAACAAGCCACTCAGAATCTCACCACCGAATGTTGAAGAGACCTCCTTTCACACGAGAACGACCAACGGGTGTCTGAATGGAAAATGTGTCATTGATCTCAGTGAATCTGTTACTTATGTATTGCAATTGCCAGGAGAGTGGTAGGAAAAGGTTATAGAAATACTCATTTGGGTTGTGTGTCCCCATGATGGCCGTGAGATGGGTCTTGATTCCATGGAGCTGGTGCACGTAGGCAGGTAGGGCAATGGCTACGTCGGCCAGGGGCTCAAGATCATAGCGCAATGAGGCTATTTCTTCGCTAAGCATTACCTCGCCTCATGAGCCGACCAAGGCCCCGGGATGTACTCCACCATCGTCCTGACCTAACCCAGACCCCAGGAGGGTCAGCACTGTAGCAGGGAGATCGCTAACATCGTACCTAAAAAATCAGGGTAGAGTTAATGGGGGAGGTCTTGAAGAGGTTGATGGGCAGAGCGCAGTTTGGACCGATAATGATTGGTTGATGAATGAGCAGGTGGAGGTGGAGATGAAGGAGACTGAGGGATAGGTGGAGACAAAGTAGATTGAGGGATGTGTGGAAGGGAAGGGGGGGTCAGGAGGTTGCGTAAGTGACTCTTCCAACACGAGGCCAAGGGGTGCTCGCTTTAAGTCATCGACGTGGATCCATCTGGTGTCCTTAGTGGACAGGTCCTGGAGGTGAAATTTGTTGCCTTGTTGAGTGAGGATGCGGTGGGGCCCTGTATATTTGTCATCCAAGTTAGAGGAATGCATATGGGAATGAGCAAAGACAAGATCGCCTACATTGATAGTGATAGGAGAGGCAGATTTATGTTGGCGCTGCAGCATGTCCTCCTGAGAGGAAGCCAAAGTGGATTGGACATACTGGTGGATTGTCTGGAAGTTGGCCAATTTTAGTTTAACATAATCATCCGTGTTGTAGTTGGGTTCTGGCTTTGAGGATAAGAGAGAGTATGGGAGGTTCTTGTCAAAACCAAAGAGGACAAAGAAGGGAGATTCAGCAATGGATGCATTGATGGAGCTATTGATTGAGGATGCCACTTGGGGAATCCAGTCATCCCAGGACGAACTATGGGAGACTAGATGTCAGAGGCACTCTAAGATTTTTCAGTTGTGGCATTCTACAAGGCCATTGGAAGCCGGATGGTTAGGCATGACATTGCACTTACTGATACGAAAGCGGCGACAGATCTCATCTAGAAGGCTATTGTTGAACTCCGTACCGTTGTCAGTAAAAATGGTATGAGGGGTACTGAACGGGCAAATTACGTGATCTACAAAGGCACGTGCAACGCTCTTCTCGGTCTTGTCGGAGAGGGGTACGAGGACACAGTAGCGGGAGAAGTGGTCGACCGCTACGAACAAGTACTCAGCACCGGATTCCGTGAGAGGTAGTTTTAAGAGATCGATTGAGACAGTTTCCCATGGTCGTGACGGGTTTGGGTATTGTAAGAGAGGTGCAGGTAAGCCGGTTGATCCTTTGTGGCGGTGGCAGGAGAGGCAAGAGTCACAGTGGGCATTGCTATCGTGGCGCATGGTTGGCCAATAGTATTTGAGACGTGCTTGGCGCAAGCATCGGTTTTTACCCAGATGGGAAGCTTGAGGGGTATTATGAACAATGTGAAGAATCTTTGGTATCAGGGCAGTGGGGACAACAAGTTGGCGTACTTCGCGATTGGGCATGTCTTTGCCTGTTAGTAGTGTTTTCCTGTACAAGAGATCATCTTCTAGCATGAACTCATCTAGTGATACTGGCAGAGTAGGTAAGGTCGAGGCATTGCCAGATTCTAGGAAATAAATGACTTTGGACCATATGGGGTCTTGGCGCTGAAAGTTTCAAACAACTTCTGACGTTAGTGTTTTCAGTTACTTCAGGCTGCAGTGATGTTATAGCTGCTGCTACGTGACGTGAGAGTGCGTCTGTGACTACATTCAACTTGCCTGGTACATATTGAAAAGTGGGATTAAAGTCTTGGATGATGACGGACCATCTAGCTAACCTACCTGTTAGGTTGCGGTTCTTGAACAAATCACATAGTGGAAGGTGGTCTGTTTGGATATGCACTGGATAACCATAGACTATATCTCTGAAATGTTTCAAGGACCAGACTACCGCTAGCGCTTCGAGATCTGTGACACTGTAGTTACTTTCAGCGGTTGTAAGGGTGCGACTAGCATACGCTATTACGCGCTTCCTTGATGCTTCATCGAGTTGCATCAAAACGGCACCAAGTCCAGTGCCTGAGGCGTCTGTGCAGAGAAGGAAGGGTGTGGTATAATCAGGGAACGCTAGAACAGGGGCATTTACAAGAGCTGTCTTTAGCTTTTGGAAAGCCTGTGACTGGTCGTTAGTCCAAACAAAGGGCACATTCTGCTGGAGTAAGTGGGTCAGAGGAGCGGCGATCTTTGCGTAGCCTTGTATGAATCTACGATAATAGCCACTGAGGCCCAGGAAACTTCGTACAGCTTCGGTAGTGGTAGGTTCTGGAAAGTTAATAATCGCTTTAGTTTTATCCTCATTAGTATGAATGCCTTGTGCATCTACGACATGGCCTAGGAATTTGATTTTCTTTCGCAGGAAGTCACATTTACTGAGATTGATTTTTCAGGCCTGCGAGTTGGAGGCGTTCAAAGACTTGCTGGAGCTTGGTGAAATGGTCAGGGATGGATTTACTCACAACAATTATATCATCTAGGTAAGCAAAAAGAGAGTGTCCCATCATACCGCTGAAGACTGAATGGATATGTCACATGAACACGGAAGGAGCATTTCTCAGACCAAAGGGAGTCTCTTAAACTGAAAATGTCCGGAAGGGGTGCTAAAGGCTGGAACTGGGCGAGAGGATTCTTCCATTTCGACCTGCCATTACCCGCTGAGGAGGTCTAAAGATGAAAAGACTACGTTATTTTCACCAAGGGATTCTAGCAAATCAGTGAGGACGGGTAACGGGAAACGGTCTGGAACGGTGACAGAATTGACCTTACGATAGTTGTCTACTGGTCTAAAGTTGCCGTCCTTCTTTGGTACTAAGAAAAGTGGGCTATTCCATGGACTTACGGAGGGCTCAATAATGTCCTGGTCTAACATGTTCTGTACCATTTGATCTGTCTGCATTCTCTGGCTGTGAGGAAATCGATACGCTGGTATGTAAATCGGCTGAGTTCCTGGTAGTAGTTCAATCGTATGTTTGACAAGGTCTGTTCTACCCATCGGTTCACCGGGTAAGGCAACCACGTTTCTGTACGAGGTCAGAAGGTCGAGGAGTTGAGGCGTATTTTCTGGGAAATCTGTGCAAGTCAGATGCGAGAGCATATCGGGTGAATATGTCGGCACAGATCCCGTCGAGTTAATAGTACATACACCGATTGGCGTACAATCACCAGTCTGAATAGTAGGAATTGAGGAATCCTGGCACACCTTTACAGGCGCTGGGTATACCAGGAAGTCTCCAATCTTTACACCACTTTTAAGTTTTAGTGGAGCATTTGTGACATTGAGCAAGTACAGGTAACATAAACTGTCCTCTAAGACTGTACACCATGCTGACTCATAAGTCAAGCCATTCACACAACACGTCTCAGGTAGTGTTAGTACATCCACTCCTTCTTTCGCACCGGCAACACAAACAGAGACTTTGCTGAACTCATGCGGTAACAAAATTGTGCACGTATTCGTTACTGCACGTTTCGTCTCTGCGTGTTGGAGAAGATCATTCACACTGTGTGAGGTAGGTAACTGAGACATGTCTGAGTCAGCGATAGTGTTGTCGGGAGAGGAGGTAAGAGCCACGTCCAAAGGCTGAGATGATGTATCAGTAGACATTGAGGAATTTATGTCCTTGCTCGCAGTCAGTAAAGGAATGATCTCTGTATTCTCAGATGATGATAGTGGTGGTTTGGGCTGGGTTGGACTTTTTGGTAGTGAGAGGGACGGGGGTACTTGAAGGACTGATTTGATCGTAAGAACAGGACGGGGACATTCCATACTTTAAACCGGGAATCCGGAAATGTCTATACTACCACAAGCAGGTAATAATGCAATGGAGTGTTGTGCCATGGTGGAGAAACCAATAAAGGCATCTGCGGGATACTGCAAGTCATTAATGACATGAAATTCAATTGGGATAGGGGGCAAATCTCTATGTAGTTTGACTTCAAGGGTGACTCTTCCCTTAACCTTAAACTCTGAGCCTTCGACACCACATAGGCGAATGTCTGGTGGTTCTAGGAAACTGACGTGGTTGTGATGTCGATGAATAAGATGTAAGGAATTGTCGGAGATCAGATTTACTATAGATCCTGTGTCCAAGAAGAATGACGTTGGTATGTCATGACTGCATCCGAGAATGACTAAACCCGAGGATGTTATGGGACCTACATGGCGGATGGGGAATTGGGTCTCTGGTTCTACGTGGTATTGGTCCGATATGGGCGCGGCGCTTCCCCTGACTGTTGGCGGTTGAGGTAACGACATGTCTCAGTGGTGTGAGTCGTGCTGGATTTGTGGTATTTGCATTTTGGATAACGTGAGCGGGAAGGCGTACGCTGTCTGGTTTGGGAGTGAGGACGTCTGTATGTACGGTCGCAACTGGATGCTCGATGTCCAGGATGACCACAGTGCCAGCAAAGAATCGAAGATTGTTCCGTCGGGCGCTAGATTGATCACGACCTGCGGTAGGAGAACGATGCGTGGCAGGTCCGCCGCGTGTGGTGGGACGGGAGCGAGATTGGTCTGGGGTAGTGGAGGTGTGACAAACTGAGGAGGCCAAGGGTTGGGTGGTGCCCTGACGCGTGTAGTTCGAACCGGTTCTTTCATGAATGGCTTTAGTGACCTGAATAATTTTATCTCCTGGATTGAAACCGATGTGCAAGGCTAGCTCTCGCTGTTTAGGAGTAAGCCAGTGAAGGAATCTCAGGTAACCCATTAAGTCAGAAAAGTTGGTGAGTGAAAGCATTGGAACGCCATTTTTGTCTTCTAACCATTTCGTGCCTACCAGTAATTGGAGCATCTCGCTACTAGTTGCTTTCATGGCGGCGGGAGCTTTGTGGAGCTTGGCATGTTGCGCTGGGACTCGCAAGTCCTTATCTAGTTGGTTTAGGAGATTAATGAATCCCATGAGAGACGCGGTATTTGAATGCTGGCAACAAAGGCTGATGAGTTCCATATGAAAATCAGGAAAGGTATGAATGCTATCAAAATGTCCTGCAAGGATCGCGGATCCGATGTCCGATTTGCCGTGGTGCAAGCGACCCATGAGGTAGGCTACTTTGAGCGATTCATCGGCGATCTGCCTATTGTGGATGTCTGTTTCGACTTCTCTGAGGAAATCATAGACAGCCCAAGTTGGGTCCTGGCCGGTAAATTTGGGACGATTGGCATCGTTGAGATAGATAGACTGTGGAGGGTTGGCCATGGCTGGAAGTGCAGAAGGGGCGGTAGGAGAGGAGTGGGAGAGAGAGAAGGTAGTGGTAGTGAAGGACGAGCAAGACGGGGTATGAAGGGAGGCAGGAGAGTGAATGACAGGGGAAGGAGTAGAGGAAGAAGAAGGGAGTGTACAGGTAGGGGTAGAGGAGGAGGTATCTGGATTTACGAGTGTAGGATGGGTAGTAAGTGGTTCTGCGGGAAGTGAAACGGGAGTCTCAGGTACAGGGCGGTGGTACTCTTTGCCACTTCGTAAATGAGTGATCGTGATAGAGTCGGCAGACGGTGTATGATCAGGTGATGTTTCCTGGTCGAGAGGGCTGGCGGTAAGCGGGTGACGTGGAAAGTATGACATTTAATGCGGAATGGAAGATGAAATGAAGGATGAAGATGGATACGTAAGTGGAAATGTATAATAAAACAATGAGAGAATGGAATACACGAGTAGGTGTGAAAACGAATGAAGGTGCGAAGATGGATGGTTTAAATAAAAGGCGAAGGATGAGAAGGACAATAAATAATGTAGGTGAAGATGAAAACGGGGTAATGGAAATGAGATGGAATAATTACAAAAGATCCAATCTGTGGAGAAAATCGAGGATAATCTTTATAGACAGGTAAGGTATAATATAGTTACACAGTAGAGACGGGATTGACGAGATGTATGACGTGCAGGTGTGGCTGGGTGTGGCGGGGATGGGGCGGGGCGGGGCGGGGCGAGGCTGGGCGGCGCTGGAGAGACAGCTAGGCGGGGAGGAGAGTAGCTGGTGACGAGACTGGAGCGATATGTTGGATGAGTCTTCAGTCGGGACGGGAAGAGACGCTGCGATGAGTCACCAGCAGGGAGTAGCGGTCGTAGGAGGCTCACGTAATTCAGACCACATGTGGAGGCGTTGGGGCCTGTGGTGGGGTGAGGGCAGATGTTGGTTCAATGCAAGGTGTAGAGCTGTTGAGTTGCAAATGCAGAGAATGGCGGTGGGCAGATAGTGATAAGTGGCACCGTGGGGGCAGGATTTATGATGAGTTTGGAACAGGTGTCGGGAACAGGTGCAACAGGAGCGTATGGCGGCGATGGTGACACGTGCGGTCAGGAACAAGTGTGTGGGTGGGGTTGTTTGACAGGTGAGCACTGGTGAGAGAATTTGTATACCCGGAAAGCACGCCACTGGAGGCACTGAGGAGGGGTGAGGCTGTGAGATGTGAGACGTCGTGTATCTGTTGGTGTCACTAAATAGTGGAGGAGGCGGTCAGAATCTGATGGTCCTAAGCACCGCTGCTACCAAATGTAACTTGCAATGCTTTGGTGATAGAAACTCCCTGTACAAACAGGTAGATAAGGAGTTTATTACGAGCGCACAACAAAATAGTCTGCAAGTCTTGAATGTCTGCTATGAACTGATGCAATAACGCCTTCGCCCAGGCTTGGGGCCCTGGGAAAGGGTGCTAGGTCAGCAAGTTTAGTGGGGGCATGTATGCATTGGGGGGGGGACATATATACATAGGGGGTAGACATATTGTAGAGGGGGTACACTGTTTTGCTGCAAGAGGATGATCAGGGTATTGAACACCCTGTATCTTATTAGAGTAAGAAGTTCACTCCACCTCAAAAGAACTACTCAACTATTGAGAAAGAGCTTTTGGCCTTGATTTTGGGTTTACAGCATTTTTCATTTTATTTGTGTTCTGGTTTTGACCACATAGTCATTTATACCGATCATAACCCACTGAAATTCCTTAGTAAGTTTAAAGATAAAAATCAGAGATTGACAAGATGGAGTCTACTTCTTCAGGAGTATTCATTAGACATACAACATGTCAAGGGGAAAGAAAATGTTATTGCAGAATGCTTATCTAGACTTTAGACAGATTGTTTTAGAGTAAGAAGAAATTTCCTTTGTAAATTTCCTTTTCTTTGTGGGGAGGTGTTACATAGCCTATGATTTCATCATCCTTTGTATAATTCTAATGTACAGTATGCTGCATGTTTGATCACGATTCGCCACGTGGCTTCCATAGTGACCAGGTTTGCGTGTTCTACCTCACTCCCCCCTTCTCCCCCTTATAGTAGAGTAAGTCGTTCTTTCTCTTGTTCAGAGCAGGACTGTCAACTCTTCCTCCCCTGTGCCTTCATTTCCGCGTCCTTCTTGCGAGTTGAATCAAACTCTGCCGGCCCCCTATATAATGCGCTCAGTCTCTGCATTAGTTTCCACTTAGATCTACTCCTCATTTTGTTCACATCTCTGTCCTCCCCTGTAGAGTATATTATTATTTTTGTGAGTGCTCAGGAAGTCTCCAGTCATCTAGCTGCTGTATAATTTGAGTATAAGTGTTATTACCATTTTTCTTGTACTGTATAGCCTGAGGCGTTGGTTCGTGGGCCTGGTGGGGTTTTTGTGATTCATGTAAAGTTTTTAATGTCAGCCAGTATTAGTAATATTTTGTATCTGTAATAATATTATATCTTACTTTAACTGAGCATTATTCGGTTCTCTCATTTATTAGGGCTCACTTAGATAAATTTGTTCTTGCTAAATTCGTGTTAATAGAGGCTATTGCAGTTAACCATATATGTAACCTGTTTTGCCATTACATTATCCTTATGAGTCCTGAATGTTTAGTTGTTAGTTTGTGCATTAAATTTTAACTTGTAATTTTACCTAAGTCTTTTGTTTTGAACCTGGAACTTTGCGGGACAGTAGTGATTTTAGTGTTCTCACTTGAAGTGTTCATTATCTCTCTCTGTTCCGTAATATAAATTTGGCGACCTCTTATCAGGATATTCAGGATATTATCATAAGGATATTGCTTGATATTTTGTGACTGTGATTTATTCATGATGTCTGCTATTACTACTCTTGATGAAGCCAAAGATTTTTTGTTAAATGTGCAAACAGTGTGTGAAGTAGAAAACAGAACAAAGAATGAACTTAATCTTGTTGCTCAACAATTGGGAATTGCTCTTCGCTCTCATCATTCTAAAGATCAAATTGTTCACATGATTAATAAAAGCTTGTTTAATGTAACTCCTCCAGATGAGCAAACGCAGATTGAAATAGCTAAGTTACACCTACCCCTGCAGGAGGCTCGTGCTAAGGAGGCTGAGTTTCAGGCAAATGCTAAGGAGGCTGAGTCTCAGGCTCGTATTCAGGAGGCACAGGCACAGGCTCAGGCACAAGGTGGAACTGGATCATCTAGCTCTAATGATTTTGATGTAGCTAAAAATGTTAAACTTGGCCCTCCTTTTAATAAATCTGATTTAACAAAGTATTTTCAGTTGTTTGAGAGGGTAGCTACAGGTTTTAATTGGCCCAAAAAGTATTGGCCAGTATTCCTACAGAGTGTTCTCACCGGTAAAGCTTCAGTAACTTATGCATCTTTGCTTCAGGATCAATCTGATAATTATGATGTAGTTAAGAGCTTGATTTTTAAGGCCTATGAGCTTGTTCCTGAAGCCTATAGAGTAAAATTTAGGACAACTTAAAAGCAAGATAAGCAATCCCATGTTGAGTGTGCAAAAATCAAAGAAGATCTGTTAGAGCAGTGGTTAAATTCTAAGAATGTAAATTCTGAATTTGATAAATTTAAGCAGATATTTTTGCTGAAGGACTTCAAAAGGTGTATTAATAGATGTAAGCCTATATCTTGATGAGAAAAGCATAGATAATTTGTCTGATGCTGCAGTTTTAGCTGATGAATATGTTCTCACTCACAAGAGATATTCTAAAGAAAAAAGGAAAGCTGAGAGTAAGTACGTTGCCTCTACTCAGAGTACAGGTAACAGGAAAGAGAATAAAGATGATGTTTTTCAGGAAGTAAATATCAGCTTCACCTCTAGATTTCAGAAAAGTAAATGTACTTATTGTAGTAAGCTTGGTCATACTACGGAGAAATGTTTCAGGAGACAGCGTGATGTGAACAAAAAGGAGTCTTTAAATATTCAGTCAATTGGTCTAGTGTCCACCCTTGAGATATCCCAGAATTCTTTAACTGAGTTCACTGAACCTGCTTTGAGGGGTAAATTAAATTCTCATGATGAAGCTCCTCTTTTGAGCAGTAACGTGGGTGACACTCTCAAGAGTTCATGTGCTAATTTCATGGCTGATGGTTTTGTCAGTCCTCTGGACAATAATGACAGGAAATCAGTTAAAATATATCGTGATACAGGTGCTTGCCAATCCCTTATGCTGACCAGTGTTCTAGGCTCTAATGTTAATTCCTCCGATGGAACTGTAATCTTAAAAGGTGTAGGGAATAATTACTTCTCTGTCCCTCCGTGCAGAGTGAATTTAGAGTCTGGTTTTGTTAATGGTTCCGTTATGGTTGGGTTAGTTGAGACACTCCCAATGTCAGGTGTAACTTTCTTACTTGGAAATGATATTGGTGGCAGTCAAGTGTGCCCATCTCCTCAGTTGTCTAGTGAACCAGTGACTGCGACCCAAGATTGTGATGTCTCTGATGTGTTCTCTGCATGTGCTGTCACTAGGGCTAAGTCTAAAGTTACTGGTGACTTAGAGGATAATGATGATGATGTTATCCTAGCTGACACTTTTCTTGCTAATTTGGACCACTCATCAGATGAGGCAGTACCCCGTAGTGTTGATAATTTGTCTCGTCAAGAGTTAGTTGAGTTGCAGATTGCTGACCCTGAGTTGAAAGGTCTAGCTAACTCTGCTTGCAGTGAGGAAGAGTCAGCTGGTGCTTCTACTTGTTATTATATAAAGTCAGGAGTACTTATGAGGAAGTGGAGACCCCCAACAGCATCAGCCAACTGTAAATGGGAGGTTGTACATCAAGTTGTCATCCCTCGTGTTTGTAGGCAGGATATCATTAGGGTGAGGAAGACTGTGGCATGCATTTTGAAACACTTCTACTGGCCAGGTATCTTCAGAGATGTTTCCTGGTATTGTAAGTCTTGTCACACCTGTCAAGTTGTGGGGAAGTGTAATCAGACCAAAAAGGTTGCACCTCTAGTTCCCATTCCTCCTTTTGAGGCGCCATTCACCCGTGTGTTGGTGGATATTGTGGGCCCTCTTCCTAAGACTTCTTCAGGATTTTCTTATGTGTTGACCCTGAATGATATGGCTACTCGTCATCCTGAAGCCATTCCACTTAGAAATATCTCAGCAAAGAACGTGGTTAAGGAAATGCTAGGGTTCTTCACCAAGTTTGGTCTGCCCAAGGAGGTACAGTGAGACCGGGGAAGTAATTTCATGTCAAATGTTTTCAAGCAGTCTCTGAAAGAGTTGGGCATCACCCAGACCACGTCTTCAGCTTACCATCCCCAGACCCAAGGAGCGTTGGAGAGATATCATCAAACACTCAAATCGATGCTCAAGAAATACTGTTTAGAACATCAGAAACACTGGGATAAAGGTCTTCCATTCGTTGTATTTGCCGCAAGAGAATCTCCAAATGAATCACTGGGCTTCTCACCCTTTGAACTACTGTTTGGCCATGAAGTAAGAGGACCCCTTAAGCTACTCAAAGAATGCTGGCTGTCGGAGGAAGATGACGTCAACCTGCTGGAGTATGTGATGAAGTTCAAAGAACGGCTGTCCACTGCTTTACAGCTGGCGAGAGAGAATTTAGGAGCTGCTCAGGAGAAGATGAAGACTTGGTATGATAAGAAGTCCAGGTTACGTCACTTTCAGCCAGGATATCAGGTTTTGATTCTGCTACCGGTGCATGGGCAACCTCTTCAAGCCAAGTTTAGTGGTCCTTATTTCGTGGAGAAGAAACTCAGTGATGTCAACTATGTCATCGCCACACCAGATCGTAGAAAGAACAAGCAACTTTGTCACATCAACATCCTAAAGTTATATCACAGGGGGGACAAAAATAACCCAGTCTGCACTGTAGCTGTTCCACCCGAGTCTGCAAGTGAAGTTCTCCCATGCAGTATGAGCCTGAGTGATAGTTTGGGGAAGAATCCTGATATCATGAATGATCTCCAGACTAAGCTTTCTCAACTAGTTCCCGAGGAAAGACAGGAGTTTTCGGCATTACTGCAGGAGTACCCGCAAGTGTTCCGTGCCACTAAAGGAAGAACCACTGTGTTGATGCATCATGTCGATGTTGGAGACGCAAAGCCAATTAAACTGCCTCCTTACCGTGTGAACCCAGTGAAAGTTCCTCTCATCCTGAAGGAGCTTAGCTACCTGTTGGACCACAAAATGATTCAGACCTGTCAGAGCGAGTGGAGTTCTCCTGTCACTCTAGTCCCTAAGCCAGGTGGGTCACAGCGGCTTTGCATCGACTACAGACATGTTAATCAGATAACCCAAAAAGACACTTACCCTCTCCCTCGCGTGGAAGATTGCATAGACAAGATCCGAAAGGCTAGGTACATAAGTAACTTTGATTTGTTAAAGTGATTCTGGCAAGTACCTATGACTGAACGTGCTAGGGAGATCTCATGTTTCGTAACACCAGGAAAGACTTTTGCATGTTCTGTAATGCCATATGGTATGAAGAATGCACCAGCCACTTTTCAGAAGCTCATGAATGTTGTAACAGAGGGTTTGGCAGGGTGTGTTGTTTATACTGATGATGTATTAATCTTCAGTGACAACTGGAAAGATCACCTATGCCATGTCAATAAATTTCTTGAGCATTTGGTTCAGGCTAATCTTGTAGCTAATTAATAAAGTGTGAGTTTGGTCAAGCTAAATTTCAGTACCTTGGGTACGTAATTGGTGATGAACACGTTGCACCACCAGGAGCTAAGGTTCAGGTTATAAGTGATCTTCCCATACCCAAAAGTAGGAAAGAGCTACAAAGGTTTTTGGGAATGGTAGGTTATTACAGGAGATTTGTTCTCAACTTTTCAATTCTTTTATCACCACTTACAGACCTCCTGAAAAAGGGAGTTAAATTTGTCTGGACCGATAACTGTGAATCCTCTTTCAGTAAAGTTAAAGCTATCCTATTAAGTCAGCCAGTGCTTGCTACTCCAAATTTTTCTAAGCCTTTTAAGATGGCTGTTGACGCAAGTGATGCAGGAACTGGGGCTGTTGTAACTTGCAATACCTTCGTGATAGAAACTCCGTGTACAAACAGCTAGATAAGGAGTTTATCACGAGCTCACAACAAAATAGTCTGCCCGTCTTGAATGTCTGCTATGAACTGACGCAATGACGCCTTCGCCCAGGCTTGGGGCCCTGGGAAAGCGTGCTAGGTCAGCAAGTTTAGTGGGGGCATGTATGCATTGAGGGGGGACATATATACATCGGCGGTAGACATATTGTGGAGGGGGTACACTACTCCCCCGGGTAGCTGAGATCGTGTCTCCTGACACCAGTAGTGATATGGTGTTTGATTATATTACTAAGGCAAGGTTGGGGAGGTTTGTACAAGGGATAAGGATGATACAGGGGCAGTTGGGGAGACATGGCCATGTTAAGGGGAGGGAATTAGAAGGATATATATAGATAAGATATACAAGGATTAATAGGGATGTGTCCAGTAAGGGTCGAAGGTATACATAGATATAATGGGGATTATACAATAATAGTGTGATACACGATAAACAAGGAGTAGATATGAGAGTTCTATTGTTGTTCGTTCTTTTTTTTTCTGTAGGATACACTGTCACTCAGTAATGCATTAAAGAAATACCATCATTTTCTAGTAGGCAGAGTTCTGTTCACAGTTTGGTTGTCAGATGGCGTTGGTAGTCACTGAATGTGAGGGCACTAAGTACAGGGAGTTTCTACGTCGTGTGTAGGGCGTACTATGCCTGGAGCGACTCTGATTTCCTGGAGTCGACGTTCCATTTTTCTGACACAACAATGCACTCCACATATGATGAGTAGAAAACCTATGAAAGTGATAACCATAGGGGGAAACACAACTGTTGGATGAACCCAGGAACGGCTGAAGGCCAGAGAAAATTGATCCATAATGAAATCACTGTCATTGAGGAATGTTAGCATGCGCAAGTTAGGGGAGGTGACGGTGATGTTGGCAGATGGTAGGGTGGAAGGCATGTCGATTGGTTGAAAGATGTCATAGGAGTGTGTACGGACAGCTTGGTGATAGCAAGTGGTGTAAGTGATGACGGACTCTGATTTGACGGTACAATAGTATGGTGCTTTGTAGAGACCACTAGCGGGGACGGATCGAACCGAAGAACCAGGACACATGATTGTGACAGAGATGGGAACAGCAAAGAAGAAGTACTGGACGTGGTTGAGGTGAGCATGGTGGACCGGGAGTTCAGGAGCTGGAACAAAAGAACAGTCCGAGTAGATGGAATGGTTGCGAACTAAAGCAGACTCACAGGGTGTAGCACCGCTAGGGAAGATAGCCCCACTGTAGGGGGTCACCTTGACGTGGTGGTGGTGCTTGAAGCATGGTCGGCAGTGCCACCTACTTGGGAGGCAAGCCTACCTTTGTAGGGTTTGGCATTTGTCGGCCTTGTGGACCAAGCACCCCCTACATCACTGGTAGAGGAGGCCTACTGGTGATGTCAGTCCCTGCTCATCTGTCATCTAGGGCGGGACTGTTGCCTCCCCACGTGTTTGCCGTGCGTGGCGTCCCGTAATGCTGGGATACGGGAGTCCTGGTGGTTGAGCGATGCTGCATGGTGCGCCCTGCAGCTAGCAATACACCTCTTTGGTCCCTTATTCTGGCTAGACGGGTGGCCTTGTTGGGCCCGACCAGGTCAATCGGCTGGTCACTGGCTAGCCATCCAGGCTAGTCACTTAGTGGCTTTAGGGTCAAGCGGGCACTGGGGGACATGGTGGCTCCTATCGTCCTGGAGTCACCCTTGTCAGGGTCCCTTGGTGGTTTCCTGCGTATACTTCCCCACTACCTCTGGGGTCACCAGTGGTGCTTTCCCTGGCATATGGCCTCCCCTTGTTGGGCTCCATGGTGGGTGGAGGGGTGGGGGAATGAAGGTGGTTTATTTTGAATATGGCCTTGTTTAAATCTTTTACAGCTGACGACCCTGGTTCCGTCCCTGACCATCCATTACAGTCTCCCTCCTGTGTGCCTCCTGTGGCTCTGGCTGGTGAGGCCCATATTGCCACTTTGGAACCATACCTTCCTGGTTCCAGTGGTTTACGGTCAGTGGCCACTACAAAGAAGAGCCGGCAACAGACAGCATATTGTGGACATGCCCGTGAGGTCCTGCCAGGTGTCTTTGAGAGGGTTGATTTCGCAAGGTACTACACCGTTCGTACTTTGGATGGTCAACCTATTGGTAATCTGGACATATTTACTATTTATCGGCGCATTGTGTCAATCTGTGGGAGGGAGCCGAAGATCTCACCTCAGGGGGATGGTAGCCTCCTAGTGGAGGTTACATCCCCTGAAGAGGGTTCCCGGCTGGCTGCCCAGTGTAAGGACCCGGATGCACTGTTCACTTGTGTTCCCCATGCCTTTTTTAATCATAGTCGAGGTGTTGTTTACTCAAAAGACTTACTCCGATACAGTGAAGAGAAGCTGCTTGAAGAACTCCAGGTCCACAGGGTGGTTAAAGAGGAAAGGTTTCAGAAGAAGGTTGATGGTGTTCTTACCCCAACTCCATCCTTGTTGCTGACGTTCGACTGTAATGTTCTCCCTTCATCCATCAAGGTGGCTTGGTTGTCCCTTAGGGTCAAACCCTTTGTCCCAAATCCACGACGCTGCTACCACTGTCAGATGTACGGGCATGTTGGGCGAGCCTGTCGTCGTTTGCAACAGGGCCTCCCAGTGGTGTGTGTCAGTTGTGGAGCATCCACTCATGCAGGACAGGACTGTCCTGGACCTGTTTGTTGTTTGCACTGTGGCGAGGCACATCCTGCTTCATCTAAAGACTGTGCCCGGTTTTGCTTAGAGAAAGAGATCCTCCTCATCCGTAATCGGGATAAAATAAGCTTTCCTGAGGCCAGGAGTAGAGCCATGTCATCTGTTTTCCGTAACGGAGTGTCTTATGCATCAGTTTTGTCCGGTCATAGCCGTCCTCATCGTCCTGTCCAGTAGCAGACTCGAGTTCCTCCTGTTGTGTCAGCTCCTATGCCTTCATCTGTCGATCCCATGCCAGTGCAACAATCTCCCGCACTTGCGACGGTTGCCGCTACAGTTCAAGACTCGACCTCTACATCTATGGTATCCCCTAGTAGTCATGGTGCACATTCTTCATTTGCTAAACGTCATCATGGTTCCTCAGAGTCTTTGAGTCTTGAAGATCCTCCAAGCAAGGTGTCGGTCGTGGAGTCCACATCCTCTGTAGTTAGTCCATCTGTGCAACAGCCCTCGGACCCTGCTTCTGGGTCTTCGGGGGCTTCTGGGGTGTCAGGTCAGTCTGGCACCTCTTCCTCCGGGGAATCGGATGTTCCTCCTCCGGTTACCTCTGAGGATCCTGTCCTGCCCCCTCCACGTTTGGAGGCCAGGACCCCAATCCCTCCTGCTCGACCTCTTGGTTCACTGGGGGCCCAGGGCAGGGTTCGGAGTAGCTCCTCTCCTGCTGGGCAGCGACGGGTGTCTGTGAAGTCTCCCAACACTTCGCAGACCCCAGGCCCTCGTTCTAGCCATGCTGCTCCCCGTGGCAAGCCCCTTAGTGGGCGTATCCGCATTCCCAAGAAGATTGTCTCCCAGGGTCGCTCAGTGGTTTCCACTAAGTGACCCTTTCTTTTGTGTATATAGTTCCTCCATTTCAATATTTTTAGTATTTTCTTTTATGGTTTTCTGTTTGTCCCTCTCCCCTGCCCTTTTTTTTCAATAGTTTTAATGGCTAATATTATTCAATGGAACTGCCGTGGTTTACGAGCCAACTGGGAGGAACTCCGTTGGCTTCTGGCTGAGTATTCACCTGTGTGTGTTTGCCTACAAGAGACAATGGTTGGTGATGCTGCACATCCCAGTCCACCTGGTTACCAGGTTTTTTATTCAGATCCTCTTCCTGGACAGGGTCATGGTGGGGGTGTGGCTATTCTAGTACGCTGTGACATACCTTTCACTGCTGTGAATCTTAACACTCCACTGCAGGCTGTTGCTCTCCAGATTTTCCTTCCCCGTCGTTATACTGTGTGCTCCTTGTACCTCCCTCCTAGTGCCACTATTGAGAGGATTGATCTTGAAAATCTTATTCGGGCACTTCCCTCACCCTGTTTCTTGCTGGCTGACATGAACAGTCATCATCCCCTGTGGGGTGGCTCCACAGCTGATGCTAGAGGTACTATGTTAGCCTCCATTGTGGAGGATGTGGACCTGTACATTTTAAATTCTGGTGAAGTTACTTACTTCCATAGTCAAACGGGTATTTTTACTGCTATTGATTTGTCTCTGTGCTCTGCAGGGGTAGCCCTGAATTTTACATGGGCTGTGTTACCAGACTTACATGGCAGTGACCACTTCCCTATTTTATTAAGATCGACACAGAGTGTGCTTCGGCGTCGTCTTCCCCGCTGGCGCTTGGATAGGGCGGTCTGGCCGGTTTTTGAGGAGCTGTGTTCCCCGAACCGATGTGTGGAGGATTTTGTCAGCACTGATGCTGCTGTTGAGTATTTCACAGACTTACTACACTCGGCGGCACTGCAGAGTATTCCGAGAACAGCTGGTCACTTTCCTTGCCGTCCAGTTCCCTGGTGGACTGATGAGTGTGCTTCTGCTGTTCGGGCTAAACGTGCTGCTTTCTCCCGACTTCGTCGTCACCGAGGTGACCCTGGTTACTTAGCGGCATATAGGAGGGCCCGAGCTCATGCCCGGCGGGTTAGGAAGGAGGCTAGGAGGAAGTCTTGGGCATCATTTGTTTCTTCAATTTCTTCACAGACTCCTCTCACAAAAGTGTAGAAACGGGTGAGGAAGATTTCAGGGAAATTTCCTATTCCCTCTCCTCCTGTTTTATCTCATGCAGGTGTGGTGGTGGCTCATTCTTCGTCTGTTGCCGAGATATTTGCAGCTCATTTTGCTAATGTCTCTAGGAAGGACACCTCATCCCCGTCGGCACGCCGCCGACGGCACCTGGAATCTTTGGGCATTAGTTTTCCATCTACTGCAGAGGAGTCATATAATGTTGCTTTTTCTGTTTCTGAACTTCAGATGGCATTGTCGCAGTGTCGCGACTCGTCTCCAGGCTTGGATGATGTCCCATATGCCTTCTTACACCACTTGCCTGATGCAGCCCTTCATTTTCTGTTGTCACTGTATAACAGAATTTGGTGCAATGGTGGGTTTCCGACCTCATGGGGTGTTGCTGTGGTTCTCCCCATCCCTAAGCCGGGTAAGGATCACTTGCAGGCCACTAATTATCGCCCTATCTCGCTGACGTCTTGCCTTTGTAAGGTCCTCGAAAAGATGGTGAATAGTCGGCTCGTGTGGTACTTAGAGAAGGGTGGTTACTTGTCTCCAGTCCAGTGTGGTTTTCGGAAGATGCGGTCGACCACAGATACTCTCCTTTCTTTAGAATCTTCCATCTGCCAGGCTTTTCCAACTAACCAGCATCATATCACAGTGTTCTTTGATTTGGAGAAGGCGTACGACACTTCCTGGCGTCATGGTATATTGCAATCTCTTTATGAGTTTGGTCTCCGTGGGCAACTCCCCACTTTTATCCGGGAGTTTTTATCTAATCGTTTTATTCGGGTCCGAGTCGGGAGTGAGCTGTCTACTGCACGTCCCCTTGAGGATGGTGTGCCACAAGGGAGCATACTAAGTGTTACCCTTTTCGCAGTGGCAATTAACAGCGTTATTTCTGTGCTCCCTGATGGTGTTCGTGGCTCTCTCTATGTTGACGATTTATCAATCTCTGTCACTGCCTCACGGATGTCAATGGCAGAAAGGAGGATGCAGATGGCTCTCAACCGTGTCTCTAGATGGGCTGATGAACGAGGTTTTCGATTTTCCTTCAAGAAGACCGTTGCCATGCATTTTTGCCGCGTTCGTGGAGTCCACCCTGACCCAAACCTTTTTATAGATGGGCGTCGTATTTCGTGTTTAAAGGAAACCCGGTTTTTAGGGCTGATTTTTGACGGCCGGTTGACTTGGGTCCCTCACTTGAGGTACGTAAAAGCTGAGTGTCTCAGAGCACTGGGTCTCTTGAAAGTTTTAGCGCACACATACTGGGGAGCTGATCGCAAGACCCTCCTCCTCTTGCAGTAGTCTCTGATTTTATCCAAACTTCATTATGGATGTGAAGTTTATTCCTTTGCCTCAGAAGCCTGGCTTCGTATTTTAGATTCCATACATCATGCTGGTGTTCGTCTCGCCACTGGGGCATTCCGATCTTCCCTGATTTCGAGTTTGTTGGCTGATGCTGGTGTCCTTCCTTTAGACTTGCTCCGCTCTTCCCTTTTGATGAGATGTTGGTATCGCTTATCTCGTCTCCCAGACTCTGTGCCCTTTGTCAAGGTCTCTCAAGATTCTCGGTCACCTATTTTTGCCACTCGGCCATCCTTTCCAAAGCCCTTTGGTTTCAGGGTGCAGTCAATTATGTCTAGCTTCTCTGTTCCTTCTGTGCCGATCACTCCCCATCGTGTCCCGAGGGTGGGCTACTGGCTTCTCCCCAGGGTGACATTTTGTCGTTTCTTCTCATCCAGTAAGGCCTCCCTTCCTTCTCAGGTTTTATTTTCTCTGTTTTTAGAGCATGCCTCTTCTCATGGGGACTCCATACCAGTTTATACTGATGGATCTAAGTCTGATGTGGGTGTGGGCTTTGGTGTGGTGTTTCCCACCTTCTGTCGAGGTGGGAGCCTCCCTGTGACTGCTTCTGTTTTTACGGCTGAGCCGACTGCTATTTTATTTGCCCTTCAGATTCTCTTCACTCTCCCCCACACTGCTTTTACTGTTTTTAGTGACTCACGAAGTGCTCTTTCTGCAATGGAGTCTTTTAATCCCTCTCATCCTTTGGTTTTATCCAATTTAGAGTGGCTTTTCCTTTTAGGGCGTCGTGGACGTCGTGTAGATTTCTGTTGGGTTCCAGCTCATGTAGGAGTGGCAGGGAATGAACGAGCTGATCAGCTGGCCAAGGCGGCAGCGGCTCGTCCCCCTCTTGCACAGTCCCCTTGTATCGTCTGCCTGCTGCAGATATGCGCTCCTGTATTGCTTCAGGGTTTGGTGCTGTTGGCAGGAGCATTAGGATGCTGTGGGTGCCAATAAGTTGCGCTCGATTTGGCAGAAGGTGGGCTCATTCAGTTACCAGGGCTTCCCTCGTCAATGGGAGACTGCTTTGTGCCGCCTCCGCATTGGCCACACCCGTTTCTCTCACGGTTTTTTAATGGAGAGGGCTCCTCCTCCATTCTGTGATGACTGTCCGGTTCCCTTGACTGTTCGGCACCTGTTGGTGGAGTGTCCTAGTCCGGAGGAATTGCGGCGTCGGTTCCTCTCTGACCACCAAACGGATGGAGGTGTGTATCATCTTTCCTCCGTGCTTGGGGAGGATGCCTGTGCCTTGGGAGGGGCAACCCTCTCCTTTGTCAAGGAGGCAGGACTTCTTAAAGATATTTAGAATTTCTCCTTTTTTATTGTGTGGCTTATCCTCTATTTTTAGTTTTTGGTTTTTTACTTCTTTGTTATACGGCGGCATATGACCCTGGCAGTTGCGCCGCCATGATTATTAAAAAAAAAAAAAAAAAAAAAAAAAATAGGGAAGATAGCGAAAAGGTGGGCAGCACAAAGGCGACAGGTCGGAGTAAGGGAGGAACATTTCTGTAGGTCTGTGGAAGAAAGGAAGGCAATGAAAGATGATCATGGGAGAGGAGGAAATATTCTGAAGGAACAAATACTTGTAACAAGGAGTTGTTGAGGTGGAAAGGGAAGAGAATGATGTGGAAAAGGGTAAAGGTTATGGCAGAACGGAGAGGAATATGGACGATGACGTATGTGGTGAGAAGAGTGGCTTCAAGAACATTATAATAATATTCGAGGGAGGAGTAGGGGAGGACTGGGGATAGACCGAAGGTGGAGTGAGCCCATTCCAGGACAGAACGGAGAGCTGAGACAGGTACTAAGGCGGCAGTGACACGTCCATTTATAGCATCGACCAGGATACGAACCAAGGTAGAGACTTGAGACAGGAGAGAGTCAATGGCCAGTTGGAGTTTATCCATGTTGAGTTTCAGGTAGAAGAACTGAGAGATAACGTTGAGATCTGAAAGGTGGCGTTGTAAGATATCAGTGAAGTTGTTTTGAGTGGACGTGACTTCATTTAGGTGGGTCGTGAGCTTCTGTAACATAGTGTGTTGGATTTAGTGACTCGTCATTGGGATTCTAGAGCTGAAGCTAAATGAGTGAGATCAGATTTGAAGCCAGAAATGTCACAGGCTGTACCAACGCCAACAAGCCACTCAGAATCTCACCACCGAAGTCGAAGAGACCTCGTTTCACACGAGAACGACCAACGGGTGTCTGAATGGAAAATGTGTCATTGAGCTCAGTGAATCTGTTACTTATGTATTGCAATTGCCAGGAGAGTGGTAGGAAAAGGTTATAGAAATACTCATTTGGGTTGTGTGTCCCCATGATGGCCGTGAGATGGGTCTTGATTCCATGGAGCTGGTGCACGTAGGCAGGTAGGGCAATGGCTACGTCGGCCAGGGGCTCAAGATCATAGCGCAATGAGGCTATTTCTTCGATAAGCATTACCTCGCCTCATGAGCCGACCAAGGCCCCGGGATGTACTCCACCATCGTCCTGACCTAACCCAGACCCCAGGAGGGTCAGCACTGTAGCAGGGAGATCGCTAACATCGTACCTAAAAAATCAGGGTAGAGTTAATGGGGGAGGTCTTGAAGAGGTTGATGGGCAGAGCGTAGTTTGGACCGATAATGATTGGTTGATGAATGAGCAGGTGGAGGTGGAGATGAAGGAGACTGAGGGATAGGTGGAGACAAAGTAGATTGAGGGATGTGTGGAAGGGAAGGGGGGGTCAGGAGGTTGCGTAAGTGACTCTTCCAACACGAGGCCAAGGGGTGCTCGCTTTAAGTCATCGACGTGGATCCATCTGGTGTCCTTAGTGGACAGGTCCTGGAGGTGAAATTTGTTGCCTTGTTGAGTGAGGATGCGGTGGGGCCCTGTAAATTTGTCATCCAACTTAGAGGAATGCATATGGGAATGAGCAAAGACAAGATCGCCTACAGTGATAGTGATAGGAGAGGCAGATTTATGTTGGCGCTGCAGCATGTCCTCCTGAGAGGAAGCCAAAGTGGATTGGACATACTGGTGGATTGTCTGGAAGTTGGCCAATTTTAGTTTAACATAATCATCCGTGTTGTAGTTGAGTTCTGGCTTTGAGGATAAGAGAGAGTATGGGAGGTTCTTGTCAAAACCAAAGAGGACGAAGAAGGGAGATTCAGCAATGGATGCATTGATGGAGCTATTGATTGAGGATGCCACTTGGGGAATCCAGTCATCATAGGACGAACTATGGGAGCCTAGATGTCAGAGGCACTCTAAGATTTTTCAGTTGTGGCGTTCTACAAGGCCATTGGAAGCCGGATGGTTAGGCATGACATTGCACTTACTGATACGAAAGCGGCGACAGATCTCATCTAGAAGGCTATTGTTGAACTCCGTACCGTTGTCAGTAAGAATGGTATGAGGGGTACTGAACGGGCAAATTACGTGATCTACAAAGGCACGTGCAACGCTCTTCTCGGTCTTGTCGGAGAGGGGTACGAGGACACAGTAGCGGGAGAAGTGGTCGACCGCTACGAACAAGTACTCAGCACCGGATTCCGTGAGAGGTAGTTTTAAGAGATCGATTGAGACAGTTTCCCATGGTCGTGACGGGTTTGGGTATTGTAAGAGAGGTGCAGGTAAGCCGGTTGATCCTTTGTGGCGGTGGCAGGAGAGGCAAGAGTCACAGTGGGCATTGATATCGTGGCGCATGGTTGGCCAATAGTATTTGAGACGTGCTTGGCGCAAGCATCGGTTTTTACCCGGATGGGAAGCTTGAGGGGTATTATGAACAATGTGAAGAATCTTTGGTATCAGGGCAGTGGGGACAACAAGTTGGCGTACTTCGCGATTGGGCATGTCTTTGCCTGTTAGTAGTGTTTTCCTGTACAAGAGATCATCTTCTAGCATGAACTCATCTAGTGATACTGGCAGAGTAGGTAAGGTCGAGGCATTGCCAGATTCTAGGAAATAAATGACTTTGGACCATATGGGGTCTTGGCGCTGAAAGTTTCAAACAACTTCTGACGTTAGTGTTTTCAGTTACTTCAGGCTGCAGTGATGTTATAGCTGCTGCTACGTGACGTGAGAGTGCGTCTGTGACTACATTCAACTTGCCTGGTACATATTGAAAAGTGGGATTAAAGTCTTGGATGATGACGGACCATCTAGCTAACCTACCTGTTAGGTTGCGGTTCTTGAACAAATCACATAGTGGAAGGTGGTCTGTTTGGATATGCACTGGATAACCATAGACTATATCTCTGAAATGTTTCAAGGACCAGACTACCGCTAGCGCTTCGAGATCTGTGACACTGTAGTTACTTTCAGCGGTTGTAAGGGTGCGACTAGCATACGCTATTACACGCTTTCTTGATGCTTCATCGAGTTGCATCAAAACGGCACCAAGTCCAGTGCCTGAGGCGTCTGTGCAGAGAAGGAAGGGTGTGGTATAATCAGGGAACGCTAGAACAGGGGCACTTACAAGAGCTGTCTTTAGCTTTTGGAAAGCCTGTGACTGGTCGTTAGTCCAAACAAAGGGCACATTCTGCTGGAGTAAGTGGGTTAGAGGAGCGGCGATCTTTGCGTAGCCTTGTATGAATCTACGATAATAGCCACTGAGGCCCAGGAAACTTCGTACAGCTTCGGTAGTGGTAGGTTCTGGAAAGTTAATAATCGCCTTAGTTTTATCCTCATTAGTATGATTGCCTTGTGCATCTACGACATGGCCTAGGAATTTGATTTTCTTTCGCAGGAAGTCACATTTACTGAGATTGATTTTTCAGGCCTGCGAGTTGGTGGCGTTCAAAGACTTGCTGGAGCTTGGTGAAATGGTCAGGGATGGATTTACTCACAACAATTATATCATCTAGGTAAGCAAAAAGAGAGTGTCCCATCATACTGCTGAAGACTGAATGGATATGTCACATGAACACGGAAGGAGCATTTCTCAGACCAAAGGGAGTCTCTTAAACTGAAAATGTCCGGAAGGGGTGCTAAAGGCTGGAACTGGGCGAGAGGATTCTTCCATTTCGACCTGCCATTACCCGTTGAGGAGGTCTAAAGATGAAAAGACTACGTTATTTTCACCAAGGGATTCTAGCAAATCAGTGAGGACGGGTAACGGGAAACGGTCTGGAACGGTGACAGAATTGACCTTACGATAGTTGTCTACTGGTCTAAAGTTGCCGTCCTTCTTTGGTATTAAGAAAAGTGGGCTATTCCATGGACTTACGGAGGGCTCAATAATGTCCTGGTCTAACATGTTCTGTACCATTTGATCTGTCTGCATTCTCTGGCTGTGAGGAAATCGATACGCTGGTATGTAAATCGGCTGAGTTCCTGATAGTAGTTCAATCGTATGTTTGACAAGGTCTGTTCTACCCATCGGTTCACCGGGTAAGGCAACCACGTTTCTGTACGAGGTCAGAAGGTCGAGGAGTTGAGGCGTATTTTCTGGGAAATCTGAGCAAGTGAGATGCGATAGCACATCGGGTAAATATGTCGGCACAGATCCCGTAGAGTTAATAGTACATACACCGATTGGCGTACAATCACCAGTCTGAATAGTAGGAATTGAGGAATCCTGGCACACCTTTACAGGCGCTGGGTATACCAGGAAGTCTCCAATCTTTACACCACTTTTAAGTTTTAGTGGAGCATTTGTGACATTGAGCAAGTACAGGTAACATAAACTGTCCTCTAAGACTGTACACCATGCTGACTCATAAGTCAAGCCATTCACACAACACGTCTCAGGTAGTGTTAGTACATCCACTCCTTCTTTCGCACCGGCAACACAAACAGAGACTTTGCTGAACTCATGCGGTAACAAAATTGTGCACGTATTCGTTACTGCACGTTTCGTCTCTGCGTGTTGGAGAAGATCATTCACACTGTGTGAGGTAGGTAACTGAGACATATCTGAGTCAGCGATAGTGTTGTTGGGAGAGGAGGTAAGAGCCACGTCCGAAGGCTGAGATGATGTATCAGTAGACATTGAGGAATTTATGTCCTTGCTCGCAGTCAGTAAAGGAATGATCTCTGTATTCTCAGATGATGATAGTGGTGGTTTGGGCTGGGTTGGACTTTTTGGTAGTGAGAGGGACGGGGGTACTTGAAGGACTGATTTGATCGTAAGAACAGGACGGGGACATTCCATACTTTAAACCGGGAATCCGGAAATGTCTATACTACCACAAGCAGGTAATAATGCAATGGAGTGTTGTGCCATGGTGGAGAAACCAATAAGGGCATCTGCGGGATACTGCAAGTCATTAATGACATGAAATTCAATTGGGATAGGGGGCAAATCTCTAAGTAGTTTGACTTCAAGGGTGACTCTTCCCTTAACCTTAAACTCTGAGCCTTCGACACCACATAGGCGAATGTCTGGTGGTTCTAATAAACTGACGTGGTTGTGATGTCGATGAATAAGATGTAAGGAATTGTCGGAGATCAGATTTACTATACATCCTGTGTCCAAGAAGAATGACGTTGGTATGTCATGACTGCATCCGAGAATGACTAAACCCGAGGATGTTATGGGACCTACATGGCGGATGGGGAATTGGGTCTCAGGTTCTACGTGGTATTGGTCCGATATGGGCGCGGCGCTTCCCCTGACTGTTGGCGGTTGAGATAACGACATGTCTCAGTGGTGTGAGTCGTGCTGGATTTGTGGTATTTGCATTTTGGATAACGTGAGCGGGAAGCCGTACGCTGTCTGGTTTGGGAGTGAGGACGTCTGTATGTACGGTCGCAACTGGATGCTCGATGTCCAGGATGACCACAGTGCCAGCAAAGAATCGAAGATTGTTCTGTCGGGCGCTAGATTGATCACGACCTGCGGTAGGAGAACGATGCGTGGCAGGTCCGCTGCGTGTGGTGGGACGGGAGCGAGATTGGTCTGGGGTAGTGGAGGTGTGACAAACTGAGGAGGCCAAGGGTTGGGTGGTGCCCTGACGCGTGTAGTTCGAACCGGTTCTTTCATGAATGGCTTTAGTGACCTGAATAATTTTATCTCCTGGATTGAAACCGATGTGCAAGGCTAGCTCTCGCTGTTTAGGAGTAAGCCAGTGAAGGAATCTCAGGTAACCCATTAAGTCAGAAAAGTTGGTGAGTGAAAGCATTGGAACGCCATTTTTGTCTTCTAACCATTTCGTGCCTACCAGTAATTGGAGCATCTCGCTACTAGTTGCTTTCATGGCGGCGGCAGCTTTGTGGAGCTTGGCATGTTGCGCTGGGACTCGCAAGTCCTTATCTAGTTGGTTTAGGAGATTAATGAATCCCATGAGAGACGCGGTATTTGAATGCTGGCAACAAAGGCTGATGAGTTCCATACGAAAATCAGGAAAGGTATGAATGCTATCAAAATGTCCTGCAAGGATCGCGGATCCGATGTCCGATTTGCCGTGGTGCAAGCGACCCATGAGGTAGGCTACTTTGAGCGATTCATCGGCGATCTGCCTATTGTGGATGTCTGTTTCGACTTCTCTGAGGAAATCTTAGACAGCCCAAGTTGGGTCCTGGCCGGTAAATTTGGGACGATTGGCATCGTTGAGATAGATAGACTGTGGACGGTTGGCCATGGCTGGAAGTGCAGAAGGGGCGGTAGGAGAGGAGTGGGAGAGAGAGAAGGTAGTGGTAGTGAAGGACGAGCAAGACGGGGTATGAAGGGAGGCAGGAGAGTGAACGACAGGGGAAGCAGTAGAGGAAGAAGAAGGGAGTGTACAGGTAGGGGTAGAGGAGGAGGTATCTGGATTTACGAGTGTAGGATGGGTAGTAAGTGGTTCTGCGGGAAGTGAAACGGGAGTCTCAGGTACAGGGCGGTGGTACTCTTTGCCACTTCGTAAATGAGTGATCGTGATAGAGTCGGCAGACGGTGTATGATCAGGTGATGTTTCCTGGTCGAGAGGGCTGGCGGTAAGCGGGTGACGTGGAAAGTATGACATTTAATGCGGCAATGGAAGATGAAATGAAGGATGAAGATGGATACGTAGGTGGAAATGTATAATATAACAATGAGAGAATGGAATACACGAGTAGGTGTGAAAACGAATGAAGGTGCGAAGATGGATGATTTAAATAAAAGGCGAAGGATGAGAAGGACAATAAATAACGTAGGTGAAGATGAAAACGGGGTAATGGAAATGAGATGGAATAATTACAAAAGATCCAATCTGTGGAGAAAATCGAGGATAATCTTTATAGAAAGGTAAGGTATACTATAGTTACACAGTAGAGACGGGATTGACGAGATGTATGACGTGCAGGTGTGGCTGGGCGTAGCGGGGCTGGGGCGGGGCGGGGCGGGGCGGGGCGGCGGTGGAGAGACAGCTAGGCGGAGAGGAGAGTGGCTGGTGATGAGACTGGAGCGATATGTTGGATGAGTCTTAAGTCAGGACGGGAAGAGACGCTGCGATGAGTCACAAGCAGGGATTGGCGGTCGTAGGAGGCTCACGTAATTCAGACCACATGTGGCGGCGTTGGGGCCAGTGGTGGGGTGAGGGCAGATGTTGCTTCAATGCAGGTGTACAGCTGTTGAGTTGCAAATGCAGAGAATGACGGTGGGCAGACAGTGGGCAGATAGTGATAAGTGGCACCGTGGGGGCAGGATTTATGATGAGTTTGGAACAGGTGTCGGGAACAGGTGCAACAGGAGCGTAGGGCGGCGATGGTGACACGTGCGGTCAGGAACAAGTGTGTGGGTGGGGTTGTTTGACAGGTGAGCACTGGTGAGAGAAATTGTACACCCGGAAAGCACAGCCGGTTATTACGCCACTAGAGGCACTGAGGAGGGGTGAGGCTGTGAGATGTGAGACGACATGTATCTGTTGGTGTCACTAAATAGTGGAGGAGGCGGTCAGAATCTGATGGTCCGAAACACCGCTACTACCAAATGTAACTTGCAATACTTTGGTGATAAAAACTCCGTGTAAAAACAGGTAGATAAGGAGTTTATTACGAGCTCACAACAAAATAGTCTGCCCGTTTTTAATGTCTGCTATGAACTGATGCAATAACGCCTTCGCCCAGGCTTGGGGCCCTGGTAAAGGGTCCTAGGTCAGCAAGTTTAGTGGTTGCATGTATGCATTGGGGGGGGGACATATATACATCGGGGGTAGACATATTGTAGAGGGGTATACTGTTTTGCTGCAAGAGGATGATCAGGGTATTGAACACCCTGTATCTTATTACAGTAAGAAGTTCACTCCACCTCAAAAGAACTACTCAACTATTGAGAAAGAGCTTTTGGCCTTGATTTTGGGTTTACAGCATTTTTCATTTTATTTGTGTTCTGGTTTTGACCACATAGTCATTTATACCGATCATAACCCACTGAAATTCCTTAGTAAGTTTAAAGATAAAAATCAGAGATTGACAAGATGGAGTCTACTTCTTCAGTAGTATTCATTAGACATACAACATGTCAAGGGGAAAGAAAATGTTATTGCAGATTGCTTATCTAGACTTTAGACAGATTGTTTTAGAGTAAGAAGAAAGTCCCTTTGTAAATTTCTTTTTCTTTGTGGGGAGGTGTTACATAGCCTACGATTTCATCATCCTTTGTATAAATCTAATGTACAGTATGCTGCATGTTTGATCACGATTCCCCACGTGGCTTCCATAGTGACCAGGCTTGCGTGTTCTACCTCGCTCCCCCCTTCTCCCCCTTATAGTAGAGTAAGTCGTTCTTTCTGTTGTTCAGAGCAGGACTGTCAACTTCTCCTCCCCTGTGCCTTCATTTCCGCGTCCTTCTTGCAAGTTGAATCAAGTTCTGCCGGCCCCCTATATAATGAGCTCAGTCTCTGCATTAGTTGCCACTTAGATCTACTCCTCATTTTGTTCACATCTCTGTCCTCCCCTGTATAGTGTATTATTATTTTTGTGAGTGCTCAGGAAGTGTCCAGCCATCTAGCTGCTGTATAATTTGAGTATAAGTGTTATTACCATTTTTCTTGTACTATATAGCCTGAGGCGTTGGTTCGTGGGCCTGGTGGGGTTTTTGTGATTCATGTAAAGTTTTTAATGTCAGCCAGTATTAGTAATATTTTGTATCTAATAATATTACGTCTTACTTTAACTGAGCATTAATCGGTTCTCTCATTTATCAAGGCTGACTTAGATAAATTTGTTCTTGCTAAATTCGTGTTAATAGAGGCTATTGCAGTAAACCATGTATGTAACCTGTTTTGCCATTACATTATCCTTATGAGTCTTGAATGTTTAGTTGTTAGTTTGTGCATTAAACTTTAAATTGTAATCTTACCATAGTCTTTTGTTTTGAACATGGAACTTTGCGGGATAGTAGTGATTTTAGTGTTCTCTTCTGAAGTGTTCATTATTTCTCTCTGTTCCGTAACATAAATTTGGCGACCTCTTATCAGGATATTCAGGATATTATCATAAGGATATTGCTTTTTTTTTTTTCTCACGTGTTCGACTCTGGGCAAAGGCTTCAGGACCTATTTCTCGGGGGCAGTGACCTATCCCAAGGCCCAGTAGTCCTCCTACACCTCCACATGTCACCACTTGGGCGCTAACACCCGCCATCCATATTGAATACATGCTAGGGCTGTCTCATACAGGATAGGTGTATTGGTATTAGCGGGGGTATTTTTACATGTCGGCGGGTCATCTGGTAGATCAGGAAAGTCTGCTTTTAGGAAATCCAAATCCTTAAACTGTTCCCTGCCCCAGCCGGGATTCGATCCTGGGTCCATTAGGACCGCAGGCTGCCTCTCTACCGATTCAGCAACCGCCTCTACAGGTGAAGCTCGTATATACTTCCTGAGAAACATCATCTTTATTCTCTTTCCTGTTACCTGTACTCTGAGTAAAGGCAACGTACTTACTCTCACCTTTCCTTTTTTCTTTAGAATATCTCTTGTGAGTGAGAACATATTCATCGGCTAAAACTGCAGCATCAGACAAATTATCTATTCTTTTCTCAGCAAGATATAGACTTATATCTATTAATACACCTTTTAAAGTACTCCAGCAAAATCATCTGCTTAAATTTATCAAAATCAGAATTTACATTATAAGAATTTAACCACTGCTCTAACAGACCTTCTTTAATTTTTGCATACTCAACATGGGATGGCTTATCTTGCTTATAAGTTGTCCTAAATTTTACTCTATAGGGTTCAGGAACAAGCTCATAGGCCTTAAGAATCAAGCTCTTAACTACATCATAATTATCAGATTCATCCTCAAGCAAAGATGAATAAGTTACTTAAGCTTTACCGGTGACAACACTCTGTAGGAGTACTGGCCAATACGTTTTGGGCCAATTAAAACCTGTAGCTACCCTTTCAAACAACTTAAAATACTTTTTTAAATCAGATTCATTAAAAAGAGGGACAAGTTTAACATTTTTAGCCACATCAAAATCATCAGAGCTAGATGATCCACTTCCACCTTGGTCTGCCTGAATCCTAGCAAGTGCTTGATATTTTGTGACTGTGATTTATTCATGATGTCTACTATTACTACTCTTGATGAAGCCAAATATTTTTTGTTAAATGTGCAAACAGTGTGTGATGTAGAAAATAGAACAAAGAATGAACTTAATCTTGTTGCTCAACAATTGGGAATTGCTGTTCGCTCTCATCATTCTAAAGATCAAATTGTTGACATGATTAATAAAAGCTTGTTTAATGTAACTCCTTCAGATGAGCAAACGCAGATTGAAATAGCTCAGTTACAGCTAGCCCTGCAGGAGTCTCGTGCTAAGGAGGCTGAGTTTCAGGCTCGTGCTAAGGAGGCTGAGTTTCAGGCTCGTGCTAAAGAGGCTGAGTTTCAGGCAAATGCTAAGGAGGCTGAATTTCAGGCTCGTATTCAGGAGGCACAGGCACAGGCTCAGGCACAAATTGAACTTGTTAGGATTCAGGCAGACCAAGGTGGAAGTGGATCATCTAGCTCTGATGATTTTGATGTGGCTAAAAATGTTAAACTTGTTACTCCCTTTAATGAAACTGATTTAACAAAGTATTTTCAGTTGTTTGAAAGGGTAGCTACAGGTTTTAATTGGCCCAAAACGTATTGGCCAGTACTCCTACAGAGTGTTCTCACCGGTAAAGCTTAAGCAACTTATGCATCTTTGCCTCAGGATCAATCTGATAATAATGATGTAGTTAAGAGCTCAAAAGATGTTTTAATAGATGTAAGCCTATATCTTGATGAGAAAAGAATGGAAAATTTGTCTGATGCTGCAGTTTTAGCTGATGAATATGTTCTCATTTACAAGAGATATTCTAAAGAAAAAAGGAAAGCTGAGAGTAAGTACGTTGCCTATACTCAGAGTACAGGTAACAGGAAAGAGAATAAAGATGATGTTTCTCAGGAAGTAAATACCAGCTTTACCTCTAGATTTCAGAAAAGTAAATGTACTTATTGTAGTAAGCTTGGTCATACTACCGAGAAATGTTTCAGGAGACAGCGTGATGTGAACAAAAAGGAGTCTTTAATTAGTCAATTGGTCTAGTGTCCACCCTTGAGATTTCCCAGAACTCTTTAACCGAGTTAACTGAACCTGCTTTGAGGGGTATATTAAATTCTCATGATGAAGCTCCTCTTTTGAAAAGTAACGTGGGTGACACTCTCAAGAGTTCATGTGCTAATTTCCTGGCTGATGGTTTTGTCAGTCCTCTGGACAATAATGACAGGAAATCAGTTAAAATATATCGTGATACAGGTGCTTGCCAATCCCTTATGCTGACCAGTGTTCTAGGCACTAATGTTAATTCCTCTGATGAAACTGTAATCTTACAAGATGTAGGGAATAATTACTTCTCTGTCCCTCCGTGCAGAGTGAATTTAGAGTCTGGTTTTGTTAATGGTTCCGTTATGGTTGGGTTAGTTGAGACACTCCCAATGTCAGGTGTAACTTTCTTACTTGGAAATGATATTGGTGGCAGTCAAGTGTGTCCATCTCCTCAGTTGTCTAGTGAACCAGTGACTGCGACCCAGGATTGTGATGTCCCTGATGTGTTCTCTGCATGTGCTGTCACTAGGGCTAAGTCTAAAGTTACTGGTGACAGAGGATAATGATGATGATGTTATTCTAGCTGACACTTTTCTTGCTAATTTGGACCACTCACCAAATGAGGCAGTACCCCGTAGTGTTGATAATTTGTCTCGTCAAGAGTTGGTTGAGTTGCAGATTGCTGACCCTGAGTTGAAAGGTCTAGCTAACTCTGCTTGCAGAGGAAGAGTCAGCTGGTGCTTCTACTTGTTATTATATAAAGTCAGGAGTACTTATGAGGAAGTGGAGACCCCCAACAGCATCAGCCGACCGTGAATGGGAGGTTGTACATCAAGTTGTCATCCCTCGTGTTTGTAGGCAGGATATCATTAGAGTGGCTCATGATTCCAGTTTGGCAGGACACCTTGGAGTGAGGAAGACTGTGGCATGCATTTTGAAACACTTCTACTGGCCAGGTATCTTCAGAGATGTTTCCTGGTATTGTAAGTCTTGTCACACCTGTCAAGTTGTGGGGAAGTGTAATCAGACCGAAAAGGTTGCACCTCTAGTTCCCATTCCTCCTTTTGAGGCGCCATTCACCCGTGTGTTGGTGGATATTGTGGGCCCTCTTCCTAAGACTTCTTCAGGATTTTCTTATGTGTTGACCCTGAATGATATGGCTACTCGTCATCCTGAAGCCATTCCACTTAGAAATATCTCAGCGAAGAACGTGGTTAAGGAAATGCTAGGGTTCTTCACCAAGTTTGGTCTGCCCAAGGAGGTACAGTCAGACCGGGGAAGTAATTTCATGTCAAATGTTTTCAAGCAGTCTCTGAAAGAGTTGGGCATCACCCAGATCACGTCTTCAGCTTACCATCCCCAGATCCAAGGAGCGTTGGAGAGATATCATCAAACACTCAAATCGATGCTCAGGAAATACTGTTTGGAACATCAGAAAGACTGGGATAAAGGTCTTCCATTCGTTGTATTTGCCGCAAGAGAATCTCCAAATGAATCACTGGGCTTCTCACCCTTTGAACTACTGTTTGGCCATGAAGTAAGGGGACCCCTTAAGCTACTCAAGGAATGCTGGCTGTCGGAGGAAGATGACGTCAACCTGCTGGAGTATGTGATGAAGTTCAAAGAACGGCTGTCCACTGCTTTACAGCTGGCGAGAGAGAATTTAGGAGCTGCTCAGAAGATGAAGACTTGGTATGATAAGAAGTCCAGGTTACGTCACTTTCAGCCAGGATATCAGGTTTTGATTCTGCTACCGGTGCATGGGCAACCTCTTCAAGCCAAGTTTAGTGGTCCTTATTTCGTGGAGAAGAAACTCAGTGATGTCAACTATGTCATCGCCACACCAGCTCGTAGAAAGAACAAGCAACTTTGTCACATCAACATGCTAAAGTTATATCACAGGCGGGACAGAAAATAACCCAGTCTGCACTGTAGCTGTTCCACCCGAGTCTGCAAGTGAAGTTCTCCCATGCAGTATGAGCCTGAGTGATAGTTTGGGGAAGAATCCTGATATCATGAATGATCTCCAGACTAAGCTTTCTCATCTAGCTCCCGAGGAAAGGCAGGAGTTTCCGGCATTAGTGTTCCGTGCCACTCCAGGAAGAACCACTGTGTTGATGCATCATGTCGATGTTGGAGACGCAAAGCCAATTAAACTGCCTCCCGTACCGTGTGAACCCAGTGAAAGTTCCTCTCATCCAGAAGGAGCTTGGCTACCTGTTGGACCACAAGATGATTGAGCCCTGTCAGAGCGAGTGGAGTTCTCCTGTCACTGTAGTCCCTAAGCCAGGTGGGTCACAGCGGCTTTGCATCGACTACAGACGTGTTAATCAGATAACCAAAACAGACACCCTCTCCCTCGCGTGGAAGATTGCCTAGACAAGATCGGAAAGGCTAGGAACATAAGTAACTTTGATTTGTTGAAGGGATACTGGCAAGTACCTATGACTGAACTTGCTAGGGAGATCTCATATTTTGTAACACTAGGAAAGATTTTTGCATGTTCTATAATGCCATATGGTATGAAGAATGCACCAGCCACTTTTCAGAAGCTCATGAATGTTGTAACAGAGGGTTTGGCAGGGTGTGTTGTTTATATTGATGATGTATTAATCTTCAGTGACAACTGGAAAGATCACCTAGGTCATGTCAGTAAATTTCTTGAGCGTTTGGTTCAGGCTAACCTTGTAGCTAATTTATCAAAGTGTGAGTTTGGTCAAGCTAAAGTTCAGTACCTTGGGTACGTAATTGGTGATGGACATGCTGCACCACCAGGAGCTAAGGTTCAGGTTATAAGTGATCTTCCCAGACCTAAAAATAGGAAAGAGCTACAAAGATTTTTGGGAATGGTAGGTTATTACAAGAGATTTGTTCTTAACTTTTCAATTCTTGTATCACCACTTACAGACCTCCTGAAAAAGGGAGTTAAATTTGTCTGGACCGATAACTGTGAATCCTCTTTCAGCAAACTTAAAGCCATCCTATTAAGTCAACCAGTGCTCGCTACTCCAAATTTTTCTAAGCCTTTTAAGATGGCTGTTGACGCAAGTGATACAGAAGCTGGGGCTGTTTTGCTGCAAGAAGATGATCAGGGTATTGAACACCCTGTATCTTATTATGGTAAGAAGTTCACTCCACCTCAAAAGAACTACTCAACTATTGAGAAAGAGCTTTTGGCCTTGATTTTGGGTTTACAGCATTTTTCATTTTATTTGTGTTCTGGTTTTGACCCCATAGTCATTTATACCGATCATAACCCAGTGAAATTCCTTAGTAAGTTTAAAGATAAAAATCAGAGATTGACAAGATGGAGTCTACTTCTTCAGGAGTATTCATTAGAAATACAACATGTTAAGGGGAAAGAAAATGTTATTGCAGATTGCTCGTCTAGACTTTAGACAGATTGTTTTAGAGTAATAAGAAATTTCCTTTGTAAATTTCTTTTTCTTTGTGGAGAGGTGTTACATAGCCTATGATTTCATCATCCTTTGTATAATTCTAATGTACAGTATGCTGCATGTTTGATCACGATTCGCCACGTGGCTTCCATAGTGACCAGGCTTGCGTGTTCTACCTCACTCCCCCGTCTCCCCCTTATAGTAAAGTCGTTCTTTCTGTTTTTCAGAGCAGGACTGTCAACTCTTCCTCCCCTGTGCCTTCATTTCCGCGTCCTTCTTGCAAGTTGAATCAAGCTCTGCCGGCCCCCTATATAATGCGCTCAGTCTCTGCATTAGTTGCCACTTAGATCTACTCCTCATTTTGTTCACATCTCTGTCCTCCCCTGTAGAGTATATTATTATTTTTGTGAGTGCTCAGGAAGTCTCCAGCCATCTAGCTGCTGTATAATTTGAGTATAAGTGTTATTACCATTTTTCTTGTACTGTATAGCCTGAGGAGTTGGTTCGTGGGCCTGGTGGGGTTTTTGTGATTCATGTAAAGTTTTTAATGTCAGCCAGTATTAGTAATATTTTGTATCTGTAATAATATATCTTACTTTAACTGAGCATTATTCAGTTCTCTCATTTATCAGGGCTGACTTAGATAAATTTGTTCTTGCTAAATTCGTGTTAATAGCGGCTATTGCAGTTAACCATATATGTAACCTGTTTTGCCATTACACTATCCTTATGAGTCCTGAATGTTTAGTTGTTAGTTTGTGCATTAATTTTTAACTTGTAATTTTAACTGTCTTTTGTTTTGAACCTGGAACTTTGCGGGACAGTAGTGATTTTAGTGTTCTCACTTGAAGTGTTCATTATCTCTCTCTGTTCCGTAACAATATATATATATATATATATATATATATATATATATATATATATATGTGTGTGTGTGTGTGTGTGTGTGTGTGTGTGTGTGTGTGTTTGTGTAAACCTTCACCGGCTCAATCCGATTGGAGGTCCTTAATTACACATTAAACCACCAGGCGCCAAAATTTGATTATATAGTGACCACCCCGCGTAGTAAATGGTTTCCTGGTGAACAGGAAACCATTTGGATTGGCACTTAGTGTAGAGTCACCCACAGGCAGAAGGAAGAGGAAAGAATGGAGCAAAGGAAGGCAGAAGAGGATGGAAGGTAAAAAGGATGGAGGGCAGACACCCGAGAGCAGCACTAGATGGAGTGAGTGGGGTTTATTGCTCATGTAATGCTTCTCAGGGATGAGTGAGGCTGGTCACTCATCTTAAATGTTAGGACCAACTTGCCTAGCCCCGGGCTTCTACTCTCCTAATGGAGCAACATAGGATTGGATGATGAATGAATGAATGAATGAATATATATATATATATATATATATATATATATATATATATATATATATATATATATATATATATATATATTTGCCCTGTTCACGGAAAGCAAATACTGAGCCACACATCTCAGTAGTGTCCGAACATGAAGCTGTTGCCCTGCTGAGTAATGGTTCATATTGCAATCCATTAAATGTGGCAGGTGGTGAACGACTGTCGTTGATGTATAAACATGTGACCGGCTGTTCATAGTGTAGCAGTCATCACGGTCATCCCTCTTCCCCATCATTATGCATGTATGATTGCATGTAGTTGTCGGGTTGAGGGAGGGCCGGAGAGTGAACTCGATACTGAGGTTGTGAATCAGATTGCTTATCAGTTACACATCCTTCATACCACCATTTACTCTATCAGTATAGGGTTAACGGTAATCCGACAAAGATCATGACTGAAATACAACTAAGGCATCTCTCTATCCACCTATGAGCCCACCGCGGATTCGCCACCTGCGTTCTGGGACCCAGTCCATCCCCCCCACCCTGCGCCAGTAGATCACGTTATCGTTTACATCGGTGTTATACATATATTAACGAAAACCATAGGCACAATCACTACAGTTAACCATTATTGACTGAGGCAAGAGGAAATTTCTCCCTCCTCCTCCTCTATTATCGATATCACAGTCGTCATCAACGATGTTCCTACCTGAACGTAACAAGAATAGCTCCCAGTCGCCATGACAAAGGTGTGAGATCAGTCTAGGAATGTTTTATGTATCACCATGTGATGACACAGTCGTCACCATACAATAATTATAAGCGGTTTGTGTCATGTGCCACCCCGTGGAGAGTATGTCGTCCTGTAGACGATATAACAAAACATGGCGGTAGACTGCATAACGTGCCAAAGTATGCGTAACTTATAACGGCCTGACTCAAATTCCACACAGTAATCAACGTTAAACTATAGCTGAATTAGTACCATGTCACCAGAGCATCATTTATCCATCCCATCCTAGCTTCCTGCCACAGTCTACCCTCTCCATACCCCATCACTCGTCTCCTATAGAGCCCACCCCCCTCCCACTAGCCAGATCACTATTGCTCCCTCCTCACCCACCTCCCTCCCCTCTCCCAGGCTCCCCACCCTGCCTCCTCTTGTAACGCCACCCCTTATGCAATTGCGTCGATTAAAGAGGTTTACCAGTTTTAGGTTCACGGTTATGGAGGAGGTGGGTCACGGTAATTTTGTGATTATTATGATAGGTGCGGGAATGCAGATGGTTATGATGGCTTATATGCTGGCCGTCGGTAAATGTTGTATGATTCATGATGTTTGTCGGAAGTCATACGAAACCTGTGTATTTCACTTGAATATAATAGAAATATGTATGGTATGAAGTAATTTTATTACCATATTCACAAAACGTTTTTATTTTCAGTATATTGTTAGGCATGACATCGTTTATGTACACCCGAAAACACTAATTTCTTCCCCTTGTAGCCGGAGTTGCGGTCATTGAGCAACCAGGCGATCGAACAACCCACACCCACCTCCCCGACCCCAACCCCAGTGTAATCGTTGTTTGATAGACGGCCAAAGCTGGTGATGTTATAATGTGACATGATTGTTTTTATGGACAATCAAAACCAGTAGGGATAAGTCTATAAAGACATTCAGTGTTTCCTGTTACCCGTAACATATGAGAAAGGCACGAAAATGAAAGACCTACAGTGTTATATCCTATATTATGTTACAGTTTAATACTGTATAGTATAGGGGACTACATCTGCTGAAAGATATGATGTCTTTTCTCAACCATTCCCTCTATCACATCCACCACCCTTCTCTCTGAGATCCCGTCCCCACCAAACGCCTCTCATATCCTCTCCTACCCTTTGTTAACCAACATAAACTAAGATAATGATGAAATGATCTGTCAGGTATTGATCATAATTATCATACACCTCAGTATAAAGCGCCAAATAATCAGTACCATAAAATACCTGCCAGTTATTTCATCCTGCTGTAAGTTGTTGCGTGACATACCCACTGCAAGATTGGACCTTGTGTTACAAGGACATATGGTTGTTTATCGTTAACACAGATTGTGTGGTGTTGGACGTCCATGAATTCATGTTAAAGTGGCAATTTAAGCCTTACATTATAAACACATAAGGCCTAATCGTCATTATTGAACAGAAAGGAACGAATCAGGGATCGGCTCTGACGAACCACAAACTCTCTGCTTTAACGTGACATAGTGGGTGTGTCAGCAAACAGTTTACAACAGGATGAAATAGTTGGCAGGTAACCCGAAGTATTGTATGTCACTGATTTGTTGGTGTTTAATACAGAGGTGCATGGTAATAATATGATCAATACCTGACGGATAATTTAACAAAGGGCGGGAGTGGAGGACGAGATGGTACGAGAGACGTTCGGTAGAGACAGAAACCCAGAGACAAGGGTGGTGGAGGTGGGGGCGAGAATGGATGAGAAAAGACATCCCATCTTTTAACAAATCTTGTTCATCATACTATACGTATTTGTAACATTACAATATAGGACGTAAGTATATAGACAATAATAATACATTGTAGGTCTTTCAGTTTCCTGCCTTTCTCATATGGTGCACATTAAATACCTTTATATATTTACCCCTACTGGTTTTGATTGTCCATAAAAACACCAGCTTTAGCCGTTCCACATCTATCCAACAACGTTTACGCTGGGGTTGGGGTCGGGGAGGTGGGTGTGGGTTGTTCGATCGCCTGGTTGCTCATTGACCGCGACTCCGGCTACAAGGGGGAAGAAATTAGTGCTTTCGGGTGTACCACCAGTAACTGCGCACAGCGGCAGTGATCACCGCGTTCTATTCGTCCTACCGACGAAAAAAAACCTGGTGAAGTTCCATACCTAACAGTGTTACCAGATGCCGAGAGCATCACACCAACTCGCTGGCGGATGGGGTGTTTCTGTTAGATATGTCCGCAACTGTACACTCTTGACCAGAGAGTCAGTCAAAGTCGTGGCCAGCCGTAGGCTACACAGTCAGACACACTCCACTGTCGTTTCAGAAAGGTTTAGTACTTCAATGAAAAACTTTCTAAGCATCACTGAAGCACTTTCGTTTCACATATTATATTATTTTCTCAAGTAATACATGCATGGCAAGAAATAGACAAATTTGGTTATAGTTGTTATTTTTTAGTCTATAATGAGTGCGTGATATTTGAATTTCATACTGCGTTTTATGTTTATTATTTCACTGACCTACTTCTTGAGGCGAGCATTTAACCGAGCTGTTGGTAGGTGATAGCAGAGAAATATCCACGATTGCCACAGCAGCCGGCATTCACGCGACATTCTAAGAATGCTTTATAATACTTATATCATTGACAGAAATTTACTATTACTACTACTTTGAACTGTATGTTTTTTTCTAATGATAACATGCCCCGTTGCCCATAGATATAATAAGCCTAGATTCCACATGACACTAAATGCGTCTGCTCGACCGTCATCTTGGAACGGTTGAGGCAGACGATGTCGTGTTCCTGACGATGGTCAGAGCTGACCACTATTTACCTAGGAATGCAACAGCACTGTGCTGCTTTTGGATGCAGAAAGCGTCGGAATACATCTTTGGTGACACCGATAGCACGGGAGGCTCAACTGTCTGGTTATACAAACGTCCCTCAGCTGCTTCTCTATCCTCCGAATGGAGGATGGTGGATTACAGTCCATCGAGTTCACGTTTCAGGTGAACCAGGAACCACAACCATTACCACCACAACAACAGCCACCACCATAAAAGCCACCACCACCACCATCACAACAACCACCACAACAATAACCACCACCAGCACCACCACAACAACAACAACCACTACCACTAGCACCACATCCACCACCACAACCACCACAACAATAACCACCACCACCACCACCACAACAACAACAACCACTACCACCACCACAACAACAACAACCACTACCACCAGCACCACATCCACCACAACAACCACCACCACCACAACAACAACCACTACCACCAGCACCACATCCACCACAACAACCACCACCACCACAACAACAACCACTACCACCAGCACCACATCCACCACCACAACCACCACCACCACAACAACAACGGCAACAACATCCACATCCACCACCATAACAACAATCACCACCACAACAACAATCACCGCCACAACAACCACCACCACCATCACAAAACCAACCACCACCATCACAACAACAACCACCACCATCACCACAATCACTAGCACATCAACCACCACTATCACAACAATAACTACCACCACAACAACTACCACCACAACAAAAACCACCACCACAACAACAATCACCACCACCACCATCATCACAACAACCACGACAACAATAACCACGACCACAACAATAACCACAACCACAACAACAACCACCACCATCACAACAACCACCACCACCATAACAACAGCAACAACAACAACCAACACAACCACAACCACCACCACCACAAGAATAACCACCACCACCACCACCATCACCACAACAACAACAGCAACAACGAAAACAACCATAAAAAACATCACCACAACAACCACCACCACCACTACAACCATCACCACAACCACCACCTCATCAACACCAACAGCAGCAACAACTATAACCACCATCACAACAATTACCGCCACAACAACCACCACCACAACAACTACAACATCCACCGCCACCACCACCACAACAACTACAACATCCACCGCCACCACCACCACAACCACCACAACAGCAACAACCACAATCAGCACCACAACAGCCACCATTATAACCACCACAACCACCACAACAGCAACAACCACAATCAGCACCACAACAGCCACCATCACAACGATCACCACCACCACAACAACAACCACCACAACAACAACAACCACCACAACAACAACAACCACAACAACAACAACCACCACAACAACAACAACCACAACAACAACAACCACCACAACAACAACAACCACAACAACAACAACAACCACAACAACAACAACAACCACAACAACAACAACAACCACAACAACAACCACAACCACAACAACAACCACAACAACAACAACAACCACAACAACAACCACAACCACAACAACAACCACAACCACAACAACAACAACAACCACAACAACAACAACAACCACAACAACAACAACAACCACAACAACAACAACAACCACAACAACAACCACAACCACAACAACCACAACCACAACAACCACAACCACAACAACCACAACCACAACAACAACAACCACAACAACAACCACAACAACAACAACCACAACAACAACAACCACAACAACAACCACAACAACAACAACAACAACAACAACAACAACAACAACAACCACAACAACAACAACCACAACAACAACAACCACAACAACAACAACCACAACAACAACAACCACAACAACAACCACAACAACAACCACAACAACAACAACCACAACAACAACAACCACCACCACCACAAACACAATAACCACCACCACCACCACCACAACAACAAAAACCACCACCACCACCACCAAACACAAAAACAACCACCACCACCACAACAACAAAACCACCACCACCACCACAAATACAATAACCACCACCACCAGCACAACAACAAAAACCACCACCACCACCAACACAACAATAACAACAAAAACCACCATCACCACAGCAACAACCACCACTACCACTACAATAACCACGATCACCAACACCACAAAAATAACCACCATCACCACCTCCACCACAACAACATTCATTTTCATAGTCTGAATTCCCTCTAAAAAAAAAAAAGCCCCACTATTACGTGCTTGACCGCTCCAACATGGCGGCCGTACAGACGCATTGCAGCTGTTATGAAGAATGGGCGATGCGGCATCTGGTCTTATTTATATCTATGGCGTTGCCATCCAGTGGGAATGGTTGCCCTCTATATATATATATATATATATATATATATGGTGGTAGGTGGGGACGCCCATCATCAACTCACTTGAAGTAGTGCAGCTTTTGGTTTCTACACTTTCCTCTTTCCCTTCATTCCTCGTCTCATTCATTCTTTCCTCTTCCCTCTGTCTACGGTTGACTTTCCACTCCCTTTTTTGCCTTTCTTTCCTTCATTTTTCCCTCTTCCTTCTACCTATGGGTGACTCTACAATGAGTGACAAGCCAAATGGTTTCCTGAACACCAGGAAACCATTTACTATGCTGGGTGGTGACCATATACGCAAATTAAAGCTCCTGGTGATTTAGTGAGTAATAAAGGCGCTCCAATCGGATTGATCCTGTGTAGGTTTATATCCAAGGATTGGTTAGGGTTTATTGCTCAAGTAATGTTACTCAGGGATGAGTGAGGCTGGTCACTCATCTTAAATGTCAGGACTAACCTGCCTAGCCCCGGGCTCCTACGCATCTCATGGTTCAACACAGGATTATATGTACAGTAGCTCCCAAAAGTATCTTTAAAAAAGAGTCATACATTCTGACACAATGGACGATGTATCAGACACGTGTTGCGTGACGTGGCAACAAAATTGGCAGCCCTGCATGCTGGGGAGTGGTTGCCATACACCTGTATCTGACCTGGGATTGTATATACCGTTTTCTAACTGACGTAATACTAATCACTTTGTCATACATAATATTTTGATGTTATTATGATAAAGTACTATTTAGTTTTAACATAGGCACGGTTACTCTTTCTATGGTTCATCAGTAATGCTTTCACGAGTGCCAGCACAAGGCTATCAGCACTCTAGATAAATAGTATAGCAAGCCTTCCCAGAACTGATATATTTTGAGAAAATGTTTATATAATATCTGTGATTATGACTCGGAGACATATGACACCCAGGATAATGTGAACGGCACAAAAAATACTAGACAAGTAGTGGTAAACGAAATGTAAAGACAGTAAATTAATTAACCCAGAGCAGCGTATAAACCAGCCGTATTGTGGAGGTGACATGCGAGATTCATTCTTATATTGGACATTATATGTAAAATAAGTACAAGGTAAGGTTGAACACACTTTATGGGGCTCCTTTTATTCATTTAATAACCACTATCCACCGCCTGCATCCAGACCTCTGTTCAATCGACGCGACACCTACTATGAAGCTGTGCCATTCACGTAACAAAACACCACAATAACACAATACCTTCCGAAACTGAGATATCGCCACATTCGGGTAGCATGTATAATAATGATGTGTGGTTAAAATTATCCTACATGCAGACCCTATAGGCTATTATTAACCTCTGCATTGTTAATATATTTGTAGTTGTGATAACGGAAGAACTGTGATGGGTATTTTTCTCATGCTGTTTAATAATCTGAGTTTCATTTATATTCAAGGGGGGCTGAGTGACTCAATGGTGGCGTGTGTAGCTCAAGACCATGAGGTAGAGTTCGCGCCCCACCTGGGTAGCTACTTAGCTGAAAGTTAGGGCTCTCATCACCCTATCAGGGCTATATGGTCTAATATAGGCCTAGCTCGGAGAATTCATTCCTTCACTTATATTCCAACATGACAACTCAGCCCATCGCAGTCAGTATTCGAACATGGCAACTCTGCCCGTCAAAGTTACTATGTTTCCCAAGATGCATTTATCACAATATAATGTGTATAATGGGTTATAGTCTTTAACACAGAGGTATAAATATTACTGAACTGTCACCGTTTATACGTCGATGGATGTTTGCAGTCACACAGTGGCGTTGATGTGTTTATTAGCAGTACCACCAACGATACCTAACCATGCGTACCAACCGCACCGAGACAAGTGGCCGGGAATAATGGTTCATTCTGTTCATTATGCCATTCTTCGCACCACACTTTAAAGAATACTTTTGGGAGCTACTGTACACTGCTCAAAATAGAATGGTACTCAAGGATGTTTTGGTAATTATGTCACTTTATAAATTATTCGAAATGTTAATTTCTATTCGAGTGTATCGTGTTCTTTTTGTCATGTTTTGTTTGTCATGCTTCATTGATCATTGCTCAGAAAGCAGCTCTCCCAAGTCAGGTCAAAAGTGCAAGTTCACAATCACTTGCAGGCGATTGTTTTCTGTTGTTAAAAGAAGTCTTTGACAATTCTAATCCTGTTGGTGTGAATGAGATTCAGTGTGCTAGAGCATGCACGATGCTCGAGAATGGCCAGACGCAGCGACAGGTTGCTCAGCAAATGGGTGTGAGTCAGGGGTGTATCCGGAACGTGTGGCATCGCTACCAGGATACACAGCGTTACGCAGGAGACGTGGGACAGGTCGTGGAAGGATAAGTGATGGCTCTTTTGGCACGTCGGGACCCCTGTTTGACAGCTTGGCGGATCCAGAATGAGTTTCGGGCTGCCACTGGGAGGACTCTGTGTGACCAGACCGTCCGTAACAGGCTCCACGAAGTCTGCCTACACTCCAGGAGACCATTGTTCCTCTGATGACTGCTGCACATTACAGAAGCTCGTCTCTCGTGGGCTAGACAACACCTCCGTTGGACGGTGAACCAGTGAGCACATGTACTGTTCACAGATGAAACCTGCTTCAGTGCTGATCACCCAGATGGTCTTATTCGGGTCAGGAGAGGTGTACGACAGCGTTACAACCCTCAGTTTGTCGTGGAACGTGACCGATGAGGGCGTGGATCAGTAATGGTCTGGGCCAGTCTCCACCAATCATCGTACGGACCATATTGTCCAGGGTAACATGATCGTCCAGAATTATCGGGACAATATTCTGGAGCCTCATGTCTTCCCAATGGCAAATTATATCGGTGCTGGTTTTATCATAATGGACGATAACGCCCGTCCCCACCGAGCCAGACTCGTCTCCACATTTCTTCAGGATCACAATATCGAGCGTATGGAGTGGCCAGCTTTGTCGGCGGACTTAAATCCGATTGAAAACATTTGGAGTATACTCGGTGACAGAGTTAGGAACCGTTAGCCCCCCGTTTCCAATGTCCAGGACTTAACTGTTGCTCTCCAGGACGAGTGGAGGAACATTGACAATAATGTGATCCGGAACACTATTCTGACCATGCGTAGGTGTGTGAGACTCAGTGGTGCAGCTACCCATTATTAATGTTGATTTGGAGTCGAATTAAACTCATTGTCAATAAAATATGTTATCTGATTCATTGTGTGATTATCAATTTGGTCCTCATGTTTTTCAAAGAAATTTTTCATCCAATCTTTTGAAAATTGGTGGTCATATCCCACTGAGTCTCATTAGTGAATGATTCTCATGATTAGCACATGGTTTAGAACATATGTTTGCTATAAACTCAATATATTCAGGAAAATGATCCTGAGTACTATTCTATTTTGAGCAGTGGAAAGAGAGAGAGAGAGAGAGAGAGAGAGAGAGAGAGAGAGAGATGCGTGCAATGGATAAGGGAAGGTTTGGAAAATGAGTACTTATTCTGATAATCAAGAGGCTACGAATAAGACTGGTCAGACTATAGATAATATTTATGCAATGAATGTAGTGGTATATGTACAGTCGTCAGCACAAATTCGCTGCAAGCCTGCTCGTGTGATGTGGGTCGTTTTGTCTGGCAACTGTGTATGGGAATTAGTTGCCACATAGGCTTTTGTAAGCTTTAAATAAATATTTGTATGAATCAGTACTTTTAATCGCCCAAAATGCAATATTCTTCGTATCTAACTAGCATAATAATGTGCAAAGACGACAGAAGACTTGTGGAATGATGAAACCCGCTCTCTCCCTCGTACCACTTCCGATGTCTCTCTCCATCCCCCCTCTTCCCCCTCCTTGCTTTCTTTCATTTCCACTCCCTTCTCTCCCTGCTCTGTCTAACATATATTATCCACGGCGCTAATCTAAGTAATAAACCGCACTCTTCTCTATTTCATGTCTATTTCTGTAAACTTTATGCTCCTCTACATTCCAATTTCTTGCCATGCCACAGTCTTTTTCTCCCACTCTCTACACCAGACATGATGCGGCAGTTCGAAACGTTATGGTTCTGATACTGCTTCATGATTCAGTGAACAGTATGAGGAGAATTTCCTAGGGATGAGAGAGGGCGAGAAGTAGGAGGAATGGGCACAAATGTTTGTTTAATTTCACCTACCGAAATAATAGCAACCGGCTGCCAGGCTCACTCAGAACACACACACACACACACACACACACACACACACACACACAGAGTAAGGAATACATCACAAAAACGAGACTGCATCAAACGTTTCTGTATCTTGCGGCTGACAGTGACAAGGGGTGGAGAAAAGAATGATAGCTGGAATAAAAAGAATGGGAAGGAGACGGAAAGGGTGAGAATGGGACTCGAGCAGGAAGGAATTTTGAAAATTTGTCTTGGATATAGTTAATTTTATTAAAGTATTGCGTGCAATTGACAACAGGATGCGCTGAGTTTAGTGAACAGTCAAGAGAGAATTGTTATGTCCAGTCGGGTTAGTGCCGTGGATGAATGAATGAAGGTAGACAGGGTGGGAAAGGAGAAAGTAGAGAGGCATGAAAGTGAGTGGGGAGTAGGTGGGAGAGGGAGTGTGGGGGACATCAGGAGGAGTAAGGGGGAGAGAGAGGACGGGAGCTTAGACACGGTTATAATGAATACCAGAATATTGCGCTCATACGTCGTTCCGTAACATTCTTCTGTCCAACTCTTGCATTTTTTATAATAATCAAATACGGTATACACTAGGCAGTCTCTAGTAATACTTCTTAAAAACACGTCTTTAAAGTGCATAAAGTCTGTGTGGCAGCTAGTCCTCTTACAATGTTGCCAGACAAAAGGACTCACATCACACGAGTAGACTTGCAGCGAACTTATGCTGACGACTGTACGTAGTAAAGGGAAACTTTCCACTGCCACTGGTCTTGAGATCACCGTTTAGCTCTCCCTGTATTTTTGATCACATATAGCACTGGACCCTCAATGGAGAGGGCAGTAGAAGTAGTGACCCAGGAAGAGCGAAAGTGGGAGGAGAGAGGCAAGGAAGAGGAAAGTAGGAAGGAGGTTGTTGCAGGGAAGGGTAAGAATCGGGTAGAATGGAGTTCGAGATGTAAGAGAGAGGGACGGAGATACAGGGGAATACAACAAAATAACGCAGAGCTACTTATTTTGAAGTTGGTAGTAACGTCTGGGATATTTCTCTACAATTCTGTGTAACATCAGCAATCCGTGCCGTCCGTTTCCTTCACTCATTGAACTGCGGAGGCTAAAAATCACTACCAGTGAGATTTGAAGGCTGACATTCACGTATTCTCACGAGTACTCTTGGAATACTTGAAAATACTCATATTATTGCGGAAGACTTCAGTATCACACACCAGCTTTATCATACTGAAATCATGGCAGCGTATTGGTTTACTTATCTTCCCATGGATCTGGACACTGAATCTCTACTCTCTGACTCAGTCTTCCAGTCACCCCGGCACCTCGAATTCCCATCACTCCCGAAGCAACCGTTAATTTCAGAAACTTCGGTAGAGATTCATAGTTATGCCTGGAGATCAGGACACAACTTGGCATGACCGTGCCAGTGTACCCACTCGCGAACCAAAGTTTCTGGCACCCCCTTGGCTGTCAAAGTAAAGCGGAGTCACAAAGTGTTGAAGATAGAGCTGCACGATCGGAGGAGGCTGGTAGCGAAACTGAGGGTAAGGTTCACATTCCACTAACCCATGTCTCCAGAATCAATGAATACGAATCCCCGGCACCGTGGGTCGGTCAGCTGAGAAGTAGAAGGAAATTCCATCTGGTGCTTGAGGTGATAGTAGCTTAGGTTACTTCATATGGAAAGCAGTTTGTCTGTGTCTCATAAATGCTTTTTGCTTATAAATTTATCTGCTGATTTTGGACATTTTATCATCCAGTCATTATTTCCTTTTTGTCTAAGTGGACTCTCTCTTTTTTGTGTTTGTGTGCATTGGAGGGCCACTTATTCATCCAAACAATGCCAGAAAACCGATCCCCCATATTAGTTACCACTGTGGCTATTTGCTTCCTCCCGTAGTTTGGAGAAGCCATCTCAATCCACACCTAGAAATGGAAGGTCGTGGCATTATTGCCCACCTAACAGTACTACGCCAATCGTTCAGAAGTTATCACAAGGCGATCCCTTTCGATAGTGGGCCACTATCAGGGCAGGGAACATCGATTAATGAAATAAGCCGGCTCATGGGGATTAGCAAGGGCACTGTCAGGGCGATGGATAACGAGGTTCAAAAGGTGAGCATGATTGGAGAAACGTAACACGTAAAAAAGCTGGGAAACAATGAATCTAGCTTTGAAGAGGTCCTGTGGTTCAATTAGCCTAAAATATCGAAAGCGTTTGGGTGGGAAAGCGCCAGGTAGCCGCTGCAAATCTCTCGGGCAGAAATGAAAATGCCACTTGCCCCCAAATCTTCTCTTTACACATCAACTTACCAAAGCTAGTACATTCATCTCGTTTCACAGTTACGATAAACGTATCAAAATGTTAAAACATTTTAATTTCATAAATCACACAGCATCTTTCATAATATATATTTCAATAAAATACTATTTTTAAATCCCTGCAGATGAGGGGCATGGCCTCCCTCGTGTTTACTTCTCAAGAAGCTATGAGCGCATCCTCAAGGTTGCTGTCGTGCCCAGGCACCTAAATCGTCAGCAGTAGCTCTAATAAGGGATTTGGGCCTCCGCTGTCACCCAATAACGACGAGACTCCGGTTGCATGAGGCGGGACTGAACTGCCGCGTTCCAGCCATAAAGGAAGTGCCGACAGAAATAACAAGAGAGCGACTGAAGATTTGCTCAACAATAGCATGCACTGTATGTTGACTTCTGGAAAAATGTTTTCACAGATGAGAAATGCTTCTCCTCTGTGACACTGAACGGCCAAGTCATTTGCTGGTGACTGAAACACTCGGTAAGGAGGCCAGACACATAAACGAGAGGGGAAGCGCTGGAGCCGAGAAAAAGTGTCATTTCAAGCGGCTGGATGTGGTGGAGTGTCTCTGGAGAACCAGTAAAAATTGGATGGTCACCTTTAACAGCGAGGATTAAACAAATAGCTTGGAAACCTCTCTACTGCCGTCCATCCGCGCATACGCCCTCCCTGAGCCACACATCATCACAATGGTGCAGCATCGATGTCCTTCATCCATACCAGCCGAGTAGCCACTCAGCTTGTTCGCAATAATAGCACCCGTAATTTCAGTTATTAGATTGGCCTCCAAAGGGATGCCGTGACTGCAATCCTATTGAAAATCTCCGGACGATTATGTGTCGAGGAATGGGAGGTTCCAGAGATGACAAAAGAAGCCGTGGGGAAGCAAAGGACTGAGAAGTATGGGACAGCGTGCGACGGCGGCCAGATATTTACAGTGCAGGCCAATCGACTCTTTATCAGCTCGACTGCAGGGAGTTATGGTAGCAGTACAAGATGTGATTACACAATACTAAAGTGTTGAAACCCTGACTGTTACTAATGAAAATGTTTACAAACAATAAGAACAATTTATTTCATTATCTTCTTTCTGCATAAATAAACTTTTCATACACATTAATTTGCTCAATAGGTACAGCAGTGGCTACATGGTTATCATCATGATTATCATTAAAAAAAAAAAAAAAAATGTTATATATGGTCTTAGCATCCTTTTCTTGTTTCGATATATTTTTACTACCCAAGATATATTTAACGGTTTATACTTTCTTATTACAATTTTCATTAACTATACTAACAGTCAGTGTCCATGAAATACAGATGCACTTGGTATCGTAGGCGCCAAATTAATCCATTAATCTTATGCGCTCAAATTCTTCGTTTCAGAGACTTAGAGATTGTGGAATGCGAACCTCCCCAACAGTCTCTGTTACTTGGAACCTGATACATTAGCTTCTCCGATCGTCCGGTTTATCTTCAACCCTGACTTCGCCTTAATGCCAGCCAAGGGGGTGCTGAAACTTTGGTTCGCTGGTGTACTTCTTCATTCACTAATTCTTGGATAGAAGTCAATATCCACCCTGTCCGGAGAAAGAGAGTTCCTCTGACCCTTATGATTATGTAAATAATAGCTTATCATGTCTTCTCTTGCTATTTCTTGTTAAACATCTTGAATCCACTCTTCACTAGTGATAAATAGCATGATCTTCGAAACGAAATATCCACAATTGATATACCCAATATGTTGACACACTATCCACATCAATCACATGAGCAAGATGGAGAAACTCATGCAGCAGCCCTTGCCAAACCTCTCTTTGCTGTGGGTCATCACTTCTTGTTTCTCTAATTTTCTCATGTCTTAGAGATAGAATGATTAAAGTATTTCTACATTCATTTTTCCATCCAACTTTCGTTTATAAAAAGCATAAGGATCACCTCTTCTGGTCCCAACGCAATCTTTAACTCATATTATGATCTCATCTGTCACCCATAATCCCAGCCATTCATATGTAGATGACAAAACTGCAGTCTATTCACACAAACACATTCACAAAAGTCTTATATCTGTAACTCAAAAGACATGTAGTATCACCTGAATGGGGACAAAATATCTTTGTCTCATTTAATGCTCGTAAAACTAAATATATACAGTTTACTAATACTGATATTGCCAGACTCCCTGTGCTAACTCCAGAGCAATTGATCTTCCTATTTACAAAAGTATGGAAAATTCTGGTTCTAATCTGGACCTCTTATATCAGGTCACTTGCTAAAACCACCTCAAAGATATTGTTCTGGATTATTGGGTACAGAGTTTATGTTGACCAACCCATCACTGTCACTTCACTCAGCAAGAATATCGCTCACTCTTATGGAATGGTGTCGTGAAGAGGTTGCACTAAAGTTAGACAAAATTCAGTACAAAGTTTTTAGAATTATTCATAGCCCTGATATATGTAAATTATCCCTCTTAGGTAGTAGGAATGATGCGCCTCCTTTGGATCATTTTAGACATATTTACAACAAATTTGGTCAAAGGGAAGTTGCATCCATTGAAGCAATTCTCTCCGTGCTCGCATCAGTGTAATATAAGGGCTTTTATTAGCGCCTCTGACAAATCATCCCAGAACCGTACATCAGAAATCTTTTATTCCCTGAGCTGCATTTCCGTGGAACTCTATCCTCAAGCCAGAGTTGTTTTCCCCCAAACTGCAAATCACAGCTGATCAAGTCCTACTGTTACAGCTTTTATCATCAGTGGAGAACACCATCAATCTGGTCTGGTGTGGAAGAAAACGATTCACAGGAAAAAAGAGCTAGAATTTGAGACGTTTAAGCACAAAAATTTAAATGCTCATTTATAAAGTTAGAAACCGAGAGTTGAGAGGAT
>NC_136990.1:6517455-6765064 GCF_032717465.1 Coenobita brevimanus
ACTACATTCAACTTGCCTGGTACATATTGAAAAGTGGGATTAAAGTCCTGGATGATGACGGACCATCTAGCTAACCTACCTGTTAGGTTGCGGTTCTTGAACAAATCACATAGTGGAAGGTGGTCTGTTTGGGTATGCAATGGATAACCATAGACTATATCTCTGAAATGTTTCAAGGACCAGACTACCACTAACGCTTCGAGATCTGTGACACTGTAGTTACTTTCAGCGGTTGTAAGGGTGCGACTAGCATAAGCTAATACGCGCTTCCTTGATGCTTCATCGAGTTGCATCAAAACGGCACCAAGTCCAGTGCCTGAGGCGTCTGTGCAGAGAAGGAAGGGTGTGGTATAATCAGGGAACGCTAGAACAGGGGCATTTACAAGAGCTGTCTTTAGCTTTTGGAAAGCCTGTGACTGGTCGTTAGTCCAAACAAAGGGCACATTCTGCTGGAGTAAGTGGGTTAGAGGAACGGCGATCTTTGCGTAGCCTGTATGAATCTACGATAATAGCCACTGAGGCCCAGGAAACTTCGTACAGCTTCGGTAGTGGTAGGTTCTGGAAAGTTAATAATCGCCTTAGTTTTATCCTCATTAGTATGAATGCCTTGTGCATCTACGACATGGCCTAGGAATTTGATTTTCTTTCGCAGGAAGTCACATTTACTGAGATTGATTTTCAGGCCTGCGAGCTGGAGGCATTCAAAGGCTTGCTGGAGCTTGGTGAAATGGTCAGGGATGGATTTACTCACAACAATGATATCATCTAGGTAAGCAAAAAGAGAGTGTCCCATCATACCGCTGAAGACTGAATGGATAAGTCGCATGAACACGGAAGGAGCATTTCTCAGACCAAAAGGGAGTCTCTTAAACTGAAAATGTCCGGAAGGGGTGTAAAGGCTGGAACTGGGCGAGAGGATTCTTCCATTTCGACCTGCCAGTACCCGCTGAGGAGCTCTAAAGATGAAAAGACTACGTTATTTTCACCAAGGGATTCTAGCAAGTCAGTGAGTACGGGTAACGGGAAACGGTCTGGAACGGTGACAGAATTGACCTTACGATAGTTGACTACTGGTCTAAAGTTGCCGTCCTTCTTTGGTACTAAGAAAAGTGGGCTATTCCATGGACTGACGGAGGGCTCAATAATGTCCTGGTCTAACATGTTCTGTACCATTTGATCTGTCTGCATTCTCTGGCTGTGAGGAAATCATTACGCTGGTATGTAAATCGGCTGAGTTCCTGGTAGTAGTTCAATCGTATGTTTGACAAGGTCTGTTTACCCATCAGTTCACCGGGTAAGGCAACCACGTTTCTGTACGAGGTCAGAAGATCAAGGAGTTGAGGCGTATTTTCTGGGAAATCTGTGCAAGTGAGATGTGAGAGCATGTCGGGTGAATATGTCGGCGCAGATCCCGTAGAGTTAATAGTACATACACCGATTGGCGTACAATCACCAGTCTGAATAGTAGGAATTGAGGAATCCTGGCACACCTTTACAGCCACTGGGTATACCAGGAAGTCTCCAATCTTTACACCACTTTTAAGTTTTGGTGGAGCATTTGTGACATTGAGCAAGTACAGGTAACATAAAGTGTCCTCTAAGACTGTACACCATGCTGACTCATAAGTCAGGCCATTCACACAACACCTCTTAGGTAGTGTTAGTACATCCACTCCTTCTTTCGCACCGGCAACACAAACAGAGACTTTGGTGAACTCATGCGGTAACAAAATTGTGCACGTATTCGTTACTGCACGTTTCGTCTCTGTGTGTTGGAGAAGATCATTCACACTGTGTGAGGTAGGTAACTGAGACATGTCTGAGTCAGCGATAGTGTTGTCGGGAGAGGAGGTAAGAGCCATGTCCGAAGGCTGAGATGATGTATCAGTAGACATTGAGGAATTTATGTCCTTGCTCGCAGTCAGTAAAGGAATGATCTCTGTATTCTCAGATGATGATAGTGGTGGTTTGGGCTGGGTTGGACTTTTTGGTAGTGATAGGGACGGGGGTAATTGAAGGACTGATTTGATCATAAGAACAGGACGGGGACATTCCATACTGTAAACCGGGAATCCAGAAATGTCTATACTACCACAAGCAGGTAATAATGCAATGGAGTGTTGTGCCATGGTGGAGAAACCAATAAGGGCATCTGCGGGATACTGCAAGTCATTAGTGACATGAAATTCAATTCTGATAGGGGGCAAATCTCTATGTAGCTTGACTTCAAGGGTAACTCTTCCATTAACCTTAAACTCTGAGCCTTCGACACCACATAGGCGAATTTCTGGTGGTTCTAGGAAACTGACGTGGTTGTGATGTCGATGAATAAGATGTAAAGAATTGTCGGAGATCAGATTTACTATAGATCCTGTGTCCAAGAAGAATGACGCTGGTATGTCATGACTGCATCCGATAATGACTAAACCCGAGGATGTTATGGGACCTACATGGCGGATGAGGAGTTGGGTGTCTGGTTCTACGTGGTATTGGTCCGATATGGGCGCGGCGCTTCCCCTGACTCTTGGCGGTTGAGGTAACGACATGCCTCAGTGGTGTGAATCGTGCTGGACTTGTGGTATTTGCATTTTGGACAACGTGAGCGGGAAGGCGTACGATGTCTGGTTTGGGAGTGAGGACGTCTGTATGTACGGTCGCAACTGGATGCTCGATGTCCAGGATGACCACAGTGCCAGCAAAGAATCGAAGATTGTCTGTTCCGTCGGGCGCTAGATTGATCACGACTTGCGGTAGGAGAACGATGCTTGGCAGGTCCGCCGCGTGTGGTGGGACGGGAGCGAGATTGGTCTGGGGTAGTGGAGGTGTGACAAACTGAGGAGGCCAAGGGTTGGGTGGTGACCTGACGCGTGTAGTTCGAACCGGTTCTTTCATGAATGGCTTTAGTGACCTGAGCAAGACGGGGTATGAAAGGAGGCAGGAGAGTGAACGACAGGGGAAGCAGTAGACGAAGAAGAAGGGAGTGTACAGGTAGGGGTAGAGGAGGAGGTATCTGGATTTACGAGTTTAGGATGGGTAGTAAGTGGTTCTGCGGGAAGTGAAACGGGAGTCTCAGGTACAGGGCGGTGGTACTCTTTGCCACTTCGTAAATGAGTGATCGTGTTAGAGTCGGCAGACGGTGTATGATCAGGTGATGTTTCCTGGTCGAGAGGGCTGGCGGTAAGCGGGTGACGTGGAAAGTATAACATTTAATGCAGCAATGGAAGATGAAATGAAGGATGAAGATGGATACGTAGGTGGAAATGTATAATATAACAATGAGAGAATGGGATACACGAGTAGGTGTGAAAACGAATGAAGGTGCGGAGATGGATGGTTTAAATAAAAGGCGAAAGATGAGATGGACAATAAATAACGTAGGTGAAGATGAAAACGGGGTAATGGAAATGAGATGGAATAATTACAAAAGATCCAATCTGTGGAGAAAATCGAGGATAATCTTTATAGAAAGGTAAGGTATACTATAGTTACACAGTAGAGACGGGATTGACGAGATGTATGAGGTGCAGGTGTGGCTGGGTGTGGCGGGGATGGGGCGGGGCGGGGCGGGGCGAGGCTGGGCGGCGCTGGAGAGACAGCTAGGCGGGGAGGAGAGTAGCTGGTGACGAGACTGGAGCGATATGTTGGATGAGTCTTCAGTCGGGACGGGAAGAGACGCTGCGATGAGTCACCAGCAGGGAGTAGCGGTCGTAGGAGGCTCACGTAATTTAGACCACATGTGGAGGCGTTGGGGCCTGTGGTGGGGTGAGAGCAGATGTTGGTTCAATGCAAGGTGTAGAGCTGTTGAGTTGCAAATGCAGAGAATGGCGGTGGGCAGACAGTGGGCAGATAGTGATAAGAGCCACCGTGGGGGCAGGATTTATGATGAGTTTGGAACAGGTGTCGGGAACAGGTGCAACAGGAGCGTAGGGCGGCGATGGTGACACGTGCGGTCAGGAACAAGTGTGTGGGTGGGGTTGTTTGACAGGTGAGCACTGGTGAGAGAATTTGTATACCCGGAAAGCACACCACTGGAGGCACTGAGGAGGGGTGAGGCTGTGAGATGCGAGACTTCGTGTATCTGTTGGTGTCACTAAATAGTGGAGGAGGCGGTCAGAATCTGATGGTCCGAAGCACCGCTGCTACCAAATGTAACTTGCAATACTTTGGTGATAGAAACTCCGTGTACAAACAGGTAGATAAGGTGTTTATTACGAGCTCACAACAAAATAGTCTGCAAGTCTTGAATGTCTGCTATGAACTGATGCAATAACGCCTTCGCCCAGGCTTGGGGCCCTGGGAAAGGGTGCTAGGTCAGCAAGTTTAGTGGGGGCATGTATGCATTGGGGGGGGGACATATATACATCGGGGGTAGACATATTGTAGAGGGGGTACACTGTTTTGCTGCAAGAGGATGATCAGGGTATTGAACACCCTGTATCTTATTACAGTAAGAAGTTCACTCCACCTCAAAAGAACTACTCAACTATTGAGAAAGAGCTTTTGGCCTTGATTTTGGGTTTACAGCATTTTTCATTTTATTTGTGTTCTGGTTTTGACCACATAGTCATTTATACCGATCATAACCCACTGAAATTCCTTAGTAAGTTTAAAGATAAAAATCCAAGATTGACAAGATGGAGTCTACTTCTTCAGAAGTATTCATTAGACATACAACATGTCAAGGGGAAAGAAAATGTTATTGCAGATTGCTTATCTAGACTTTAGACAGATTGTTTTAGAGTAAGAAGAAATTTCCTTTGTAAATTTCTTTTTCTTTGTGGGGAGGTGTTACATAGCCTATGATTTCATCATCCTTTGTATAATTCTAATGTACAGTATGCTGCATGTTTGATCACGATTCGCCACGTGGCTTCCATAGTGACCAGGTTTGCGTGTTCTACCTCACTCCCCCCTTCTCCCCCTTATAGTAGAGTAAGTCGTTCTTTCTCTTGTTCAGAGCAGGACTGTCAACTCTTCCTCCCCTGTGCCTTCATTTCCGCGTCCTTCTTGCAAGTTGAATCAAACTCTGCCGGCCCCCTATATAATGCGCTCAGTCTCTGCATTAGTTGCCACTTAGATCTACTCCTCATTTTGTTCACATCTCTGTCCTCCCCTGTAGAGTATATTATTATTTTTGTGAGTGCTCAGGAAGTCTCCAGTTATCTAGCTGCTGTATAATTTGAGTATAAATGTTATTACCATTTTTCTTGTACTGTATAGCCTGAGGCGTTGGTTCGTGGGCCTGGTGGGGTTTTTGTGATTCATGTAAAGTTTTTAATGTCAGCCAGTATTAGTAATATTTTGTATCTGTAATAATATTATATCTTACTTTAACTGAGCATTATTCGGTTCTCTCATTTATCAGGGCTGACTTAGATAAATTTGTTCTTGCTAAATTCGTGTTAATAGAGGCTATTGCAGTTAACCATATATGTAACCTGTTTTGCCATTACATTATCCTTCTGAGTCCTGAATGTTTAGTTGTTAGTTTGTGCATTAAATTTTAACTTGTAATTTTACCTAAGTCTTTTGTTTTGAACCTGGAACTTTGCGGGACAGTAGTGATTTTAGTGTTCTCACTTGAAGTGTTCATTATCTCTCTCTGTTCCGTAATATAAATTTGGCGACCTCTTATCAAGATATTCAGGATATTATCATAAGGATATTGCTTGATATTTTGTGACTGTGATTTATTCATGATGTCTGCTATTACTACTCTTGATGAAGCCAAAGATTTTTTGTTAAATGTGCAAACAGTGTGTGATGTAGAAAACAGAACAAAGAATGAACTTAATCTTGTTGCTCAACAATTGGGAATTGCTCTTCGCTCTCATCATTCTAAAGATCAAATTGTTGACATGATTAATAAAAGCTTGTTTAATGTAACTCCTCCAGATGAGCAAACGCAGATTGAAATAGCTAAGTTACACCTACCCCTGCTGGAGGCTCGTGCTAAGGAGGCTGAGTTTCAGGCTCGTGCTAAGGAGGCTGAGTTTCAGGCAAATGCTAAGGAGGCTGAGTTTCAGGCAAATGCTAAGGAGGCTGAGTCTCAGGCTCGTATTCAGGAGGCACAGGCACAGGCTCAGGCACAAGGTGGAACTGGATCATCTAGCTCTGATGATTTTGATGTGGCTAAAAATGTTAAACTTGTCCCTCCTTTTAATAAATCTGATTTAACAAAGTATTTTCAGTTGTTTGAGAGGGTAGCTACAGGTTTTAATTGGCCCAAAAAGTATTGGCCAGTACTCCTACAGAGTGTTCTCACCGGTAAAGCTTAAGTAACTTATGCATCTTTGCCTCAGGATCAATCTGATAATTATGATGTAGTTAAGAGCTTGATTCTTAAGGCCTATGAGCTTGTTCCTGAAGCCTATAGAGTAAAATTTAGGACAACTTATAAGCAAGATAAGCAATCCCATGTTGAGTGTGCAAAAATCAAAGAAGATCTGTTAGAGCAGTGGTTAAATTCTAAGAATGTAAATTCTGAATTTGATAAATTTAAGCAGATAATTTTGTTGAAGGACTTGAAAAGGTGTATTAATAGATGTAAGCCTATATCTTGATGAGAAAAGAATAGATAATTTGTCTGATGCTGCAGTTTTAGCTGATGAATATGTTCTCACTCACAAGAGATATTCTAAAGAAAAAAGGAAATCTGAGAGTAAGTACGTTGCCTCTACTCAGAGTACAGGTAACAGGAAAGAGAATAAAGATGATGTTTCTCAGGAAGTAAATACCAGCTTCACCTCTAGATTTCAGAAAAGTAAATGTACTTATTGTAGTAAGCTTGGTCATACTACCGAGGAATGTTTCAGGAGACAGCGTGATGTGAACCAAAAGGAGTCTTTAAATATTCAGTCAATTGGTCTAGTGTCCACCCTTGAGATATCCCAGAATTCTTTAACTGAGTTCACCGAACCTGCTTTGCGGGGTAAATTAAATTCTCATGATGAAGCTCCTCTTTTGAGCAGTAACGTGGGTGACACTCTCAAGAGTTCATGTGCTAATTTCATGGCTGATGGTTTTGTCAGTCCTCTGGACAATAATGACAGGAAATCAGTTAAAATATATCGTGATACAGGTGCTTGCCAATCCCTTATGCTGACCAGTGTTCTAGGCTCTAATGTTAATTCCTCCGATGGAACTGTAATCTTACAAGGTGTAGGGAATAATTACTTCTCTGTCCCTCCGTGCAGAGTGAATTTAGAGTCTGGTTTTGTTAATGGTTCCGTTATGGTTGGGTTAGTTGAGACACTCCCAATGTCAGGTGTAACTTTCTTACTTGGAAATGATATTGGGGGCAGTCAAGTGTGTCCATCTCCTCAGTTGCCTAGTGAACCAGTGACTGCGACCCAGGATTGTGATGTCCCTGATGTGTTCTCTGCATGTGCTGTCACTAGGGCTAAGTCTAAAGTTACTGGTGACTTAGAGGATAATGATGATGATGTTATCCTAGCTGACACTTTTCTTGCTAATTTGGACCACTCATCAGATGAGGCAGTACCCCGTAGTGTTGATAATTTGTCTCGTCAAGAGTTAGTTGAGTTGCAGATTGCTGACCCTGAGTTGAAAGGTCTAGCTAACTCTGCTTGCAGTGAGGAAGAGTCAGCTGGTGCTTCTACTTGTTATTATATAAAGTCAGGAGTACTTATGAGGAAGTGGAGACTCCCAACAGCATCAGCCGACTGTGAATGGGAGGTTGTACATCAAGTTGTCATCCCTCGTGTTTGTAGGCAGGATATCATTAGAGTGGCTCATGATTCCAGTTTGGCAGGACACCTTAGAGTGAGGAAGACTGTGGCATGCATTTTGAAACACTTCTACTGGCCAGGTATCTTCAGAGATGTTTCCTGGTATTGTAAGTCTTGTCACACCTGTCAAGTTGTGGGGAAGTGTAATCAGACCGAAAAGGTTGCACCTCTAGTTCCCATTCCTCCTTTTGAGGCGCCATTCACCCGTGTGTTGGTGGATATTGTGGGCCCTCTTCCTAAGACTTCTTCAGGATTTTCTTATGTGTTGACCCTGAATGATATGGCTACTCGTCATCCTGAAGCCATTCCACTTAGAAATATCTCAGCAAAGAACGTGGTTAAGGAAATGCTAGGGTTCTTCACCAAGTTTGGTCTGCCCAAGGAGGTACAGTCAGACCGGGGAAGTAATTTCATGTCAAATGTTTTCAAGCAGTCTCTGAAAGAGTTGGGCATCACCCAGACCACGTCTTCAGCTTACCATCCCCAGACCCAAGGAGCGTTGGAGAGATATCATCAAACACTCAAATCGATGCTCAAGAAATACTGTTTAGAACATCAGAAAGACTGGGATAAAGGTCTTCCATTCGTTGTATTTGCCGCAAGAGAATCTCCAAATGAATCACTGGGCTTCTCACCCTTTGAACTACTGTTTGGCCATGAAGTAAGAGGACCCCTTAAGCTACTCAAGGAATGCTGGCTGTCGGAGGAAGATGACGTCAACCTGCTGGAGTAAGTGATGAAGTTCAAAGAACGGCTGTCCACTGCTTTACAGCTGGCGAGAGAGAATTTAGGAGCTGCTCAGGAGAAGATGAAGACTTGGTATGATAAGAAGTCCAGGTTACGTCACTTTCAGCCAAGAGATCAGGTTTTGATTCTGCTACCGGTGCATGGGCAACCTCTTCAAGCCAAGTTTAGTGGTCCTTATTTCGTGGAGAAGAAACTCAGTGATGTCAACTATGTCATCGCCACACCAGATTGTAGAAAGAACAAGCAACTTTGTCACATCAACATCCTAAAGTTATATCACAGGGGGGACAAAAATAACCCAGTCTGCACTGTAGCTGTTCCACCCGAGTCTGCAAGTGAAGTTCTCCCATGCAGTATGAGCCTGAGTGATAGTTTGGGGAAGAATCCTGATATCATGAATGATCTCCAGACTAAGCTTTCTCAACTAGTTCCCGAGGAAAGGCAGGAGTTTTCGGCATTACTGCAGGAGTACCCGCAAGTGTTCCGTGCCACTAAAGGAAGAACCACTGTGTTGATGCATCATGTCGATGTTGGAGACGCAAAGCCAATTAAACTGCCTCCTTACCGTGTGAACCCAGTGAAAGTTCCTCTCATCCTGAAGGAGCTTAGCTACCTGTTGGACCACAAAATGATTCAGACCTGTCAGAGCGAGTGGAGTTCTCCTGTCACTCTAGTCCCTAAGCCAGGTGGGTCACAGCGGCTTTGCATCGACTACAGACATATTAATCAGATAACCCAAAAAGACACTTACCCTCTCCCTCGCGTGGAAGATTGCATAGACAAGATCCGAAAGGCTAGGTACATAAGTAACTTTGATTTGTTAAAGGGATACTGGCAAGTACCTATGACTGAACGTGCTAGGGAGATCTCATGTTTCGTAACACCAGGAAAGACTTTTGCATGTTCTGTAATGCCATATGGTATGAAGAATGCACCAGCCACTTTTCAGAAGCTCATGAATGTTGTAACAGAGGGTTTGGCAGGGTGTGTTGTTTATACTGATGATGTATTAATCTTCAGTGATAACTGGAAAGATCACCTATGCCATGTCAGTAAATTTCTTGAGCATTTGGTTCAGGCTAATTTTGTAGCTAATTAATAAAGTGTGAGTTTGGTCAAGCTAAATTTCAGTACCTTGAGTACGTAATTGGTGATGGACACGTTGCACCACCAGGAGCTAAGGTTCAGGTTATAAGTGATCTTCCCATACCCAAAAGTAGGAAAGAGCTACAAAGATTTTTGGGAATGGTAGGTTATTACAGGAGATTTGTTCTCAACTTTTCAATTCTTTTATCACCACTTACAGACCTACTGAAAAAGGGAGTTAAATTTGTCTGGACCAATAACTGTGAATCCTCTTTCAGTAAAGTTAAAGCTATCCTATTAAGTCAGCCAGTGCTTGCTACTCCAAATTTTGCTAAGCCTTTTAAGATGGCTGTTGACGCAAGTGATACAGGAGCTGGGGCTGTTGTAACTTGCAATACTTTCGTGATAGAAACTCCGTGTACAAACAGCTAGATAAGGAGTTTATTACGAGCTCACAACAAATAGTCTGCCCGTCTTGAATGTCTGCTATGAACTGACGCAATAACGCCTTCGCCCAGGCTTGGGGCCCTGGGAAAGCGTGCTAGGTCAGCAAGTTTAGTGGGGGCATGTATGCATTGAGGGGGGACATATATACATCGGCGGTAGACATATTGTGGAGGGGGTACTGTCAGCAACTTTTCCTCTGGTTTTGTTTTGATTTTTTTTTTCTCTCCTTGAGTAGTCTAATAAATTCGATACTATTTCATATATATATTTCCAGGGTTCATTTATGGCGGTATGCTTTATGAAGACGAGTCGAGTACCTGTTTCAAATTTGGCTGGATGGTTCAGATATTTGAAGAATAGCTGATAATGATTAATAAGTCTTTAGTAATTGTTCTGTTCATATTATCAAATGGTTTTCGTTAGTTTAATGAGTTGTGTGTATTTGGAATTGTTTAATGCAAGCAAAAGTATGAACCGTTAGTTAATGATTTGGTGTATCTCGTATGTATACAAATCTATTTTGGTAACCAGTTACCGAGCTGAGGAGAGAGAGAAGGAAGAGAGGCCTGGCAGTTCCATACCAGCTGTTGCCCGGACTGTGCCGCACCTCCTGCTGCCTCGTTACTGGGGCTAGTGTTATGGTGAACCTTGGGTGTATGACGGGATTTACATTGGCTAAGGGGATCCCCAGTTAAGTGCTGAGATTATAAAGCAGTCGAGTAATTCAGTGCGAGTGACAGTGTTCAGTGGAGGCGGTGGAAGGGCAGCAGTTGTTGTGGAGCTCAGGTAGCACATTCCTTTTGGTTATTTACATATTGTCTGGTATTAATATGCTATGTTATTGTGTCTAGGTTTGGCTGTATCAGAGTCCGAGACTCTGGTAGTTTAAAGGTAGCTGATACCCTGCGAGGTGTACGAGTTCATACGCCGTTAGTCTGTTTCAGGTCCCAGGGGGGTTATTGTGTGGGGGACTGCGGTGTTGCTTTGAAGTGGGACAGTAATAAGTATGGTATTTGGGTGTATGTTATCCTAATTGGTTTCCCTCTAGTCTTGTGTGTGTGTGTGTGTGTGTGTGTGTGTGTGTGTGTGTGTGTGTGTGTGTGTGTGTTTGTGTATGTGTGTGTTTTGCTAAGTCCCTGTTGTAGGGAGAGGTTTATATATATATATATACCGATATATACTGTATGCTTTCGTATATAGCTAAATGTGTTCCATTAGGGAATTGTGTAAGTTTAAATGGGGTTTAAATCTGATATTCGGAATTAAATTTTTAATTGCAAATACAAAGGTTGTTTGGGTATCCTTCTTTGTACATTCTGGTATGTCATTTGTACAGTTAGTTTAAAGAATCTGGAGACACCCACTTTGGGGTGACATATGGCGACCTCGCCAGGATACCAGAATTTACAAAGAGGATTTGTGGGGTTTGAGTGCTGACAGTATTAACCTCAAAATGTCCGACCTTGGGACTTTGGTCAGTTTAGGAAAGGAGTTGGGATATGAAGGAGAAGAGCTGAGAAAATTTATTGAAGCTGAAAGAAGTTACGTTGAACAGAATAGGAGAGCAGAAAGGGCAGAACGACGACAGGAGGACAAGGACCAATTAGAAATGGAGCAAGAGAGGCTAAGACAATTAAAAGAGCGATTGGACTTGGAAGAGCGACTTGCTCAGACTAGGGGTCAGATGGTTACTCAGTCAACTCAGGAGGGGGTGGCGGAAGTGTTAGAGCCGTCGTTGGTACAGATGCAAGTTAAAGGTCCTTCACTGCCGCCTTTTGACGAGAAAACGGACGACATGGATTCATATATACGACGATTTGAAATTTTTGCTAGGGCTGTGGGATGGCCAGAGGATAGGTGGGCAGTGTTACTCAGTTCCTATCTAAAGGGCCTTGCACTGGAGGTGTATTCAAGACTCAGTGCGGAGGAAGCTGTGCATTATGGGTGTGTTAAGACTGCTCTTATGGACCGATTTGAGTGCACGGAAGAAGGATTTCGGAAGAGATTTCGTACGGCAAAACCACAAAGTTTTGAGAAAGTATCACAATTTATAACTAGGCTGCAAAATTTGTTAAGCAGGTGGATAGAGTTATCTAATACAGATAAATCATTCGAAGGGGTGTGTGAATTAATTGTAGCAGAACAATTTCTTGATTGTTGTGGAAAAAACTTGCAGGTATATCTACGAGAACGAACACCACAGAACCTGCAGGAGATGATAAATCTTGCAGAAGGTTTTGTCCGAGCTCATGGTGGATTATTACAGAATGCCCGTACACCATGCTGCTCTTCTTCAGGGGTAAAGAAACCCGATGCTGCAGTGCAACACAGTGAGGAACAAAGTAATAAGAGGACATTATTTGTAGAGAAAGGATTGTGTTTCAAATGTGGTAAACCAGGTCATCAGGCACGACAATGTAATGCGAGTACAGGTTACAGGAGTCGACCACAAGTGAATCTCTGTACAGAGACTGATTCTAACCCAGGCAGTGAGGACGAGACTTCCAGGAATCAACTGTGTGGACAGACAATAGACGTAGTGAGTGCTTTAGCGAGGATGCCAGTGTCCAAAGGGTTTGTGTGTGGCCATGCGGTGGATGTACTGCGCGACACGGGATGCAGTACGGTAGTAGTAAAGAAAGGACTGGTACCGAAGGAGTGCTTCACGGGACAGCAAAGGAAGGTGAGACTCGTCAATGGACAGGTGGAACAGCATCCGCTGGCAAAATTTGAAGTTCAAACTCCATACTATACGGGACAAGTGGAGGCAGTTTGCATGGATGATCCAGTTTATGAATTAATAATTGGGAATATTGCAGGTGCTACAAAATTAGAAAGTCTACTAGAGAGCCATGCCGTTGCAACCAGGGCAGCATCCCAGAAAACTCGTACCACAAAGAAGTTAAAAGTTGTGGACAACTTACAACTGGATGCACAAGACATGAAGGAGGCCCAGCAGGATGACGAACAATTACGCTGTTGGCTCAAATATGCACAAGATAACCATTCTGGGTTTCAAACCGTTAAGAAAGCTAGTTTCTCTATGGAAAAGGGTTTGTTATTTAGAACAAAGTGTGTTCAAGGGAAGGATATAAAACAATTGGTTTTACCTACGAAATTTAAAGAGATGGTGATGAGTATTGCCCATGAATCGCCTTTTGGAGGACATTTGGGAAGTGATAAAACGTTGGGAAAGATAGAACAGGAGTTTGCTTGGCCTGGAATGGGGGCTGATGTTAAAAGATTTTGTTTATCCTGTGACATTTGCCAACGTACAGTTCCCAAAGGGAAGGTGGGTAAAGTACCATTAGGTGAGGTTCCCTTGATTGATACACCCTTTCAGAGAGTGGCAGTGGATTTGGTGGGGCCCATTGAACCCAGAAGTGAGTCCGGTAAGCGCTACATTTTGACCCTGGTGGATTATGCCACTCGATATCCTGAAGCAGTGGCATTGAGTAAGGTGGACACAGAGACCGTGGCAGAGGCTCTGCTGGAGATATTTTCAAGAGTGGGTGTACCAGAAGAAATTGTTTCTGACAGAGGCTCTCAATTCACTTCTGATATGATGGGAGAGGTAAGGAGGTTGCTTTCCATTCGTCATCTTCCCACTACTCCCTATCATGCACAGGCAAATGGACTGGTTGAGAGGTATAACGGAACACTTAAGCATATGTTGAAAAAAACCTGTGCTGAGCAGCCAAAGTTATGGGATAGGTACCTTCCCGCTGTTCTTTTTGCCTACAGGGAGGCTCCCCAGGCTAGCCTAGGGTTCTCCCCTTTTGAACTTTTGTATGGGCGGACAGTCAGGGGCCCCCTTAGTATTTTGAGGGAGTTATGGGACAAGGAAAAACAGGAAGGAGAAGTGCTTACTAGCTATCAATACGTTTTTAACCTGAGAGAAAGATTGGAGGAGACGTGTAGACTAGCAAAGGAACAGCTGGAAAAGTCAAAAACTAAGTATAAACGTTATTTTGACAGGAATGCCAAAGAGAGAAAGTTTTCTATCGGGGACAAAGTATTGGTTTTGCTCCCAACTGCAAATAATAAATTGCTTCTACAGTGGAAAGGTCCATACACCATCCAACATAGGAAAGGTCAAATGGATTACGAAATAGAAATTAATGGGAAATTTAAAGTGTTTCATGCCAATATGCTCAAGTATTATTTCACCAGGCAGAATGGTAATTCAGGAACAGATGATGTTGGGGCTGTAATCGAAGATGAGGAAGACTACGGGAGTGAAGATTTGGTTCTGCCCGGGGTACAGGGTAAGGAGTCCTACACCGATGTACACATCAACCCGTATCTATCTACGGAGCAGCACACCCAAGTAAGAGAACTTCTGCAAAGATTTAGTCCAGTATTGTCCAGTAAACCTGGCTTGACATCTTTGCTTGAGCATAAGATAGAGCTAACCCAACCACAGATAGTGCGATCTCGACCCTATACCATTCCATATGCTTTAAGAGAATCCATAAATGAGGAGATAGAACTGATGAAAAAATGGGATATCATTGAGCCTTCTAACTCACCTTTTTCAACACCAATGGTGGTAGTGAAAAAGAAAGATTCGTCCAACCGCATATGTCTGGACTTTAGGAAATTGAATGCCTTAACTGTTTTTGATTGTGAACCAATGGCTGACCCAGATTACATTTTTGGAGTATTGAATGGAAGCAAGTTTTTCACGAAGATTGATTTGAGTAAGGGATACTGGCAGATCCCACTAGAAGAGGACAGTAAACCCTACACTGCATTCCAAACAGATAAAGGATTATTCCAGTTCAAAGTTCTCCCCTTCGGATTAGTCAACGCTCCAGCTAGTTTTAACCGGCTAATGAGGAAGGTGTTTCAAGGTATGGCGGGAGTACAGCACTTTTTGGACGACATATTAATCCACACACAGACGTGGGAGGAACACTTGGTCATTTTGGGTGAGGTGTTACGGAAGCTGAAAGAGGCAGGAATTACAGCTCGTCCCTCCAAATGCCATGTGGGCATGGCCAGCTTGGAATATCTGGGCCACGTTGTGGGGGGTGACAGGCTTCAACCAATGAAGGACAAAGTAACCAGTATCAGTGAAGCTCCCACACCTAGGACAAAGAAGGAACTCCGGTCTTTTCTTGGACTTAGTGGATATTATAGAAGGTTTATTCCCCATTACTCAGCCATTGCTGCTCCCCTCACTGAACTAACTAGGAAACAGAAACCAAATGTGTTGGAATGGACTGATAGGGAAAATAATGCATTTCAAACATTGAAGTTGCGTATCTCCAGAGATCCTGTGTTGTTGCTGCCAGATGTGAATCGGCCCTTTACTCTACGAACAGATGCCTCTGACCAAGGACTGGGTGCTGTGCTACTGCAGGAGCAAGATGGAGTGAAGAAACCTGTCGCGTATGCAAGTAGAAAACTGTTACCCAGGAAGAGAAACTACTCAGTTATAGATAAAGAATGTCTTGCTCTAGTGTGGGGTGTAAAAAAGTTTGAGGCATACTTGTATGGGCACCCGTTTAATTTGGAAACTGATCATAAGCCACTTGTGTACTTGCAATCCGCTAAGAACCTAAATGGGAGGTTGATGAGATGGGCCTTATTTCTGCAGCCATACACGTTGAATATGAAGGTCATTAAGGGTAGCGAAAATGTAGGAGCTGATTACTTGAGCAGAATGTAATAAGAAAATAGATTTTCTTCTTAAATGGGGAGGTATTGTCAGCAACTTTTCCTCTGGTTTTGTTTTGATTTTTTTTTTTCTCTCCTTGAGTAGTCTAATAAATTCGATACTATTTCATATATATATTTCCAGGGTTCATTTATGGCGGTATGCTTTATGAAGACGAGTCGAGTACCTGTTTCAAATTTGGCTGGATGGTTCAGATATTTGAAGAATAGCTGATAATGATTAATAAGTCTTTAGTAATTGTTCTGTTCATATTGTCAAATGGTTTTCGTTAGTTTAATGAGTTGTGTGTATTTGGAATTGTTTAATGCAAGCAAAAGTATGAACCATTAGTTAATGATTTGGTGTATCTCGTATGTATACAAATCTATTTTGGTAACCAGTTACCGAGCTGAGGAGAGAGAGAAAGAAGAGTGGCCTGGCAGTTCCATACCAGCTGTTGCCCGGACTGTGCCGCGCCTCCTGCTGCCTCGTTACTGGGGCTAGTGTTATGGTGAACCTTGGGTGTATGACGGGATTTACATTGGCTAAGGGGATCCCCAGTTAAGTGCTGAGATTATAAAGCAGTCGAGTAATTCAGTGCGAGTGACAGTGTTCAGTGGAGGCGGTGGAAGGGCAGCAGTTGTTGTGGAGCTCAGGTAGCATATTCCTTTTGGTTATTTACATATTGTCTGGTATTAATATGCTATGTTATTGTGTCTAGGTTTGGCTGTATGAGAGTCCGAGACTCTGGTAGTTTAAAGGTAGCTGATACCCTGCGAGGTGTACGAGTTCATACGCCGTTAGTCTGTTTCAGGTCCCAGGGGGGTTATTGTGTGGGGGACTGCGGTGTTGCTTTGAAGTGGGACAGTAATAAGTATGGTATTTGGGTGTATGTTATCCTAATTGGTTTCCCTCTAGTCTTGTGTGTGTGTGTGTGTGTGTGTGTGTGTGTGTGTGTGTGTGTGTGTGTGTGTGTGTGTGTGTGTGTGTGTGTGTGTGTGTGTGTGTGTGTGTGTGTGTGTGTGTTTGTGTATGTGTGTGTTTTGCTAAGTCCCTATTGTAGGGAGAGGTTTATATATATATATACCGATATATACTGTATGCTTTCGTATATAGCTAAATGTGTTCCATTAGGGAATTGTGTAAGTTTAAATGGGGTTTAAATCTGATATTCGGAATTAAATTTTTAATTGCAAATACAAAGGTTGTTTGGGTATCCTTCTTTGTACATTCTGGTATGTCATTTGTACAGTTAGTTTAAAAAATCTGGAGACACCCACTTTGGGGTGACAGGTACACTACTCCCCCGGGTAGCTGAGATCGTGTCTCCTGACACCAGGAGTGATATGGTGTTTGATTATATTACTAAGGCAAGGTTGGGGAGGTTTGTACAAGGGATAAGGATGATACAGGGGCAGTTGGGGAGACATGGCCATGTTAAGGGGAGGGAATTAGAAGGATATATACAGATAAGATATACAAGGATTAATAGGGATGTGTCCAGTAAGGGTCGAAGGTATACATAGATATAATGGGGATTATACAATAATAGTGTGATACACGATAAACAAGGAGTAGATATGAGAGTTCTATTGTTGTTCGTTCTTTTTCTTTTTTTCTGTAGGATACACTGTCACTCAGTAATGCATTAAAGAAATACCATCATTTTCTAGTAGGCAGAGTTCTGTTCACAGTTTGGTTGTCAGATGGCGTTGGTAGTCACTGAATGTGAGGGCACTAAGTACAGGGAGTTTCTACGTCGTGTGTAGGGCGTACTATGCCTGGAGCGACTCTGATTTCCTGGAGTCGACATCCCATTTTTCTGACACAACAATGCACTGCACATATGATGAGTAGAAAACCTATGAATGTGATAACCATAGGGGGAAACACAACTGTTGGATGAACCAAGGAACGGCTGAAGGCCAGAGAAAATTGATCCATAATGAAATCACTGTCATTGAGGAATGTTCGCATGCGCAAGTTAGGGGAGGTGACGGTGATGTTGGCAGATGGTAGGGTGGAAGGCATGTCGATTGGTTGAAAGATGTCATAGGAGTGTGTACGGACAGCTTGGTGATAGCAAGTGGTGTAAGTGATGACGGACTCAGATTTGACGGTACAATAGTCTGGTGCTTTGTAGAGACCACTAGCGGGGACGGATCGAACCGAAGAACCAGGACACATGATTGTGACAGAGATGGGAACAGCAAAGAAGAAGTACTGGACGTGGTTGAGGTGAGCATGGTGGACCGGGAGTTCAGGAGCTGGAACAAAAGAACAGGCCGAGTAGATGGAATGGTTGCGAAATAAAGCAGACTCACAGGGTGTAGCACCGCTAGGGAAGATAGCGAAAAGGTGGGCAGCACAAAGGTGACAGGTCGGGGTAAGGGAGGAACATTTCTGGAGGTCTGTGGAAGAAAGGAAGGCAATGAAAGATGATCATGGGAGGGGAGGAAATATTCTGAAGGAACAAATACTTGTAACAAGGAGTTGTTGAGGTGGAAAGGGAAGAGAATGATGTGGAAAAGGGTAAAGGTTATGGCAGAACGGAGAGGAATATGGACGATGACGTATGTGGTGAGAAGAGTGGCTTCGAGAACATTATAATAATATTCGAGGGAGGAGTAGGGGAGAACTGGGGATAGACCGAAGGTGGAGTGAGCCCATTCCAGGACAGATCGGAGAGCTGAGACAGGTACTAAGGCGGCAGTGACACGTCCATTTATAGCATCGACCAGGATACGAACCAAGGTAGAGACTTGAGACAGGAGAGAGTCAATGGCCAGTTGGAGATTATCCATGTTGAGTTTCAGGTAGAAGAACTGAGAGATAACGTTGAGATCTGAAAGGTGGCGTTGTAAGATATCAGTGAAGTTGTTTAGAGTGGACGTGACTTCATTTAGGTGGGTCGTGAGCTTCTGTAACATAGTGTGTTGGATTTAGTGACTCGTCATTGGGATTCTAGAGCTGAAGCTAAATGAGTGAGATCAGATTTGAAGCCAGAAATGTCACAGGCTGTACCAACGCCAAACAAGCCACTCAGAATCTCACCACCGAAGTCGAAGAGACCTCGTTTCACACGAGAACGACCAACGGGTGTCTGAATGGAAAATGTGTCATTGAGCTCAGTGAATCTATTACTTATGTATTGCAATTGCCAGGAGAGTGGTAGGAAATGGTTATAGAAATACTCATTTGGGTTGTGTGTCCCCATGATGGCCGTGAGATGGGTCTTGATTCCATGGAGCTGGTGCACGTAGGCAGGTAGGGCAATGGCTACGTCGGCCAGTGGCTCAAGATCATAGCGCAATGAGGCTATTTCTTCGATAAGCATTACCTCGCCTCATGAGCCGACCAAGGCCCCGGGATGTACTCCACCATCGTCCAGACCTAACCCAGACCCCAGGAGGGTCAGCACTGTAGCAGGGAGATCGCTAACATCGTACCTAAAATATCAGGGTAGAGTTAATGGGGGAGGTCTTGAAGAGGTTGATGGGCAGAGCGCAGTTTGGACCGATAATGATTGGTTGATGAATGAGCAGGTGGAGGTGGAGATGAAGGAGACTGAGGGATAGGTGGAGACAAAGTAGATTGAGGGATGTGTGGAAGGGAAGGGGGGGTCAGGAGGTTGCGTAAATGACTCTTCCAACACGAGGCCAAGGGGTGCTCCCTTTAAGTCATCGACGTGGATCCATCTGGTGTCCTTAGTGGACAGGTCCTGGAGGTGAAATTTGTTGCCTTGTTGAGTGAGGATGCGGTGGGGCCCTGTAAATTTGTCATCCAACTTAGAGGAATGCATATGGGAATGAGCAAAGACAAGATCGCCTACACTGATAGTGATAGGAGAGGTAGATTTATGTTGGCGCTGCAGCATGTCCTCCTGAGAGGAAGCCAAAGTGGATTGGACATACTGGTGGATTGTCTGGAAGTTGGCCAATTTTAGTTTAACAGAATCATCCATGTTGTAGTTGGATTCTGGCTTTGAGGATAAGAGAGAGTATGGGAGGTTCTTGTCAAAACCAAAGAGGACGAAGAAGGGAGATTCAGCATTGGATGCATTGATGGAGCTATTGATTGAGGATGCCACTTGGGGAATCCAGTCATCCCAGGACGAACTATGGGAGCCTAGATGTCAGAGGCACTCTAAGATTTTTCAGTTGTGGCGTTCTACAAGGCCATTGGAAGCCGGATGGTTAGGCATGACATTGCACTTACTGATACGAAAGCGGCGACAGATCTCATCTAGAAGGCTATTGTTGAACTCCGTACCGTTGTCAGTAAGAATGGTATGAGGGGTACTGAACGGGCAAATTACGTGATCTACAAAGGCACGTGCAACGCTCTTCTCGGTCTTGTCGGAGAGGGGTACGAGGACACAGTAGCGGGAGAAGTGGTCGACATCTACGAACAAGTACTCAGCACCGGATTCCGTGAGAGGTAGTTTTAAGAGATCGATTGAGACAGTTTCCCATGGTCGTGACGGGTTTGGGTATTGTAAGAGAGGTGCAGGTAAGCCGGTTGATCCTTTGTGGCGGTGGCAGGAGAGGCAAGAGTCACAGTGGGCATTGATATCGTGGCGCATGGTTGGCCAATAGTATTTGAGACGTGCTTGGCGCAAGCATCGGTTTTTACCCGGATGGGAAGCTTGAGGGGTATTATGAATAATGTGAAGAATCTTTGGTATCAGGGCAGTGGGGACAACAAGTTGGCGTACTTCGCGATTGGGCATGTCTTTGCCTGTTAGTAGTGTTTTCCTGTACAAGAGATCATCTTCTAGCATGAACTCATCTAGTGATACTGGCAGAGTAGGTAAGGTCGAGACATTGCAAGATTCTAGGAAATAAATGACTTTGGACCATATGGGGTCTTGGCGCTGAAAGTTTCAAACAACTTCTGACGTTAGTGTTTTCAGTTACTTCAGGCTGCAATGATGTTATAGCTGCTGCTACATGACGTGAGAGTGCGTCTGTGACTACATTCAACTTGCCTGGTACATATTGAAAAGTGGGATTAAAGTCTTGGATGATGACGGACCATCTAGCTAACCTACCTGTTAGGTTGCGGTTCTTGAACAAATCACATAGTGGAAGGTGGTCTGTTTGGATATGCACTGGATAACCATAGACTATATCTCTGAAATGTTTCAAGGACCAGACTACCGCTAGCGCTTCGAGATCTGTGACACTGTAGTTACTTTCAGCGGTTGTAAGGGTGCGACTAGCATACGCTATTACGCGCTTCCTTGATGCTTCATCGAGTTGCATCAAAACGGCACCAAGTCCAGTGCCTGAGGCGTCTGTGCAGAGAAGGAAGGGTGTGGTATAATCAGGGAACGCTAGAACAGGGGCATTTACAAGAGCTGTCTTTAGCTTTTGGAAAGCCTGTGACTGGTCGTTAGTCCAAACAAAGGGCACATTCTGCTGGAGTAAGTGGGTCAGAGGAGCGGCGATCTTTGCGTAGCCTTGTATGAATCTACGATAATAGCCACTGAGGCCCAGGAAACTTCGTACAGCTTCGATAGTGGTAGGTTCTGGAAAGTTAATAATCGCCTTAGTTTTATCCTCATTAGTATGAATGCCTTGTGCATCTACGACATGGCCTAGGAATTTGATTTTCTTTCGCAGGAAGTCACATTTACTGAGATTGATTTTCAGGCCTGCGAGTTGGAGGCGTTCAAAGACTAACTGGAGCTTGGTGAAATGGTCAGGGATGGATTCACTCACAACAATTATATCATCTAGGTAAGCAAAAAGAGAGTGTCCCATCATACCGCTGAAGACTGAATGGATATGTCACATGATCACAGAAGGAGCATTTCTCAGACCAAAGGGAGTCTCTTAAACTGAAAATGTCCGGAAGGGGTGCTAAAGGCTGGAACTGGGCGAGAGGATTCTTCCATTTCGACCTGCCATTACCCGCTGAGGAGGTCTAAAGATGAAAAGACTACGTTATTTTCACCAAGGGATTCTAGCAAATCAGTGAGGACGGGTAACGGGAAACGGTCTGGAACGGTGACAGAATTGACCTTACGATAGTTGTCTACTGGTCTAAAGTTGCCGTCCTTCTTTGGTACTAAGAAAAGTGGGCTATTCCATGGACTTACCGAGGGCTCAATAATGTCCTGCTCTAACATGTTCTGTACCATTTGATCTGTCTGCATTCTCTGGCTGTGAGGAAATCGATACACTGGTATGTAAATCGGCTGAGTTCCTGGTAGTAGTTCAATCGTATGTTTGACAAGGTCTGTTCTACCCATCGGTTCACCGGGTAAGGCAACCACGTTTCTGTACGAGGTCAGAAGGTCGAGGAGTTGAGGCGTATTTTCTGGGAAATCTGTGCAGGTGAGATGCGAGAGCATATCGGGTGAATATGTCGGCACAGATCCCGTAGAGTTAATAGTACATACACCGATTGGCGTACAATCACCAGTCTGACTAGTAGGAATTGAGGAATCCTGGCACACCTTTACAGGCGCTGGGTATACCAGGAAGTCTCCAATCTTTACACCACTTTTAAGTTTTAGTGGAGCATTTGTGACATTGAGCAAGTACAGGTAACATAAACTGTCCTCTAAGACTGTACACCATGCTGACTCATAAGTCAAGCCATTCACACAACACGTCTCAGGTAGTGTTAGTACATCCACTCCTTCTTTCGCACCGGCAACACAAACAGAGACTTTGGTGAACTCATGCGGTAACAAAATTGTGCACGTATTCGTTACTGCACGTTTCGTCTCTGCGTGTTGGAGAAGATCATTCACACTGTGTGAGGTAGGTAACTGAGACATGTCTGAGTCAGCGATAGTGTTGTCGGGAGAGGAGGTAAGAGCCACGTCCGAAGGCTGAGATGATGTATCAGTAGACATTGAGGAATTTATGTCCTTGCTCGCAGTCAGTAAAGGAATGATCTCTGTATTCTCAGATGATGATAGTGGTGGTTTGGGCTGGGTTGGACTTTTTGGTAGTTAGAGGGACGGGGGTACTTGAAGGACTGATTTGATCGTAAGAACAGGACGGGGACATTCCATACTTTAAACCGGGAATCCGGAAATGTCTATACTACCACAAGCAGGTATTAATGCAATGGGGTGTTGTGCCATGGTGGAGAAACCAATAAGGGCATCTGCGGGATACTGCAAGTCATTAATGACATGAAATTCAATTGGGATAGGGGGCAAATCTCTATGTAGTTTGACTTCAAGGGTGACTCTTCCCTTAACCTTAAACTCTGAGCCTTCGACACCACATAGGCGAATGTCTGGTGGTTCTAGGAAACTGACGTGGTTGTGATGTCGATGAATAAGATGTAAGGAATTGTCGGAGATCAGATTTACTATAGATCCTGTGTCCAAGAAGAATGACGTTGGTATGTCATGACTGCATCCGAGAATGACTAAACCCGAGGATGTTATGGGACCTACATGGCGGATGGGGAATTGGGTCTCTGGTTCTACGTGGTATTGGTCCGATATGGGCGCGGCGCTTCCCCTGACTGTTGGCGGTTGAGGTAACGACATGTCTCAGTGGTGTGAGTCGTGCTGGATTTGTGGTATTTGCATTTTGGATAACGTGAGTGGGAAGGCGTACGCTGTCTGGTTTGGGAGTGAGGACGTCTGTATGTACGGTCGCAACTGGATGCTCGATGTCCAGGATGACCACAGTGCCAGCAAAGAATCGAAGATTGTTCCGTCGGGCGCTAGATTCATCACGACCTGAGGTAGGAGAACGATGCGTGGCAGGTCCGCCGCGTGTGGTGGGACGGGAGCGAGATTAGTCTGGGGTAGTGGAGGTGTGACAAACTGAGGAGGCCAAGGGTTGGGTGGTGCCCTGACGCGTGTAGTTCGAACCGGTTCTTTCATGAATGGCTTTAGTGACCTGAATCATTTTATCTCCTGGATTGAAACCGATGTGCAAGGCTAGCTCTCGCTGTTTAGGAGTAAGCCAGTGAAGGAATCTCGGGTAACCCATTAAGTCAGAAAAGTTGGTGAGTGAAAGCATTGGAACGCCATTTTTGTCTTCTAACCATTTAGTGCCTACCAGTAATTGGAGCATCTCGCTACTAGTTGCTTTCATGGCGGCGGCAGCTTTGTGGAGCTTGGCATGTTGCGCTAGGACTCGCAAGTCTTTATCTAGTTGGTTTAGGAGATTAATGAATCCCATGAGAGACGCGGTATTTGAATGCTGGCAACAAAGGCTGATGAGTTCCATACGAAAATCAGGAAAGGTTTGAATGCTATCAAAATGTCCTGCAAGGATCGCGGATCCGATGTCCGATTTGCCGTGGTGCAAGCGACCCATGAGGTAGGCTACTTTGAGCGATTCATCGGCGATCTGCCTATTGTGGATGTCTGTTTCGATTTCTCTGAGGAAATCATAGACAGCCCAAGTTGGGTCCTGGCCGGTAAATTTGGGACGATTGGCATCGTTGAGATAGATAGACTGTGGAGGGTTGGCCATGGCTGGAAGTGCAGAAGGGGCGGTAGGAGAGGAGTTGGAGAGAGAGAAGGTAGTGGTAGTGAAGGACGAGCAAGACGGGGTATGAAGGGAGGCAGGAGAGTGAACGACAGGGGAAGGAGTAGAGGAAGAAGAAGGGAGTGTACAGGTAGGGGTAGAGGAGGAGGTATCTGGATTTAAGAGTGTGGGATGGGTAGTAAGTGGTTCTGCGGGATGTGACACGTAAGTCTCAGGTACAGGGCGGTGGTACTCTTTGCCACTTCGTAAATGAGTGATCGTGATTGAGTCGGCAGACGGTGTATGATCAGGTGATGTTTCCTGGTCGAGAGGGCTGGCGGTAAGCGGGTGACGTGGAAAGTATGACATTTAATGCGGCAATGGAAGATGAAATGAAGGATGAAGATGGATACGTAGGTGGAAATGTATAATAAAACAATGAGAGAATGGAATACACGAGTAGGTGTGAAAACGAATGAAGGTGCGAAGATGGATGGTTTAAATAAAAGGTGAAGGATGAGATGGACAATAAATAACGTAGGTGAAGATGAAAACGGGGTAATGGAAATGAGATGGAATAATTACAAAAGATCCAATCTGTGGAGAAAATCGAGGATAATCTTTATAGAAAGGTAAGGTATACTATAGTTACACAGTAGAGACGGGATTGACGAGATGTATGACGTGCAGGTGTGGCTGGATGTGGCGGGGATGGGGCGGGGCGGGGAGGGCCGAGGCTGGGCAGCGCTGGAGAGACAGCAAGGCGGGGAGGAGAGTAGCTGGTGACGAGACTGGAGCGATATGTTGGATGAGTCTTCAGTCGGGACGGGAAGAGACGCTGCGATGAGTCACCAGCAGGGAGTAGCGGTCGTAGGAGGCTCACGTAATTCAGACCACATGTGGAGGCGTTGGGGCCGGTGGTGGGGTGAGGGCAGATGTTGGTTCAATGCAAGGTGTAGAGCTGTTGAGTTGCAAATGCAGAGAATGGCGGTGGGCAGACAGTGGGCAGATAGTGATAAGTGGCACCGTGGGGGCAGGATTTATGATGAGTTTGGAACAGGTGTCGGGAACAGGTGCAACAGGAGCGTAGGGCGGCGATGGTGACACGTGCGGTCAGGAACAAGTGTGTGGGTGGGGTTGTTTGACAGGTGAGCACTGGTGAGAGAATTTGTATACCCGGAAAGCACACCACTGGAGGCACTGAGGAGGGGTGAGGCTGTGAGATGCGAGACTTCGTGTATCTGTTGGTGTCACTAAATAGTGGAGGAGGCGGTCAGAATCTGATGGTCCGAAGCACCGCTGCTACCAAATGTAACTTGCAATACTTTGGTGATAGAAACTCCGTGTACAAACAGGTAGATAAGGAGTTTATTACGAGCTCACAACAAAATAGTCTGCAAGTCTTGAATGTCTGCTATGAACTGATGCAATAATGCCTTAGCCCAGGCTTGGGGCCCTGGGAAAGGGTGCTAGGTCAGCAAGTTTAGTGGGGGCATGTATGCATTGGGGGGGGACATATATACATCGGGGGTAGACATATTGTGGAGGGGGTACACTGTTTTGCTGCAAGAGGATGATCAGGGTATTGAACACCCTGTATCTTATTACAGTAAGAAGTTCACTCCACCTCAAAAGAACTACTCAACTATTGAGAAAGAGCTTTTGGCCTTGATTTTGGGTTTACAGCATTTTTCATTTTATTTGTGTTCTGGTTTTGACCACATAGTCATTTATACCGATTATAACCCACTGAAATTCCTTAGTAAGTTTAAAGATAAAAATCAGAGATTGACAAGATGGAGTCTACTTCTTCAGAAGTATTCATTAGACATACAACATGTCAAGGGGAAAGAAAATGTTATTGCAGATTGCTTATCTAGACTTTAGACAGATTGTTTTAGAGTAAGAAGAAATTTCCTTTGTAAATTTCTTTTTCTTTGTGGGGAGGTGTTACATAGCCTATGATTTCATCATCCTTTGTATAATTCTAATGTACAGTATGCTGCATGTTTGATCACGATTCGCCACGTGGCTTCCATAGTGACCAGGTTTGCGTGTTCTACCTCACTCCCCCCTTCTCCCCCTTATAGTAGAGTAAGTCGTTCTTTCTCTTGTTCAGAGGAGGACTGTCAACTCTTCCTCCCCTGTGCCTTCATTTCCGCGTCCTTCTTACAAGTTGAATCAAACTCTGCCCGCCCCGTATATAATGCGCTCAGTCTCTGCATTAGTTGCCACTTAGATTTACTCCTCATTTGGTTCACATCTCTGTCCTCCCCTGTAGAGTATATTATTATTTTTGTGAGTGCTCAGGAAGTCTCCAGTCAAATAGCTGCTGTATAATTTGAGTATAAGTGTTATTACCATTTTTCTTGTACTGTATAGCCTGAGGCGTTGGTTCGTGGGCCTGGTGGGGTTTTTGTGATTCATGTAAAGTTTTTAATGTCAGCCATTATTAGTAATATTTTGTATCTGTAATAATATTAGATCTTACTTTAACTGAGCATTATTCGGTTCTCTCATTTATCAGGGCTGACTTAGATTAATTTGTTCTTGCTAAATTCGTGTCAATAGAGGCTATTCCAGTTAACCATATATGTAACCTGTTTTGCCATTACATTATCCTTATGAGTCCTGAATGTTTAGCTGTTAGTTTGTGCATTAAATTTTAACTTGTAATTTTACCTAAGTCTTTTGTTTTGAACCTGGAACTTTGCGGGACAGTAGTGATTTTAGTGTTCTCACTTGAAGTGTTCATTATCTCTCTCTGTTCCGTAATATAAATTTGGCGACCTCTTATCAAGATATTCAGGATATTATCATAAATATTGCTTGATATTTTGTGACTGTGATTTATTCATGATGTCTGCTATTACTACTCTTGATCAAGCCAAAGATTTTTTGTTAAATGTGCAAACAGTGTGTGATGTAGAAAACAGAACAAAGAATGAACTTAATCTTGTTGCTCAACAATTGGGAATTGCTCTTCGCTCTCATCATTCTAAAGATCAAATTGTTGACATGATTAATAAAAGCTTGTTTAATGTAACTCCTCCAGATGAGCAAACGCAGATTGAAATAGCTAAGTTACACCTACCCCTGCTGGAGGCTCGTGCTAAGGAGGCTGAGTTTCAGGCTCGTGCTAAGGAGGCTGAGTTTCAGGCAAATGCTAAGGAGGCTGAGTTTCAGGCAAATGCTAAGGAGGCTGAGTCTCAGGTTCGTATTCAGGAGGCACAGGCACAGGCTCAGGCACAAGGTGGAACTGGATCATCTAGCTCTGATGATTTTGATGTGGCAAAAAATGTTAAACTTGGCCCTCCTTTTAATAAATTTGATTTAACAAAAAATTTTCAGTTGTTTGAGAGGGTAGCTAAAGGTTTTTATTGGCCCAAAAAGTATTGGCCAGTACTCCTACAGAGTGTTCTCACCGGTAAAGCTTAAGTAACTTATGCATCTTTGCCTCAGGATCAATCTGATAATTATGATGTAGTTAAGAGCTTGATTCTTAAGGCCTATGAGCTTGTTCCTGAAGCCTATAGAGTAAAATTTAGGACAACTTATAAGCAAGATAAACAATCCCATGTTGAGTGTGCAAAAATCAAAAAAGATGTGTTAGAGCAGTGGTTTAAATTCTAAGAATTTAAATTCTGAATTTGATAAATTTAAGCAGATAATTTTGCTGAAGGACTTCAAAAGGTGTATTAATAGATGTAAGCCTATATCTTGATGAGAAAAAATAGATAATTTGTCTGATGCTGCAGTTTTAGCTGATGAATATGTTCTCACTCACAAGAGATATTCTAAAGAAAAAAGGAAAGCTGAGAGTTAGTACGTTGCCTCTAGTCAAAGTACAGGTAACAGGAAAGACAATAAAGATGATGTTTCTTAGGGAGTAAATACCAGCTTCACCTCTAGATTTCAGAAAAGTAAATGTACTTATTGTAGTAAGATTGGTCATACTACCGAGAAATGTTTCAGGAGACAGCGTGATGTGAACAAAAAGGAGTCTTTAAATATTTAGTCAATTGGTCTAGTGTCCACCCTTGAGATATCCCAGAATTCTTTAACTGAGTTCACTGAACCTGCTTTGAGGGGTAAATTAAATTCTCATGATCAAGCTCCTCTTTTGAGAAGTAACGTGGGTGACACTCTCAAGAGATCATGTGCTAATTTCATGGCTGATGGTTTTGTCAGTCCTCTGGACAATAATGACAGGAAATCAGTTAAAATATATCGTGATACAGGTGCTTGCCAATCCCTTATGCTGACCAGTGTTCTAGGCTCTAATGTTAATTCCTCCGATGGAATAGTAATCTTACAAGGTGTAGTGAATAATTACTTCTCTGTCCCTCCGTGCAGAGTGAATTTAGAGTCTGGTTTTGTTAATGGTTCCGTTATGGTTGGGTTAGTTGAGACACTCCCAATGTCAGGTGTAACTTTCTTACTTGGAAATGATATTGGTGGCAGTCAAGTGTGCCCATCTCCTCAGTTGTCTAGTGAACCAGTGACTGCGACCCAGGATTGTGATGTCCCTGATGTGTTCTCTGCATGTGCTGTCACTAGGGCTAAGTCTAAAGTTACTGGTGACTTAGAGGATAATGATGATGATGTTATCCTAGCTGACACTTTTCTTGCTAATTTGGACCACTCACCAGATGAGGCAGTACCCCGTAGTGTTGATAATTTGTCTCGTCAAGAGTTAGTTGAGTTGCAGATTGCTGACCCTGAGTTGAAAGGTCTAGCTAACTCTGCTTGCAGTGAGGAAGAGTCAGCTGGTGCTTCTACTTGTTATTATATAAAGTCAGGAGTACTTATGAGGAAGTGGAGACCCCCAACAGCATCAGCCGACTGTGAATGGGAGGTTGTACATCAAGTTGTCATCCCTCGTGTTAGTAGGCAGGATATCATTAGAGTGGCTCATGATTCCAGTTTGGCAGGACACCTTAGAGTGAGGAAGGCTGTGGCATGCATTTTGAAACACTTCTACTGGCCAGGTATCTTCAGAGATGTTTCCTGGTATTGTAAGTCTTGTCACACCTGTCAAGTTGTGGGGAAGTGTAATCAGACCGAAAAGATTGCACCTCTAGTTCCCATTCCTCCTTTTGAGGCGCCATTCACCCGTGTGTTGGTGGATATTGTGGGCCCTCTTCCTAAGACTTCTTCAGGATTTTCTTATGTGTTGACCCTGAATGATATGGCTACTCGTCATCCTGAAGCCATTCCACTTAGAAATATCTCAGCAAAGAACGTGGTTAAGGAAATGCTAGGGTTCTTCACCAAGTTTGGTCTGCCCAAGGAGGTACAGTCAGACCGGGGAAGTAATTTCATGTCAAATGTTTTCAAGCAGTCTCTGAAAGAGTTGGGCATCACCCAGACCACGTCTTCAGCTTACCATCCCCAGACCCAAGGAGCGTTGGAGAGATATCATCAAACACTCAAATCGATGCTCAAGAAATACTGTTTAGAACATCAGAAACACTGGGATAAAGGTCTTCCATTCGTTGTATTTGCCGCAAGAGAATCTCCAAATGAATCACTGGGCTTCTCACCCTTTGAACTACTGTTTGGCCATGAAGTAAGAGGACCCCTTAAGCTACTCAAGGAATGCTGGCTGTCGGAGGAAGATGACGTCAACCTGCTGGAGTATGTGATGAAGTTCAAAGAACGGCTGTCCACTGCTTTACAGCTGGCGAGAGAGAATTTAGGAGCTGCTCAGGAGAAGATGAAGACTTGGTATGATAAGAAGTCCAGGTTACGTCACTTTCAGCCAGGAGATCAGGTTTTGATTCTGCTACCGGTGCAAAGGCAACCTCTTCAAGCCAAGTTTAGTGGTCCTTATTTCGTGGAGAAGACACTCAGTGATGTCAACTATGTCATCGCCACACCAGATCGTAGAAAGAACAAGCAACTTTGTCACATCAACATCCTAAAGTTATATCACAGGGGGGACAAAAATAACCCAGTCTGCACTGTAGCTGTTCCACCCGAGTCTGCAAGTGAAGTTCTCCCATGCAGTATGAGCCTGAGTGATAGTTTGGGGAAGAATCCTGATATCATGAATGATCTCCAGACTAAGCTTTCTCAACTAGTTCCCGAGGAAAGGCAGGAGTTTTCGGCATTACTGCAGGAGTACCCGCAAGTGTTCCGTGCCACTAAAGGAAGAACCACTGTGTTGATGCATCATGTCGATGTTGGAGACGCAAAGCCAATTAAACTGCCTCCTTACCGTGTGAACCCAGTGAAAGTTCCTCTCATCCTGAAGGAGCTTAGCTACCTGTTGGACCACAAAATGATTCAGACCTGTCAGAGCGAAAGGAGTTCTCCTGTCACTCTAGTCCCTAAGCCAGGTGGGTCACAGCGGCTTTGCATCGACTACAGACATGTTAATCAGATAACCCAAAAAGACACTTACCCTCTCACTCGCGTGGAAGATTGCATAGACAAGATCCGAAAGGCTAGGTACATAAGTAACTTTGATTTGTTAAAGGGATACTGGCAAGTACCTATGTCTGAACGTGCTAGGGAGATCTCATGTTTCGTAACACTAGGAAAGACTTTTGCATGTTCTGTAATGCCATATGGTATGAAGAATGCACCAGCCACTTTTCAGAAGCTCATGAATGTTGTAACAGAGAGTTTGGCAGGGTGTGTTGTTTATACTGATGATGTATTAATCTTCAGTGACAACTGGAAAGATCACCTATGCCATGTAAGTAAATTTCTTGAGCATTTGGTTCAGGCTAATCTTGTAGCTAATTAATAAAGTGTGAGTTTGGTCAAGCTAAATTTCAGTACCTTGGGTACGTAATTGGTGATGGACACGTTGCACCACCAGGAGCTAAGGTTCAGGTTATAAGTGATCTTCCCATACCCAAAAGTAGGAAAGAGCTACAAAGATTTTTGGGAATGGTAGGTTATTACAGGATATTTGTTCTCAACTTTTCAATTCTTTTATCACCACTTACAGACCTACTGAATAAGGGAGTTAAATTTGTCTGGACCGATAACTGTGAATCCTCTTTCAGTAAAGTTAAAGCTATCCTATTAAGTCAGCCAGTGCTTGCTACTCCAAATTTTGCTAAGCCTTTTAAGATGGCTGTTGACGGAAGTGATACAGGAGCTGGGGCTGTTGTAACTTGCAATACTTTCGTGATAGAAACTCCGTGTACAAACAGCTAGATAAGGAGTTTATTACGAGCTCACAACAAAATAGTCTGCCCGTCTTGAATGTCTGCTATGAACTGACGCAATAACGCCTTCGCCCAGGCTTGGGGCCCTGGGAAAGCGTGCTAGGTCAGCAAGTTTAGTGAGGGCATGTATGCATTGAGGGGGGACATATATACATCGGCGGTAGACATATTGTGGAGGGGGTACACTACTCCCCCGGGTAGCTGAGACCGTGTCTCCTGACACCAGGAGTGATATGGTGTTTGATTATATTACTAAGGCAAGGTTGGGGAGGTTTGTACAAGGGATAAGGATGATACAGGGGCAGTTGGGGAGACATGGTCATGTTAAGTGGAGGGAATTAGAAGGATATATACAGATAAGATATACAAGGATTAATAGGGATGTGTCCAGTAAGGGTCGAAGGTATACATAGATATAATGGGGATTATACAATAATAGTGTGATACACAATAAACAAGGAGTAGATATGAGAGTTCTATTGTTGTTCGTTCTTTTTTTTTTTTTTTCTGTAGGATACACTGTCACTCAGTAATGCATTAAAGAAATACCATCATTTTCTAGTAGGCAGAGTTCTGTTCAAAGTTTGGTTGTCAGATGGCGTTGGCAGTCACTGAATGTGAGGGCACTAAGTACAGGGAGTTTCTACGTCGTGTGTAGGGCGTACTATGCCTGGAGCGACTCTGATTTCCTGGAGTCGACGTCCCATTTTTCTGACACAACAATGCACTGCACATATGATGAGTAGAAAACCTATGAAAGTGATAACCATAGGGGGAAACACAACTGTTGGATGAACCCAGGAACGGCTGAAGGCCAGAGAAAATTGATCTATAATGAAATCACTGTCATTGAGGAATGTTAGCATGCGCAAGTTAGGGGAGGTGACGGTGATGTTGGCAGATGGTAGGGTGGAAGGCATGTCATAGGAGTGTGTACGGACAGCTTGGTGATAGCAAGTGGTGTAAGTGATGAAGGACTCTGATTTGACGGTACAATAGTCTGGTGCTTTGTAGAGACCACTAGCGGGGACGGATCGAACCGAAGAACCAGGACACATGATTGTGACAGAGATGGGAACAGCAAAGAAGAAGTACTGGACGTGGTTGAGGTGAGCATGGTGGACCGGGAGTTCAGGAGCTGGAACAAAAGAACAGGCCGAGTAGATGGAATGGTTGCGAACTAAAGCAGACTCACAGGGTGTAGCACCGCTAGGGAAGATAGCGAAAAGGTGGGCAGCACAAAGGCGACAGGTCGGAGTAAGGGAGGAACATTTCTGGAGGTCTGTGGAAGAAAGGAAGGCAATGAAAGATGATCATGGGAGAGGAGGAAATATTCTGAAGGAACAAATACTTGTAACAAGGAGTTGTTGAGGTGGAAAGGGAAGAGAATGATGTGGAAAAGGGTAAAGGTTATGGCAGAACGGAGAGGAATATGGACGATGACGTATGTGGTGAGAAGAGTGGCTTCGAGAACATTATAATAATATTCGAGGGAGGAGTAGGGGAGAACTGGGGATAGACCGAAGGTGGAGTGATCCCATTCCAGGACAGAACGGAGAGCTGAGACAGGTACTAAGGCGGCAGTGACACGTCCATTTATAGCATCGACCAGGATACGAACCAAGGTAGAGACTTGAGACAGGAGAGAGTCAATGGCCAGTTGGAGATTATCCATGTTGAGTTTCAGGTAGAAGAACTGAGAGATAACGTTGAGATCTGAAAGGTGGCGTTGTAAGATATCAGTGAAGTTGTTTATAGTGGACGTGACTTCATTTAGGTGGGTCGTGAGCTTCTGTAACATAGTGTGTTGCATTTAGTGACTCGTCATTAGGATTCTAGAGCTGAAGCTAAATGAGTGAGATCAGATTTGAAGCCAGAAATGTCACAGGCTGTACCAACGCCAAACAAGCCACTCAGAATCTCACCACCGAAGTCGAAGAGACCTCGTTTCACACGAGAACGACCAACGGGTGTCTGAATGGAAAATGTGTCATTGAGCTCAGTGAATCTGTTACTTATGTATTGCAATTGCCAGGAGAGTGGTAGGAAAAGGTTATAGAAATACTCATTTGGGTTGTGTGTCCCCATGATGGCCGTGAGATGGGTCTTGATTCCATGGAGCTGGTGCACGTAGGCAGGTAGGGCAATGGCTACGTCGGCCAGGGGCTCAAGATCATAGCGCAATGAGGCTATTTCTTCGATAAGCATTACCTCGCCTCATGAGCCGACCAAGGCCCCGGGATGTACTCCACCATCGTCCTGACCTAACCCAGACCCCAGGAGGGTCAGCACTGTAGCAGGGAGATCGCTAACATCGTACCTAAAAAATCAGGGTAGAGTTAATGGGGGAGGTCTTGAAGAGGTTGATGGGCAGAGCGCAGTTTCGACCGATAATGATTGGTTGATGAATGAGCAGGTGGAGGTGGAGATGAAGGAGACTGAGGGATAGGTGGAGACAAAGTAGATTGAGGGATGTGTGGAAGGGAAGGGGGGGTCAGGAGGTTGCGTAAGTGACTCTTCCAACACGAGGCCAAGGGGTGCTCGCTTTAAGTCATCGACGTGGATCCATCTGGTGTCCTTAGTGGACAGGTCCTGGAGGTGAAATTTGTTGCCTTGTTGAGTGAGGATGCGGTGGGGCCCTGTAAATTTGTCATCCAACTTAGAGGAATGCATATGGGAATGAGCAAAGACAAGATCGCCTACATTGATAGTGATAGGAGAGGCAGATTTATGTTGGCGCTGCAGCATGTCCTCCTGAGAGGAAGCCAAAGTGGATTGGACATACTGGTGGATTGTCTGGAAGTTGGCCAATTTTAGTTTAACATAATCATCCGTGTTGTAGTTGGGTTCTGGCTTTGAGGATAAGAGAGAGTATGGGAGGTTCTTGTCAAAACCAAAGAGGACGAAGAAGGGAGATTCAGCAATGGATGCATTGATGGAGCTATTGATTGAGGATGCCACTTGGGGAATCCCATCATCCCAGGACGAACTATGGGAGCCTAGATGTCAGAGGCACTCTAAGATTTTTCAGTTGTGGCGTTCTACAAGGCCATTGGAAGCCGGATGGTTAGGCATGACATTGCACTTACTGATACGAAAGCGGCGACAGATCTCATCTAGAAGGCCATTGTTGAACTCCGTACCGTTGTCAGTAAGAATGGTATGAGGGGTACTGAACGGGCAAATTACGTGATCTACAAAGGCACGTGCAACGCTCTTCTCGGTCTTGTCGGAGAGGGGTACGAGGACACAGTAGCGGGAGAAGTGGTCGACCACTACGAACAAGTACTCAGCACCGGATTCCGTGAGAGGTAGTTTTAAGAGATCGATTGAGACAGTTTCCCATGGTCGTGACGGGTTTGGGTATTGTAAGAGAGGTGCAGGTAAGCCGGTTGATCCTTTGTGGCGGTGGCAGGAGAGGCAAGAGTCACAGTAGGCATTGATATCGTGGCGCATGGTTGGCCAATAGTATTTGAGACGTGCTTGGCGCAAGCATCGGTTTTTACCCGGATGGGAAGCTTGAGGGGTATTATGAACAATGTGAAGAATCTTTGGTATCAGGGCAGTGGGGACAACAAGTTGGCGTACTTCGCGATTGGGCATGTCTTTGCCTGTTAGTAGTGTTTTCCTGTACAAGAGATCATCTTCTAGCATGAACTCATCTAGTGATACTGGCAGAGTAGGTAAGGTCGAGGCATTGCCAGATTCTAGGAAATAAATGACTTTGGACCAAATGGGGTCTTGGCGCTGAAAGTTTCAAACAACTTCTGACGTTAGTGTTTTCAGTTACTTCAGGCTGCAGTGATGTTATAGCTGCTGCTACGTGACGTGAGAGTGCGTCTGTGACTACATTCAACTTGCCTGGTACATATTGAAAAGTGGGATTAATGTCTTGGATGATGACGGACCATCTAGCTAACCTACCTGTTAGGTTGCGGTTCTTGAACAAATCACATAGTGGAAGGTGGTCTGTTTGGATATGCACTGGATAACCATAGACCATATCCCTGAAATGTTTCAAGGACCAGACTACCGCCAGCGCTTCGAGATCTGTGACACTGTAGTTACTTTCAGCGGTTGTAAGGGTGCGACTAGCATACGCTAATACGCGCTTCCTTGATGCTTCATCGAGTTGCATCAAAACGGCACCAAGTCCAGTGCCTGAGGCGTCTGTGCAGAGAAGGAAGGGTGTGGTATAATCAGGGAACGCTAGAACAGGGGCATTTACAAGAGCTGTCTTTAGCTTTTGGATAGCCTGTGACTGGTCGTTAGTCCAAACAAAGGGCACATTCTGCTGGAGTAAGTGGGTCAGAGGAGCGGCGATCTTTGCGTAGCCTTGTATGAATCTACGATAATAGCCACTGAGGCCCAGGAAACTTCGTACAGCTTCGGTAGTGGTAGGTTCTGGAAAGTTAATAATCGCCTTAGTTTTATCCTCATTAGTATGAATGCCTTGTGCATCTACGACATGGCCTAGGAATTTGATTTTCTTTTGCAGGAAGTCACATTTACTGAGATTGATTTTCAGGCCTGCGAGTTGGAGGCGTTCAAAGACTTGCTGGAGCTTGGTGAAATGGTCAGGGATGGATTTACTCACAACAATTATATCATCTAGGTAAGCAAAAAGAGTGTCCCATCATACCGCTGAAGACTGAATGGATATGTCACATGAACACGGAAAGAGCATTTCTCAGACCAAAGGGAGTCTCTTAAACTGAAAATGTCCGGAAGGGGTGCTAAAGGCTGGAACTGGGCGAGATGATTCTTCCATTTCGACCTGCCATTACCCGCTGAGGAGGTCTAAAGATGAAAAGACTACGTTATTTTCACCAAGGGATTCTAGCAAATCAGTGAGGACGGGTAACGGGAAACGGTCTGGAACGGTGACAGAATTGACCTTACGATAGTTGTCTACTGGTCTAAAGTTGCCGTCCTTCTTTGGTACTAAGAAAAGTGGGCTATTCCATGGACATGTTCTGTACCATTTGATCTGTCTGCATTCTCTGGCTGTGAGGAAATCGATACGCTGGTATGTAAATCGGCTGAGTTCCTGGTAGTAGTTCAATCGTATGTTTGACAAGGTCTGTTCTACCCATCGGTTCACCGGGTAAGGCAACCACGTTTCTGTACGAGGTCAGAAGGTCGAGGAGTTGAGGCGTGTTTTCTGGAAAATCTGTGCAAGTGAGATGCGAGAGCATATCGGGTGAATATGTCGGCACAGATCCCGTAGAGTTAATAGTACATACACCGATTGGCGTACAATCACCAGTCTGAATAGTAGGAATTGAGGAATCCTGGCACACCTTTACAGGCGCTGGGTATACCAGGAAGTCTCCAATCTTTACACCACTTTTAAGTTTTAGTGGAGCATTTGTGACATTGAGCAAGTACAGGTAACATAAACTGTCCTCTAAGACTGTACACCATGCTGACTCATAAGTCAAGCCATTAACACAACACGTCTCAGGTAGTGTTAGTACATCCACTCCTTCTTTCGCACCGGCAACACAAACAGAGACTTTGGTGAACTCATGCGGTAACAAAATTGTGCACGTATTCGTTACTGCACGTTTCGTCTCTGCGTGTTGGAGAAGATCATTCACAGTGTGTGAGGTAGGTAACTGAGACATGTCTGAGTCAGCGATAGTGTTGTCGGGAGAGGAGGTAAGAGCCACGTCCGAAGGCTGAGATGATGTATCAGTAGACATTGAGGAATTTATGTCCTTGCTCGCAGTCAGTAAAGGAATGATCTCTGTATTCTCAGATGATGATAGTGGTGGTTTGGGCTGGGTTGGACTTTTTGGTAGTGAGAGGGACGGGGGTACTTGAAGGACTGATTTGATCGTAAGAAAAGGACGGGGACATTCCATACTTTAAACCGGGAATCGGGAAATGTCTATACTACCACAAGCAGGTAATAATGCAATGGAGTGTTGTGCCATGGTGGAGAAACCAATAAGGGCATCTGCGGGATACTGCAAGTCATTAATGACATGAAATTCAATTGGGATAGGGGGCAAATCTCTATGTAGTTTGACTTCAAGGGTGACTCTTCCCTTAACCTTAAACTCTGAGCCTTCGACACCACATAGGCGAATGTCTGGTGGTTCTAGGAAACTGACGTGGTTGTGATGTCGATGAATAAGATGTAAGGAATTGTCGGAGATCAGATTTACTATAGATCCTGTGTCCAAGAAGAATGACGTTGGTATGTCATGACTGCATCCGAGAATGACTAAACCCGAGGATGTTATGGGACCTACATGGCGGATGGGGAATTGGGTCTCTGGTTCTACGTGGTATTGGTCCGATATGGGCGCGGCGCTTCCCCTGACTGTTGGCGGTTGAGGTAACGACATGTCTCTGTGGTGTGAGTCGTGCTGGATTTGTGGTATTTGCATTTTGGATAACGTGAGCGGGAAGGCGTACGCTGTCTGGTTTGGGAGTGAGGACGTCTGTATGTACGGTCGCAACTGGATGCTCGATGTCCAGGATGACCACAGTGCCAGCAAAGAGTCGAAGATTGTTCCGTCGGGCGCTAGATTGATCACGACCTGCGGTAGGAGAACGATGCGTGACAGGTCCGCCGCGTGTGGTGGGACGGGAGCGAGATTGGTCTGGGGTAGTGGAGGTGTGACAAACTGAGGAGGCCAAGGGTTGGGTGGTGCCCTGACGCGTGTAGTTCGAACCGGTTCTTTCATGAATGGCTTTAGTGACCTGAATCATTTTATCTCCTGGATTGAAACCGATGTGCAAGGCTAGCTCTCGCTGTTTAGGAGTAAGCCAGTGAAGGAATCTCAGGTAACCCATTAAGTCAGAAAAGTTGGTGAGTGAAAGCATTGGAACGCCATTTTTGTCTTCTAACCATTTCGTGCCTACCAGTAATTGGAGCATCTCGCTACTAGTTGCTTTCATGGCGGCGGCAGCTTTGTGGAGCTTGGCATGTTGCGCTGGGACTCGCAAGTCCTTATCTAGTTGGTTTAGGAGATTAATGAATCCCATGAGAGACGCGGTATTTGAATGCTGGCAACAAAGGCTGATGAGTTCCATACGAAAATCAGGAAAGGTATGAATGCTATCAAAATGTCCTGCAAGGATCGCGGATCCGATGTCCGATTTGCCGTGGTGCAAGCGACCCATGAGGTAGGCTACTTTGAGCGATTCATCGGCGATCTGCCTATTGTGGATGTCTGTTTTGACTTCTCTGAGGAAATCATAGACAGCCCAAGTTGGGTCCTGGCCGGTAAATTTGGGACGATTGGCATCGTTGAGATAGATAGACTGTGGAGGGTTGGCCATGGCTGGAAGTGCAGAAGGGGCGGTAGGAGAGGAGTGGGAGAGAGAGAAGGTAGTGGTAGTGAAGGACGAGCAAGACGGGGTATGAAGGGAGGCAGGAGAGTGAACGACAGGGGAAGGAGTAGAGGAAGAAGAAGGGAGTGTACAGGTAGGGGTAGAGGAGGAGGTATCTGAATTTACGAGTGTAGGATGGGTAGTAAGTGGTTCTGCGGGAAGTGAAACGGGAGTCTCAGGTACAGGGCGGTGGTACTCTTTGCCACTTCGTAAATGAGTGATCGTGATAGAGTCGGCAGACGGTGTATGATCAGATGATGTTTCCTGGTCGAGAGGGCTGGCGGTAATCGGGTGACGTGGAAAGTATGACATTTAATGCGGCAATGGAAGATGAAATGAAGGATGAAGATGGATACGTAGGTGGAAATGTATAATAAAACAATGAGAGAATGGAATACACGAGTAGGTGTGAAAACGAATGAAGGTGCGAAGATGGATGGTTTAAATAAAAGGCGAAGGATGAGAAGGACAATAAATAACGTAGGTGAAGATGAAAACGGGGTAATGGAAATGAGATGGAATAATTACAAAAGATCCAATCTGTGGAGAAAATCGAGGATAATCTTTATAGAAAGGTAAGGTATACTATAGTTACACAGTAGAGACGGGATTGACGAGATGTATGACGTGCAGGTGTGGCTGGGTGTGGCGGGGATGGGGCGGGGCGGGGCGGGGCGAGGCTGGGCGGCGCTGGAGAGACAGCTAGGCGGAGAGGAGAGTAGCTGGTGACGAGACTGGAGCGATATGTTGGATGAGTCTTCAGTCGGGACGGGAAGAGACGCTGCGATGAGTCACCAGCAGGGAGTAGCGGTCGTAGGAGGCTCACGTAATTCAGACCACATGTGGAGGCGTTGGGGCCGGTGGAGGGGTGAGGGCAGATGTTGGTTCAATGCAAGGTGTAGAGCTGTTGAGCTGCAAATGCAGAGAATGGCGGTGGGCAGACAGTGGGCAGATAGTGATAAGTGACACCGTGGGGGCAGGATTTATGATGAGTTTGGAACAGGTGTCGGGAACAGGTGCAACAGGAGCGTAGGGCGGCGATGGTGACACGTGCGGTCAGGAACAAGTGTGTGGGTGGGTTTGTTTGACAGGTGAGCACTGGTGAGAGAATTTGTATACCCGGAAAGCACACCACTGGAGGCACTGAGGAGGGGTGAGGCTGTGAGATGTGAGACGTCGTGTATCTGTTGGTGTCACTAAATAGTGGAGGAGGCGGTCAGAATCTGATGGTCCGAAGCACCGCTGCTACCAAAAGTAATTTGTAATACTTTGGTGATAGAAACTCCGTGTACAAACAGGTAGATAAGGAGTTTATTACGAGCGCACAACAAAATAGTCTGCAAGTCTTGAATGTCTGCTATGAACTGATGCAATAACGCCTTCGCCCAGGCTTGGGGCCCTGGGAAAGGGTGCTAGGTCAGCAAGTTTAGTGGGGGCATGTATGCATTGGGGGGGGACATATATACATCGGGGGTAGACATATTGTGGAGGGGGTACACTGTTTTGCTGCAAAAGGATGATCAGGGTATTGAACACCCTGTATCTTATTACAGTAAGAAGTTCACTCCACCTCAAAAGAACTACTCAACTATTGAGAAACAGCTTTTGGCCTTGATTTTGAGTTTACAGCATTTTTCATTTTATTTGTGATCTGGTTTTGACCACATAGTCATTTATACCGATCATAACCCACTGAAATTCCTTAGTAAGTTTAAAGATAAAAATCAGAGATTGACAAGATGGAGTCTACTTCTTCAGAAGTATTCATTAGACATACAACATGTCAAGGGGAAAGAAAATGTTATTGCAGATTGCTTATTTAGACTTTAGACAGATTGTTTTAGAGTAAGAAGAAATTTCCTTTGTAAATTTCTTTTTCTTTGTGGGGAGGTGTTACATAGCCTATGATTTCATCATCCTTTGTATAATTCTAATGTACAGTATGCTGCATGTTTGATCACGATTCGCCACGTGGCTTCCATAGTGACCAGGTTTGCGTGTTCTACCTCACTCCCCCTTCTCCCCCTTATAGTAGAGTAAGTCGTTCTTTCTCTTGTTCAGAGCAGGACTGTCAACTCTTCCTCCCCTGTGCCTTCATTTCCGCGTCCTTCTTGCAAGTTGAATCAAACTCTGCCGGCCCCCTATATAATGCGCTCAGTCTCTGCATTAGTTGCCACTTAGATCTACTCCTCATTTTGTTCACATCTCTGTCCTCCCCTGTAGAGTATATTATTATTTTTGTGAGTGCTCAGGAAGTCTCCAGTCATCTAGCTGCTGTATAATTTGAGTATAAGTGTTATTACCATTTTTCTTGTACTGTATAGCCTGAGGCGTTGGTTCGTGGGCCTGGTGGGGTTTTTGTGATTCATGTAAAGTTTTTAATGTCAGCCAGTATTAGTAATATTTTGTGTCTGTAATAATATTATATCTTACTTTAACTGAGCATTACTCGGTTCTCTCATTTATCAGGGCTGACTTAGATAAATTTGTTCTTGCTAAATTCGTGTTAATAGAGGCTATTGCAGTTAACCATATATGTAACCTGTTTTGCCATTACATTATCCTTATGAGTCCTGAATGTTTAGTTGTTAGTTTGTGCATTAAATTTTAACTTGTAATTTTACCTAAGTCTTTTGTTTTGAACCTGGAACTTTGCGGGACAGTAGTGATTTTAGTGTTCTCACTTGAAGTGTTCATTATCTCTCTCTTTTCCGTAATATAAATTTGGCGACCTGTTATCAGGATATTCAGGATATTATCATAAGGATATTGCTTGATATTTTGTGACTGTGATTTATTCATGATGTCTGCTATTACTACTCTTGATGAAGCCAAAGATTTTTTGTTAAATGTGCAAACAGTGTGTGATGTAGAAAACAGAACAAAGAATGAACTTAATCTTGTTGCTCAACAATTGGGAATTGCTCTTCGCTCTCATCATTCTAAAGATCAAATTCTTGACATGATTAATAAAAGCTTGTTTAATGTAACTCCTCCAGATGAGCAAACGCAGATTGAAATAGCTAAGTTACACCTACCCCTGCAGGAGGCTCGTGCTAAGGAGGCTGAGTTTCAGGCTCGTGCTAAGGAGGCTGAGTTTCAGGCAAATGCTAAGGAGGCTGAGTCTCAGGCTCGTATTCAGGAGGCACAGGCACAGGCTCAGGCACAAGGTGGAACTGGATCATCTAGCTCTGATGATTTTGATGTGGCTAAAAATGTTAAACTTGTCCCTCCTTTTAATAAATCTGATTTAACAAAGTATTTTCAGTTGTTTGATCCACCTACCCAATCAACCCATCCAACACAACCCACCGACCTCACCCCTGCCACCCACCCAGCCCATCGATCCCTGCTATCCACCCTGCTAACCCACGAATGCCACACACTAAGTTCACCCAACAATGCCACTTAACTCATTTACTCATTCACTTCTCCACCCTGAACCCATCCAGCCACCCAACCCAACAACCCACTTAGATCATCCCGACCACGCAATCGTCTCAACCACCCTGGCGACCAACGGTGCCCACTCACCCCGGCGACTGACTTTGCCCACACATCCCGACATCCTATCTTGCCCACCGACCCCTACCACCCACCCTCACCACTCACAAATTCCACCCACCCTTCCACTCACGAATTCCACCCACCTTGGTCACCCAACAATGCCATCGATCTCATCCATCCACACAACCCTCCCATCTCTCCCTGAACACTCCCCACCCACCTCACCCTGCCCATCCACCTCACCCTGCCCATCCACCCATCCTGTCCACCCACTCCTTCCACCCATCCACACATCCTGTCCACCCACTCCTTCCACTGACCCACCCGCCCATCCATCCTTCTTACTCATTCACTCCTCCACCCCATTCACCCGTTTGAATTCGACATCCATCAAACTCATCTTACCTTTCAACTCAGGGTCAGCAACCTGCAACTCAACCAACTCTTGACGAGACAAATTATCAACACTACGGGGTACTGCCTCATCTGCTGAGTGGTCCAAATTAGCAAGAAAAGTGTCAGCTAGGATAACATCATCATCATTATACTCTAAGTCACCAGTAACTTTAGACTTAGCCCTAGTGACAGCACATGCAGAGAACACATCAGGGACATCACAATCCTGGGTCGCAGTCACTGGTTCACTAGACAACTGAGAAGCTGGACACACTTGACTTCCACCAATATCATTTCCAAGTAAGAAAGTTACACCTGACATTGGATGTGTCTCAACCAACCCAACCATAACGGAATCATTAACAAAACCAGACTCTAAATTCACTCTGCACAGAGGGACAGAGAAGTAATTATTCCCTACATCTTGTTGTGTTGTATTATGTTGTGTTGTGTCGTTGTGTTTTGTTGTGTTGTGTTGTGTTGTTGTGTTTTGTTGTGTTGTGTTGTGTTGTTGTGTTGTGTTATGTTGTGTTGTGTTATGTTGTGTTGTGTTGTGATGTGTTATGTTGTGGTGTGGTGTCGCCCGTTCTGTTGTGTTGTATTGCGATGTCGCACGTTGTGTTGTGTTGTGTTGTGTCGTGCTGTCGCACGTTATGTTGTTTTGTGTTGTTGTGTCGCCCGTTCTGTTGTGTTGTGTTATGTTGTGGTGTGGTGTTGCACGTTGTGTTGTGTTGTATTGTGATGTCGCACGTTGCGTTGTGTTGTGTCGTGATGTCGCACGTTGCGTTGTGTTGTGTCGTGATGTCGCACGTTCTGTTGTGTTCAGTTGTGGTGTCGCACGTTGTGTTGTGTTGTGTTGTTGTGTTGCACATTGTGTTGTGTTGTATTGTGATGTTGCATGTGGTGGACAGCATGGACGCGTTTGATATGGCATGTCTTCGCAGAATTGTCGCATCATTTTATGAGAGAGGTGAAGAACCGAATTTGGATCACATTTTAGCGAAGGTAAAGGAGGATATTAATTTTAAGGGATCAAGAGCAAGCCTTCGCAGATTCCTGAGAAAGAATGGATATACTTTCAAGAAATCAAATAAAGGACGACAAATTCTGATGGAACGACGTGATATTGCTTTGGCACGAGCAGTTTATCTAAGAAAAATACAAGAAAACAGAGAATCAATCAACCCACGGCAAGAGATTTACATAGATGAGACTTGGATTAATCAAAACGAGTGTCAATAAATGCTGGACAACTGCAGATGGAAAATTGGGCCCGAAGGTGAAAAGTGGCAGAGGATCCAGATTGATCATTATACACGCAGGCGGAGAGGATGGATTCGTGCGTGGAGGTTTGAACATGTTCAAATCTCAGAATGGTAACAGAGGAGATTACCACAAATCAATGAATCACCACACTTTCAAAGCATGGTTCGAAGACCAGTTACTCCCAAACATCCCACCCTATTCACTGCTCATTCTGGACAAGGCTTCGTACCACTCCATACCTCCTCATATGGACCGATATCAGGGCACACCACCCCTCCTGAACTCAAAAAATCATCCTTCCTGTCTTCCTATCCATCCCCATCCCCACTCTTCACCTAGCTTGTTGCCCACATACACAAACACGTTTGTTTAAATAACTGACGACCTACCAAAAAATCTATCATTCTATCAGAGTATATATATATATATATATATATATATATATACAACTTAGAACTATAAAACATATGTAAACTTCAGGAAAATGGCAAATGGGGCCACCCCCTTAGAAAATTCCTTGGTGCGCCCCTGCTGGGCACTAATAGATAAATAGAGGCTTCACATTGTTTTATATCTTTAGCGTCGTGTGTGTGTGTGTGTGTGTGTGTGTGTGTGTGTGTGTGTGTGTGTGTGTGTCTGTGTGTAGAGGAAAGAAAACGGAAGAGGGAAGGAGGAAGGTCCAGAATCCCGAGGGGACCTCTTAATCCTTCACACGGTCACTCGTGTTCCGATTTTGGCAAAGGCTTTGTAAAATTCTCTTCCTCATGTTTCCTGAGAAAGGGTATAGACTCATGTGAACCACGTTTCGAGACACCGGACATCACACCAGACATTTATGCCCAACTACAGTTGTTCACCACACTGTATGTCGAACATTAAGACTCCTACATTCATCCAATACACGTTATTGCATGCGGGGCTATAGATCACCTCAAAACATCGGTATAATCACACCCTTCAACTTTCCAAACGAAAGACGACAAAGTTTCGATACATGCCCCCCCCCAACCACCTGTCCCCCTTCCTTCCGATCCACCTCACCTCACAGTCATCTCTTGTCAGAGAAACAATGGGATCCAATGGTATTACTATTTGTTCTTCTCTCTACCTTCCACTATACATACTTGGCAAACAGTTAGATTTGCAGACAAAGTATGAGTTGACAGAACGTTGTTTCTGTGGGTACTAGATACTATAGCGGAGGGGAAGCTCTACCGGGTTTGCCCATTCACTTACTATTATTACGATGTAAACACAGTGGTGTCACATTTCACCACAGACACCACCCGCTGTACTTGTTAGAAGTGGAGGTAACTGTACACTAATTCACCAAAGAGGGGTAGGGCATTGGACAGTCGGTGGACTTAGTAAACGGGGCGTGGAGGTTTAAGTTAAAAAGGGAGGGGAGAGGGAGCGTAGACGGGACTGGAGAGACAGTAGACACGGGGAAAGGATGAGGCAGAGGCAAGGACAATCGGAAGAAGGGTTGCAAAGCACGGACACGGGAACGTAGGGGCCAGGATGGGTCATCATAGGATATAATAGGATGGACATAAAGTATAGCCATGGGATGGGAAGGGGAAAAGGAGAGACTTCTATAAAGGAATGAGCAGTCTTAGAACACTCGTCATCGCTCCTGGGGCAATGCATTTGCCTCTGCATGCATTGCAGCAGCCGTCGAGGAGCAGATTGCTCCAAATGCTGTCCAAAGGGCAGAATTTTGAACTATGTCAAGCTTATGTAAAAAGGAGGGGGAAGGGGATGCGGATCCATATATGGTACAGCCATAATCAAGTTTGCTCCAGATATACGCTTGGTAAAACTTAAGTAGGACTTCCCGGGAGGTACCCCATCAGAAGCCTGTTAAGAATTTCATAAGGGAAAGGCGTTTCATACAGGAGACCCGTAAATAATCAATGTGTGCCTTCCAAGTTATACTGGGCCACCAAGTCGAAGCCCCAGGAAAGTATGGTGACGCTGGAAAGGGACTGGGGTGTCATGAATATGGATACTGGGCAGAGAGTGTATTGCACGTCTAAGGGTAAAAAACTATAGAACACACTAGTCTTGTCTACATTAACCTTGAAACCCCGGTCTGCAAACCAAGTTAGTAGGGTGTTAATCCCCAATTGGAGACAGTTCTGCGCCACCAACAGAGTGGGTGCAGAGGTAAGAAGGGTTAGGTCATCTGCATATATCGCAAGGGAGGTGCCTGGGGGATGGGGAAGTGTAGACAACAACATGTTAAAGAAGAAGGGACTCAAGACCGACCCCTGAGGTACAGTTGCGAGCAGATGACTCTAGGCCACCTAGTCCACCAACATGCTGGTGTTTTATCTGGTAACAGTGGTAACTATGAACTTCACCGAGATTCAGTCGGCTGTTTGGGCGAAACAAACCCAGAGATAAACTGTCAGACTGCAGATCTAACTGGTCTCCAATCAATATCATGCAAGTAAACGTATTATGCTGATGATGATTAACGTGTCGTACACATGGTAGGTATATTTATAACCATAGTATTACAACATAAGCATCTAAATAGTAGTGTGTTCATTCATGTGAGACTCACGGGTATCCCGATTGTGCAGCTCCATCACCACCTTGGTTTGTGACGTAGGCACCACGTGACGTCACGTATGGGGAGAGGCATGAAGGTGGAACCAATTGGCCTGGTCATGATGATGAATATTTATAGAGTGTAATCGTTCGACTTTACCACTCGAATATTAAACAAACATTGGTTGCGTATGTCAAAACAAACTTATTACAACCTTTAATCTCATATACGTTTAATACTGCAGCCAACCGCCTGCCCCCTCCCCCCTCCTCCTCCCATCTGACGTCCCACCTCGTCCCTCCCTTCCTCACCCACCATCCTCCTTATAACTCCCACACATCCCTCACCCTGTTCAGCCTAGTGTGGAGTGAACTTTAACTCTCCCACCTTCTTCGGATTTAGACTTCGACGAAAGTGAAGTTCACGGTGAGGGATGACTGACATGACGGCATTTTAGTAATAATGCTAGGTTGCGGGGAAGCTGATAACCATATGGTATATCTCTTGAAAACTGGTGAAGGTTGTTTGGTTCACGTGTCATAAATGACTAAATGTCATAAAAGACTGTGTAGGTTCCTTTGTGGTTGAGTTGTAGTTGAGATATATATATATATATTTTAGACTTGTGGTCGAGCGGCTTTTATATCTTGTAGTAGCTCCCCATTTGTCATGTAGTGATAGGAGAGGTAAAGAATAGTATGGGACTATTTTTATTTGTCTTGAAAATATTAACAAGTCTCTCACACAAGCGGAATATAGAGTCCCGCTCCCTCTCTCTCTCTCTGTCTCTCGAGTTGCTAAGCTCTTCTCCCCTTCGACCTGCCTCTAGTATCGCTTGTCCCCTTTTGAGCTTTCTTTCCTAAATTCTGGTGAAACAGGAGACGTATCACGTGTATTTCTCGTGGATGGAAAGTTTAAAGAAGCCTGTGTGTGAGTATGTGTGTATATGTGCGTGTGGTCACCAGGTCTTTGTTCACGAGAGGACTGCTGACATCTAACTGCATCATCTCCTTACTGGCCACTGTCGTCAGCTTTCCTCAGTGTAACTTGCAAACCTCATTTCCTTTTCCCAGGCTCGCAGAGGGCTGTCTATCTATTTATTTATCTATCTATCTATCATGATTTGTAAATATAATATGTAGTCCTACATCTGCTCGGCCGCGCGAAAATGACGTACCATCGACAGTTAATAGTCCTAATATATTAATACATACTACATACACATTAAAATGAACTTATAAGCTAATTAAGTGAAATACATAATATTGTAAAGTAACATAATTGTATGAATATTGTATACATATATTATTCATAGTAAATAGTGATTATTCAGTAATATTACATTTTAAACAAGCTGTATACATATTTGAGTAAATGAATTAAAGTAAATTATTTAACTGTAATACAGTATGTACTTGGGTTATTATAGTGAAATGCATACATGCAAGAATAAAAATGTTTAAAATTAAGATTATAGTAAGAGTTATTAATATTTCATTTAAAGATAATGGTACTGGTCTGCCATATATGGGTCATTTGTTTCTTTGTATTTTATATATATATATATATATATATATATATATATATATATATATATATATATATTGTTACATAGCCTATGATTTCATCATCCTTTGTGTAATTTTAACGCACAGTTGCTGCATGTTTGATCACGAGCGTGTTCTGCCTCAGTCCCCCCCTTCTACCGTTATAGTAGAGTAAGTCGTTCTCTCTGTTATACTTTGCGGGATTTTCATCTCTTTGTCTCCGTGGCTTCATTTGCGCGTCCTTATTACAAGTTGTATCAAGCTCTGCCGGCTCCTATATAATGAGCTCAGTCTCTGCATCATTGCCACTTAGATCTGCTCCTCATTTTGTTCATATCTCCTTCCTCCCCTGTACAGATATTATTATTGTGAGTGCTCAAGAAGTCTCCAACCATCTAGCAGCTGTGTGTAATTTGAGTATAACTGTTGTATTTTTTCTTGTACTGCGTAGCATAAGGTTAATTCTTAGACCTAGTGAGATTTTTGATTGATGTTGGGTTTTATGTCAGTCATTTTTGATAATAGTTTGTATCTGTAATAATTTATGTGGCATTCACTGAGTATTATCTGGTATCTCATTTTATCAGGGCTGACTTAGATAAATTTACTCTTGCTAATTTTGTGTTAATAAAGGCTATTGCAGTTAACCATATATTTAACCTGTTTTTTGCCATTACATTATCCTTATGAGTCATGAATGTTTTGTTGTTAGTTTGAGCATTAAACTTTAACTTGTAATTTTACCTAACTCTTTTGTTTTGAACCTGGAACTTTACGGGACAGTAGTGATTTTTAGTATTCTCACTTTAAGTGTACATTATCTTTCTCTGTTCCGTAACATAAATTTGGCGACCTCATATCAGGATATTCAGGATATTATCATAAGGATATTGCTTGATATTTTGTGACTATTTCCTATTAATTATGTCTACTATTACCACACTTGATGAAGCCAAGAACTTTTTGTCAAATGTGCAAACAGTGTGTGATATAGAAAACAGAACAAAGAATGAACTTAAGATTGTTGCTCAACAATTGGGATTTGTTGTTCGCTCTCATCAGTCTAAAGATCAGATTGTTGACATGATTAATGAAAGCTTGTTTAATGTAACTCCTCCAAATGAGCAAACGCAGATTGAATTAGCTAAGTTACAGCTAGCCGTGCAGGAGGCTCGTGTTAATGAGGCAAATGCTCGTATTCAAGAGGCAGAGGTACAGGCTCAGGCACAAATTGAACTTGCCAGGATTCAGGCAGACCATGAGTATCGCATGAAACAAGTTGGAACTGGATCATCTAGCTCTGATGATTTTGATGTGGCTAAAAATGTTAAACTTGTCCCTCCTTTTAATGAATCTGATTTAACAAAGTATTTTCAGTTGTTTGAGAGGGTAGCTACAGGTTTTAATTGGCCTAAGGAGTATTGGCCAGTACTCCTTCAAACTGTTCTCACCGGTAAAGCTCAAGTAACTTATGCATCTTTGCCTCAGGATCAGTCTGATAATTATGTTGTAGTTAAGAGCTTGATTCTTAAGGCCTATGAGCTTGTTCCTGAAGCCTATAGAGTAAAATTTAGGACAACTTACAAGCAAGATAAGCAATCCCATGTTGAGTATGCAAAAATCAAAGAAGATTTGTTAGAGCAGTGGTTAAATTCTAAGAATGTGGATTCTGATTTTGGTAAATTTAAGCAGATGATTTTGCTGGAGGATTTCAAAAGGTGTATTAGTAAAGATGTAAGCCTATATCTTGATGAGAAAAGAATAGATAATTTGTCTGATGCTGCAGTTTTAGCTGATGAGTATGTTCTCACTCACAAGAGATATTCTAGAGAAAAAGGGAAAGCTGAGAGTAAGTACGTTGCCTCTACTCAGAGTACAGGTAACAGGAAAGAGAATAAGATGATGTTTCTCAGGAAGTAAATACCAACTTCACCTCTAGATTTCAGAAAAGTAAATGTACTTATTGTAGTAAGCTTGGTCATACTACGGAGAGATGTTTCAGGAGACAGCGTGATGTGAACAAAGAGGAGTCTTTAAATATTCAGTCAATTGGTCTAGTGTCCACTCTTGAGAGTTCCCAGAATTCTTTAACTGAGTTAACTGAACCTGCTTTGAGGGGTAACTTAAATTCTCATGATGGAGCTCCTCTTTTGAGCAGTAACGTGGGTGACACTCTCTCAAGAGTTCATGTGCTAATTTCCTGTCTGATGGTTTTGTCAGTCCTCTGGACAGTAATGACAGGAAATCAGTTCAAATATATCGTGATACAGGTGCTTGCCAATCCCTTATGCTGACCAGTGTTCTAGGGTCTAATGTTAATTCCTCTGATGAAACTGTAATCTTACAAGGTGTAGGGAATAATTACTTCTCTGTCCCTCTGTGCAGAGTGAATTTAGAGTCTGGTTTTGTTAATGGTTCTGTTATGGTTGGGTTGGTTGAGACACTCCCAATGTCAGGTGTAACTTTCTTACTTGGAAATGATATTGGTGGAAGTCAAGTGTGTCCAGCTCCTCAGTTGTCTGGTGAGCCAGTGGCTGCGTCCCAGGATTGTGATGTCCCTGATGTGTTCCCTGCATGTGCTGTCACTAGGGCTAAGTCTAAAGTTACTGGTGATTTAGAGGATAATGATGATGATGATGTTATCCTAGCTGACACTTTTCTTGCTAATTTGGACCACTCACCAGATGAGGCAGTACCCCGTAGTGTTGATAATTTGTCTCGTCAAGAGTTGGTTGAGTTGCAGGTTGCTGACCCTGAGTTGAAAGGTCTAGCTAACTCTGCTTACAGTGAAGAAGAGTCAGCCAGTGCTTCTACTTGTTATTATGTAAAGTCAGGAGTACTTATGAGGAAGTGGAGACCCCCAACAGCATCAGCCGACTGTGAATGGGAGGTTGTACATCAAGTTGTCATCCCTCGTGTTTGTAGGCAGGATATCATTAGAGTGGCTCATGATTCCAGTTTGGCAGGACACCTTGGAGTGAGGAAGACTGTGGCACGCATTTTGAAACACTTCTACTGGCCAGGTATCTTCAGGGATGTTTCCTGGTATTGTAAGTCTTGTCACACCTGTCAAGTTGTGGGAAAGTGTAATCAGACCGAAAAGGTTGCACCTCTAGTTCCCATTCCTCCTTTTGAGGCGCCTTTCACCCGTGTGTTGGTGGATATTGTGGGCCCTCTTCCTAAGACTTCTTCAGGATTTTCTTATGTGTTGACCATGATTGATATGGCTACTCGTTATCCTGAAGCCATTCCACTTAGAAATATCTCAGCAAAGAACGTGGTTAAGGATATGCTAGGGTTCTTCACAAAGTTTGGTCTGCCCAAGGAGGTACAGTCAGACCGGGGAAGTAATTTCATGTCAAATGTTTTCAAGCAGTCTCTGAAAGAGTTGGGCATCACCCAGATCACGTCTTCAGCTTACCATCCCCAGACCCAAGGAGCGTTGGAGAGATATCATCAAACACTCAAATCGATGCTCAAGAAATACTGTTTGGAACATCAGAAAGACTGGGATAAAGGTCTTCCATTCGTTGTGTTTGCTGCAAGGGAATCTCCAAATGAATCACTGGGCTTCTCACCTTTTGAACTACTGTTTGGCCATGAAGTAAGAGGAACCCTTAAGTTACTCAAGGAATGCTGGCTGTCGGAGGAAGATAACGTCAACCTGCTGGAGTATGTGATGAAGTTCAAAGAACGGCTGTCCACTGCTTTACAGCTGGCGAGAGAGAATTTAGGAGCTGCTCAGGAGAAGATGAAGACTTGGTATGACAAGAAGTCCAGGTTACGCCACTTTCAGCCAGGAGATCAGGTTTTGATTCTGCTACCAGTTCATGGGCAACCTCTTCAAGCCAAGTTTAGTGGCCCTTATTTCGTGGAGAAGAAACTCAGTGATGTCAACTATGTCATCGCCACACCAGATCGTAGAAAGAGCAAGCAACTATGTCACATCAACATGCTAAAGTTATATCACAGGCGGGACGAAAATAATCCACTGTAGCTGTTCCACCCGAGTCTGCAAGTGAAGCTCTCCCATGCAGTATGAGCCTGAGTGATAGTTTGGGGAAGAATCCTGATATCATGAATGATCTCCAGACTAAGCTTTCTCATCTACCTCCCGGGGAAAGGCAGGAGTTTTCGGCATTACTGCAGGAGTACCCGCAAGTGTTCCGTGCTACTCCAGGAAGAACCACTGTGTTGATGCATGATGTCGATGTTGGAGACGCAAAGCCAATTAAATTGCCTCCTTGCCGTGTGAACCCGGTGAAAGTTCCTCTCATCCAGAAGGAGCTTGGCTGCCTGTTGGACCACAAGATGATTGAGCCCTGTCAAAGCGAGTGGAGTTCTCCTGTCACTTTAGTCCCAAAGCCAGGTGGGTCACAGCGGCTTTGCATTGACTACAGACGTGTTAATCAGATAACCAAAACAGACGCTTGCCCTCTCCCTCGCGTGGAGGATTGCATAGACAAGATCGGAAAGGCTAGGTACATGGGTGGGTTTGGTTTGTTAAAGGGATGCTGGCAGGTGCCTGTGACTGAGCGTGCTAGGGAGATCTCATGTTTTGTAACATTAGGAAGGACTTTTGCATGTTCTGTAATGCCATATACAGATTGTTTTAGAGTAATAAGAAATTTCCTTTGTAAATTTCTTTTTTCTTTGTGGGGAGGTGTTACATAGCCTATGATTTCATCATCCTTTGTGTAATTTTAACGCACAGTTGCTGCATGTTTGATCACGAGCGTGTTCTGCCTCAGTCCCCCCCTTCTACCGTTATAGTAGAGTAAGTCGTTCTCTCTGTTATACTTTGCGGGATTTTCATCTCTTTGTCCCCGTGGTTTCATTTGCGCGTCCTTATTACAAGTTGTATCAAGCTCTGCCGGCTCATATATAATGAGCTCAGTCTCTGCATCATTGCCACTTAGATCTGCTCCTCATTTTGTTCACATCTCTGTCCTCCCCTGTACAGATATTATTATTGTGAGTGCTCAAGAAGTCTCCAACCATCTAGCAGCTGTGTGTAATTTGAGTATAACTGCTGTATTTTTTCTTGTACTGTGTAGCATAAGGTTAATTCTTAGGCCTAGTGAGATTTTTGATTGATGTTGGGTTTTATGTCAGTCATTTTTTATAATAGTTTGTATCTGTAATAATTTATCTGGCATTCATTGAGTATTATCTGGTATCTCATTTTATCAGGGCTGACTTAGATAAATTTACTCTTGCTAATTTTGTGTTAATAGAGGCTATTGCAGTTAACCATATATTTAACCTGTTTTTTGCCATTACATTATCCTTATGAGTCCTGAATGTTTTGTTGTTAGTTTGAGCATTAAACTTTAACTTGTAATTTTACCTAACTCTTTTGTTTTGAACCTGGAACTTTACGGGACAGTAGTGATTTTTAGTATTCTCACTTTAAGTGTACATTATCTTTCTCTGTTCCGTAACAATATATATAATCAATCCTATACACAAAATATATGCACTTCATTCAGGGTGGTTAACTGTGTTGTTAACTCTCCCCCCACTAAATAATGACTCCAAATTAGCAATTCTTGCATGCATTCTGTGCATTGCGAACAACAGTACTGCAACTACAATGCAGACGATTATAAAGACAGAAGGTGCTGGGCTATACACATAATATGGGTTGAACATACTCAAACTCAAATCTTCCCAGGGCTTCATTGTTTCATTGATCAGCTGCATAGTTTCAAACTTAGGTGAAGTCAGCTTAATACTTGTGCTCATGTTTAAGTTCATATTAGGCAGTGGGTGGAAATGTTTGTGTGTATGGTTGAGAATGGCGTAGTGATTGATGGTGGATAAAGTAGACATGGCTGGTGTAAATACCGCACAGTAGTCTGGTGCTATGTATAATCCTGAGGCTGATGAATGAGATGGTGGTATATCTGGACAGACTATGTAAGCTGATGTGTTATGAGGGAAATAAAAAAACTGTGAGTGTCCAATGCGTTGATGGTGTACAAGTTTATCTGGAGCAAAAGTGAAGTTGCAATGATGATGAATATTGTTATTGCTGATGATAGCCATTTCACAAGGGACCGTATCAGTAGGCTGAAACGTGAAAATGTACGCAGGACAAAGATGAACAGCATGTAAGGATGTGCGGCACTTTCGTTCAATCGTTGACTCACTCGCGAAAGTGACAGTGTCCCGTCTCTTGGAGACCATGATGAGTTCGGTGTCTGTGTTGATGTTGATGATGACCAAAGTGTTGTTATTTTTATAGGGGAAAGAGTGTATTTGGTATACTGTGAACAGGTCTTCAGTGATGAATGGTACATGAACTACCACTGATGTTGGTGTTAGTGTTGCTTCTAAATACGGGTAATATTGCATAAATTCCCTACTGCGGAACAATGGCTTCAATTTATGTTTATGTATGCCTTGACTAACTATCTGACGTAGCTCATGAGCTGGGAGTAAGTCATTTGTGATCTTGCCATCACCAGCATTCGAAATTCCTTGCATCAATGCCCTGAAACGATCTCTAGTGTTCTCTAATTGTAGTAGAATCGTGTCAATATGTTCTGTGATGATGGAGAAGTGCTGGAAAAGAGTAACGTTTCCCTCTAAATCATTTATTTTATCTACACTCTCGAGAGCTACGTTTTCTGCTTGTTTCAGATTTTTCACAATTGTCTTCATTGCTGAGTTCTGTCCTGTGATGAATTTATCTTGGTATGTTAGTACCTGAGCTATCTTATTAAATTTGTTGTTTATTTCTTTAAGGTCATCCTCTGTAGCCAATCCAAAGATGTTTCCAAGAACTGCGCCGCCCAGATCGAACAAACCGCGCTTTTGGCGAGTACGTGTGATGTTGTTCCTGTCGCCCAATACCTCCGTTCCATAAGATGGGAGATCTTGGATCATGACGAGCATAGTTGACTACGCCTGTTCTAGTTTCCATTTCGCTAACTTCACCATTTCATTCACTTCCTTGGTGTTATGTGCTTGTGAAACATAATTCCCTATCTTGAAGTCCAGAGTTCGCATCGGCGTCGCAAGTCTTTCTAGATAAGTAGGTAAGTCATACAAGTAATCTAGACTGATTTCAGTACTCATGACGTCCTTAACGATTGTAGTCGTGGCCGTTGGAGCTATGAGGCATCCTTGTCATACTATATGCTTGGGGTCTAGGTGCGCATATACTCTTACTATGTAGAGGAGAATCCATAGCATAAGTCCCTTCATCGTAACCTACCGAAAAGAAAAATCTATTAATTTCCTATAAAGCTGTGGTTGATGATAGTGATGATGTGCGTTACGGTTGAGTGTTATTTCATTTAAAGAAGGAGTTTAAATCGATATTTAATTCTCGTAAATGATGTACTGTAGATTTTATTGGAATAGTTGCACCTATGTTCGATTGTTTGGTATATGACCTTAATTTCTTTTTGTAATCATTGTTGTTTTCTTGCTTGGTTTCTTGAGGTACGTTCACCTGTTCGGTTGTATCCGAGGCTGAATAATTACGTGATAATTCCCTTGAAACTCGTTTTAAATGGTCAATATGAACTTGTTTCTCCTCGCCACTTGAAAGTGACTTAATTAAAACTTTGTTTGCTTTTATGTTAATTACTCTGTATGGGCCCTCAAATTTTGGGGATAATTTATTGTCTCTCGTATGAATGACTCCGTAAACAATGTCTCCTAAGCTGATAGGTGAATCTTTTGCCTTCTTGTTAAAAGCCTCCGTCATTTCTTCCTTGGACATCGTTAATTGTTTTTTGACTCTTTTGTGAATGTCCTGGAACTCACGTAAACGGAGTTTAGAGTAATCATCGTAATTGTATATAGGCATGCTGTCACCTTCTAGGAGCTCATATGGTAATTTTTTATCTGTGCCATATATAATGAAATGTGGTGTATCACCAATGGATTTATTTATAGACCCATTAATTGAGGCCTCTACTCTGGGAATCCAATCATCTCAGCTTGCATAATTTTCACTGAGAATGTGTCGTAGCACATCTAATACCTTTTATTTTGTCTCTCTACCAACCCATTCGATGCTGGGTGATAGGCCAAAACGTTAACCTTTTTGATGTTGTATTGTTTACATATTTCTTGGCCATCTACTGTGTATAAAACTAAATCAGCTTCATCCAGAAAAGTTACTTTCTTTTTATTTTTAAGAATTCTATTTAGTTCTTCATGTGTTATTAAGTTCACTGGAGAGCCTGTATCTAAAAATAAGGAAACGTTTTGATCCTCACATACAGCTGGTATCAAGATACACTCATTTCCCAACATGCCTCCTATGTGAAGTTTAGCCTTGTTCTTCTTTACGTTTGTTCGTTTTTTGTCATGACTTGGTCTTCCCCCGATTTGAACATAGACACAATTTTTTCTACTGTTTTGCAATCACTAGTCCAGTGCCCTTGGTATCTATGATGCCTACAGTAAGGACCAAATCCTTGTGTCTTTTGTTTATCCTCTTTTGCCTTGATAAAGCATTCATACCTTGTGTGTCCTGGTTTTGCACAATAATGACATAGAATGGACCTATCCCTTGACTGTGACCTACGAGGTGATTTCCCATAAGAAGTGTTGTTTATGGCACGAGACCTGCTCGGGCTGCGCGAAAACTTATGAAACTGCCTGTAGGAAGGCGTGTGGGAACGATTTCTAGGCGTCTTTGTTTGTTTTGGCTGCCTCACTTCTGGTCGCGATCGATTTTGTTCTCTGTTTGGGGTCGGTGTAGATGTTTTCACAGCTGATACTGTCTCAGGTACCCTGATTCTACCAGAATGTGCATGTGTGTCGACCACACCTGCTTTACTGCACTGCATCTCTACCTCGTTCATTAAGTCTAGCAAGCACATTCCTGGGGTGTACGCGATCGTCTTGGCGATCTTAAGGGTCCTATCAGGTAATTTACACAAGGCAGCTACATAACCAATGATGTCCACGACGAGGTCTGGGGACATCTTTCCATCATCTGTTATCCAATTAGAATTCTCCAGAGTAGCTAACAAGGTTCTCTTGATTGTGGAGACATCAGCAGTTATTTCACTGAGCACATGGTTTGTAGTGTGCTCCCTTACAAGATCTATAATTTTATGTAATTCTGGAATTATACCTGGCAAGAAGTTCATACCTCCAGAAAATTTCTTCAGAAATTCAGTTTTAAATTCATAATATGTCGTAGCACGATGTAGCTTATCGGAGCGCAATAAATTGCTTGCTGGACATCTTTCCTGGCTTATGCAAGATGAAAAAATAGCAATTTTCTCTTGTTCATCTAGTATGTGGCGCTTGATGAACATTTGTTCGCACTGACTGACTAATGAAATGACATCAATGCGATCTTTGTCTGTGCCAGAGAATTTTGGGGCAGTCTTATCCTCGTGACACACAAAAACGTGAGGTGTGGTTTTTAGATCAGCGGAATTTGTTTCTTGATTCATTTTTAATGATTGCCCTGTTAATTCAACTTGTACGTGTTTATCGTTGTGTGAGGGAATGGTGGAATATGTATGACCGGACCAGTGAACCCTGTTAAGTAAATTGGCATACGTATGCAAGGCAGCGGCAAAGTCGACACTCTCTATGTCTGAGGGGGTTTCCCACTCATCATCTGAAACTCCTGTATTTGTTTCTTTATCTTTAGCGTGTGGTGAGGTTTGTACAAGGGGTGGGCTGTCTCTTAATTGTGAGTCTGATGTTGTGGCAATTTGTGTGTCATCTGAAATTAACGAGGGTGGTGGCGAAAATATTCCTGTCATTAAGATATGGTGTTATGAAATACGCCTCTAGTTTATTTATGTCCTAGCAAAACTAGATGAGTAAATAAGTTGAATATAGCTAATTTTAGCACTGAGAAGAAATGAGCAAGTATAATTTTACCCACTTGATACAGATCGTAGAGGTGTGTCGATACAAAAGTCGATCTCGGAAGAAAAATACAGGTTTGATTGAAGATCTCTTGATAATTCTAGTGGTGTGTTGATGGACGATATTACTCAGGAAATTCCATGGCCTGGTATTTGTAGTGGTTAACGGCTGTCTCAGGCAAACCTCAGCATAGAACGTCGAATTTCCAACTTAACTGTGAAAATAAATGAGTATGAGTAGGAGCTATGTGAATAATGAGTAATGAGTAGTGGGTGAGAAGTGCCTGGTGTCAGTCACACGTTGCTTGGCATGGCAGACTCGCGTTGTGATGGCATCTCAGCACATGGTGACGTCGGCTTCCCAAACTGGTAGCTGTGGTGAGTGAATGAGTAGCGATGAGTAACTTGAGTGAAGACGGGTGAGTAAGACGAGTTGTGAATATGGACTTGGTGTTTTGCTGCGTGTCTTGACCTCTGTGTCAGCAGGCGGGAGGGAGTGGTGGTGGCTTGTGTGCTTGTTGCTTCGGTGTTTCCTCTTCTTTATTTGCTTTGTTTTATATTCTTCTTATTGCTGCTTGAAGTTACGTGAAGATTATAGAGTTGTTTCGTAGACTTGTAGACCATTTGCATTGTAGGCTGTATTTTGTAGTGATTCACTGTAGACTGAAGCTAATCTTGTAGAGTATCGCCTGCTTTTGTAGAAATTTGCTTTTAATTGGGAGACGATGTCCGTAGTTTCGCTGGGTCGTCGTAGAAATTGCAATATTGTATCAATATTTTGTTAAACTACTTGCAACTCGTCGTGTGATCTCTTGACCTCTGCATCAGCATGATGATCTGGGAGACGGAGGGGGCTGGTTGGAGAGAATACTGTCAGGAGATGGTTGTGTTGTTGGTTGAGAGAGAGATATTCTTGTTTTCAATCTTGATATTTTGTAGGAATTTAATGTTGATTCGTAGACGAGGTTCATATACGTTCGCTGCTACCAAATATCATAAATGACTAAATGTCATAAAAGACTGTGTAGGTTCCTTTGTGGTTGAGTTGTAGTTGAGTTATATATATATATTTTAGACTTGTGGTCAAGCGGCTTTTATATCTTGTAGTAGCTCCCCATTTGTCATGTAGTGACAGGAGAGGTAAAGAATAGTATGGGACTATTTTTATTTGTCTTGGAAATATTAACAAGTCTCTCACACAAGCGGAATATAGAGTCCCGCTCCCTCTCTCTCTCTCTGTCTCTCGAGTTGCTAAGCTCTTCTCCCCTTCGACCTGCCTCTAGTATCGCTTGTCCCCTTCTGAGTTTTCTTTCCTAAATTCTGGTGAAACAGGAGACGTATCACGTGTATTGCTCGTGGATGGAAAGTTTAAAGAAGCCTGTGTGTCAGTATGTGTGTAAATGTGCGTGTGGTCACCAGGTCTTTGTTCACGAGAGAACTGCTGACAGCTAACTGCATCATCTCCTTACTGGCCGCTGTCGTCAGCTTTCCTCAGTGTAACTTGCAAACCTCATTTCTTTTTCCCAGGCTCGCAGAGGGCTGTCTATCTATCTATTTATCTATCTATCTATCATGATTTGTAAATATAATATAATATAATATGTAAGGAAAGCTGACGACAGCGGCCAATAAGGAGATGATGCAGTTAGCTGTCAGCAGTCCTCTCGTGAACTTGCAAACCTCATTTCCTTTTCCCAGGCTCGCAGAGGGCTGTCTGTCAATCTATTTATCTATCTATCTACCATCATTTGTAAATATAATATGTAGTCCTACACACGACAATAGTCGAACCAAATAAATCACTATCGATACCCGTGTGTCAAACATGAATGAACGCACCACTATTTGGATGCATATGTTGTTATACATAACCATGGTTATAAATATAACTACCTGTGTATGACATAATACGTTTACTTGCATGATACTGATTGGAGACCAGTTAGAACCGCATATTGACAAATTATCAATGGGTTTGTTTTGTCCGAACAGCCGACTAAATCTCGGCCAATTTCATAGCTACCAATGTTACCAGGTAAAACACCAACATGAAGGTGGACTAGGTGGCCTCGACTCATATGGTCGCAACTGTACAGTCAGGGAAAGTTCCGCATTAACCACTGTTCGGAGCGTTGGTGGTCGACGAATAGTCACGAAGCAGAGGCCAGACCCCGCATGTCTGGTAACTGTGATCGGGAGGGAGGGTGTGGGAGGGTTTGGAGAGTTGCTCACGTCACAGCATCAATAGCCAATGATAATGCGTCCGACGTACTCTAAAAGTACAAAAGCGGTACCGGTATGTTGTTTGTATGGTATCACACTGTTCTCAGAGTCTCTCTACATTACTGCATATATAATACATGTTTACTGTCAAAGGTATGCTGCTTTGCCTTCGTTTTGTAATATTCGACAGAAATTACAGTTACAGAGACTGATTGTAAAAGTAGAACTTCCCATGTCAATTCGTTTGAAGGAAAACGAAGAGTCTGCTAATAGCTCATATATATTATTCTTATTTATTATTATTACACATTACCCTAGACTCTAACTTCGAGATGAAAATGTTTGCAGGTGGATGTTCATAGTGAGATGACGGAGGATAAATAAGTAAAAAATTTTACAAGAATTCACACACACATACAATATATATATATATATATATATATATATATATATATATATATATATATATATATATATATATATATATATATATATATATATATATATATATATATATATATTGTTACGGAACAGAGAGAGATAATGAACACATCAAGTGAAAAATCACTACTGTCCCTCAAATTTCCAGGTTCAAAACAAAAGAGTTAGGTAAAATTACAAGTTAAAGTTTAATGCTCAGACCAACAACTAAACATTCAGGACTCATAAGAATAATATAATGGCAAAAAACAGGTTAAATATCTGGTTAACTGCAATATCCTCTATTGACACGAAATTAGCAAGAGTAAATTTATCTAAGTCAGTCCTGATAAAATGAGAAAACCGGATAATGCTCAGTTAATGCAAGATATATTATTACAGATACAAAATATTATTACTACTGGCTGACAGTAAAACTTCACATTAATCACAAAAACCTCACTAGGCCAACGAATTAACACTTTATGCTATACAGTACAAGAAAAAATGTAATAACACTTATACTCAAATTACACAGAAGCTAGATGGTTGGAAACTTCCTGAGCACTCACAAAAATAATAACAACTGTACAGGGGAGGACAGAGATGTGAACAAAATGAGGAGTAGATCTAAGTGGCAATTAATGCAGAGACTGAGCTCATTATATAGGGGCCGGCAGAGCTTGATACAACTTGTAAGAAGGACGCGCAAATGAAGCCATAGGGGACAAAGAGTTGATAATACTGCTCTGAACAACAGAAAGAACGACTTACTCTACTATAAGGGGGGGAAGGGGGGAGTGAGGTAGAACACGATCTATGGAAGCCACGAGGCGAATCCAACATGCAGCATACTGTACGTTAGAATTATACAAAGGATGATGAAATCATAGGCTATGTAACAATATAGATAGATAGATAGATAGATAGATACTGTATAGTGGCTTTGTTTTTGAGTCAACACAAAATATTATGTTATACCGTTACGAATATCTCCTGGGGAAACGTCTAATGTTAAAGTCGAGAGGGATTGAAAACATTCAAACCTCTGTCCGAACCCAGCAAACTTCCAAAACTTTCCTGACAACATTAACTCTACAGACATCTATGTATTTTTTTGTTTTTCATATAATGCTAGCGTAATATTGTCATCTATCCTTACTAAAACACACCGTCCAAGTCATACATTGCAGACTTACACATGATTCCCAACCTATCACCAAACCCTACTGTGCCCCCAATCCCCCGCCTACCGCTCCTTCACACACAGCTGCCAGACACATGAGGTCTGGCTGCTGCTTCACACTCACCTGTCGCACACCAGTGCATCGAAAGGTGGGTAATGCGGAACTTTCCCCGACTGTACCTCCCTACGGACCGGAAACGAAGATGTTAATCCCCCAAGAGAAACAGAGAAGGTTCTACCAGATAGGAAACTACGGAACCAAGTCAGAGGCGTCCTATCCCCATTCTTGATAAATTGTAGAGGATCCCTTCATGGGAAGCAGAGTCGAGGGACCAACATGACTTCGTTATTTCTGTGTGTGACTTGGAGGAATGCTCAAGATGATGAAAGACGTCCAGAGAGCTGTGTCCTGGCTGGAAGCCACACTGCTCGTCCAGAAGACCCTTACTCTCTGCCCACCAGTGTAACCTATTACCTACCACTCATTCCATGAGTTTTCTGAGACAAGAGAGAAGGGCTGTCGGTCTGTAGCTGTTAAGCAGGGTGGGGTCTTTCCCCAGCTTAGGAAATGGGAGAATGGAGGCATGCTTCCATGCTGTGGGAAAGACGCCCAACTCCCATTTATTGCTTATCAACTTCAGGTGGAGGTCATGTGCCACAGGGGGAAGATGGGACTGGAATTCATATGGTCTAGTATCCAGCCCAGCAGCTTTGCGGGGGTGCAGAGCACGGATCGCGACTAACAACTCATGGGGAGTGATAGGGAACGACAGATCCATGGCGAGTGGGGGTGGGGGAGGGGACTCTGCTTCAGCTACCTCAAACACATGCATGACCAGGGCAAGTCAGGGAGAGAAGCAGGGATACTAAGGGACATGCTGTAATGGCGTGCAAGTGCATCAGCTTTCCCCGAGGTAATGAGTAGATCTACACCATCCAGGGTTGGGGAATATGGGGATAACTTTTTTTTTTTTTTACGTGTCCGACTCTGAGCAAAAGCTCAGGGCCTATTTCTCGGTAGCAGTGACCTATCCCAAGGCCCAGTAGTCCTCCTACACCTCCACATGTCACCACTTCGGCGCTAATGCCCACCGTCCATATTGAATACATGCTAGGTCTGTCTCATACAGGACTGGTGTATTGGTATTAGCGGGGGTACTTTTACGACATGTCGGCGGATCATCTGGTAGATCAAGAAGGTCTGCTTTTAGGAAATTCAAATCCTTAAACTGTTCCCTGTCCCAGCCGGGATTCGATCCTGGGTCCATTAGGACTGCAGGCCGCCTCTGTACCGATTCAGCCACGGCCTCCCCCTTCATGGCCAGCAAAAAGTGCCAGGCGCGAGTGGAGGAGGTGGAGAATGACAGACGCCACAAAAGTCGCCCAAGCCTTCTGTTTTGTAGCCGTGATGGTACGAATGTATTCCGCATTTAACTGACGATATCGAACACTGTTGCCCTCAGACAAGCAGGCCTGCCATGCGTGCCAAGCTCGCTGTTTTGTTAACACTGCCAGGTGATACTCCACAGTCCACCAAGGGACATCACACCGCGGTTTCCGAAGGGAAGTGACTAGCGAGAACGCATCCTTGCCTGCCGCTATCAGCCAATCCGAAAAATCACCTGCAACGATAATCAAGGGAAAGTGAAGCACTGGCAGAGAGTTCAAGACCGCAGAAAACTTTGTCCATCCATCATACCGGAGACCCCAGCGCGGGCTAGCAGGAACCGATTCGGAAACATATCACGGAAGCCGATTATTAGTGGGAGGTGGTCGCTACTCATAAAGGGTCCCAAGGTAAACTCCGCCCCATGAAAGTGAGCGTCCCCTAAACACAGGTCTTAAGCTGAACCTGCTCCTGAGTGTGAATAATAATGGGTCTTAAGGCCTGCCGAGGAGAGAAGGGTGTACACCTCCGGACAGAAATTAGTGATACACGATAATCTGCCACCAGAGGTCAGGTTAATCGCACACGTCTATCCCCTCTAATTCCCCTTCCTTAACCCCACCAAAACACTGATTTGTTAGGCGGATGGATCGGAGATATGAAGCTTCGCTCACTCTCGTCTAGCCGCATGTAATGTTTCTTTCATTTATCTTACTATTAGGTGTATTATCAAGTGCATAGATCCATCTTCAGTTCCATGAGAAGTGATTATATCAAAGTTTTAGCAAATTTCAATACAATGACCTTAATGTATAGAGTCTGGTTTCAAAATAGTTATCCAACGTGTTCTAAGCGATTGACTAAAATCCAAGTAACAGTTAAAAGTTATATGGCCAGATAAGTCCCTCTCTTGCCTTGCCATGTGGACAGCCACATTATACACTCACCTACTAATCCACCTACCCACTCAACCCATCCAACACAACCCACCGACCTCACCAATGCCACCCACCCAGCCCATCGATCCCTGCTATCCACCCTGCTAACCCACGAATGCAACACACTAAGTTCACCCAACAGTGCCACTTAACTCATTTACTCATTCACTTCTCCACCCTGAACCCATCCAGCCACCCAACCCAACCACCCACTTAGATCATTCCGACCACGCAATCGTCTCAGCCACCCTGGCGACCAACGGTGCCCACTCACCCCGGCGACTCACTTTGCCCACACATCCCGACATCCTATCTTGCCCACCGACCCCTACCACCCACCCTCACCACTCACAAATTCCACCCACCCTTCCCACTCACGAATTCCACCCACCTTGGTCACCCAACAATGCCATCGATCTCATCCATCCACACAACCCTCCCATCTCTCCCTGAAAACTCCCCACCTACCTCACCCTGCCCATCCACCCATCCTGTCCACCCACTCCTCCCACCCATCCACCCATCCTGTCCACCCACTCCTTCCACTGACCCACCCGCCTATCCATTCTTCTTACCCAACCACATTCACTCCTCCACCCCATTCACCCGTTTGAACTCGACTTACCCATCAAACTCATCTTACCTTTCAACTCAGGGTCAGCAACCTGCAATTCAACCAACTCTTGACGAGACAAATTATCAACACTACGGGGTACTGCCTCATCTGGTGAGTGGTCCAAATTAGCAAGAAAAGTGTCAGCTAGGATAACATCATCATCATCATTACCCTCTAAGTCACCAGTAACTTTAGACTTAGCCCTAGTGACAGCACATGCAGAGAACACATCAGGGATATCACAATCCTGGGTCGTAGTCACTGGTTCACTAGACAACTGAGGAGCTGGACACACTTGACTTCCACCAATATCATTTCCAAGTAAGAAAGTTACACTTGACATTGGGAGTGTCTCAACCAACCCAACCATAACGGAATCATTAACAAAACCAGACTCTAAATTCACTCTGCACAGAGGGACAGAGAAGTAATTATTCCCTACACCTTGTTGTGTTGTACTATGTTGTGTTGTGTTGTTGTATTGTGTTGTGTTGTGTTATATTGTGTTGTGTTGTGCTGTGTTATATTGTATTGTCGTGTCGCACGTACTGTTGTGTTGTATTGTGATGTCGCACGTTGTGTTGTGTTGTGTTGCGTCGTGGTGTCGCACGTTATGTTGTTTTGTGTTGTTGTGTCGCACGTTCTGTTGTGTTGTGTTATGTCGTGGTGTGGTGTCGCACGTTGTGTTGTGTTGTATTGTGATGTCGCACGTTGCGTTGTGTTGTGTCGTGGTGTCGCACGTTGTGTTGTGTTCAGTTTTCGTGTCGCACGTTGTGTTGTGGTGACGCACGTTGTGCTTTGTTGTGTTGTTGTGTTGCACATTGTGTTGTGTTGTATTGTGATGTCGCACGTGGTGGACAGCATGGACGCGTTTGATATGGCATGTCTTCGCAGAATTGTCGCATCATTTTATGAGAGAGGTGAAGTTCCGAATTTCGATCACATTTTAGCGAAGGTAAAGGAGGATATTAATTTTAAGGGATCAAGAGCAAGCCTTCAGAGACTCCTGAGAAAGAATGGATATACATTCAAGAAATCAGATAAAGGACGACAAATTCTGATGGATCGACGTGATATTGCTTTGGCACGAGCAGTTTATCTAAGAAAAATACAAGAAAACAGAGAATCAATCAACCCACGGCAAGAGATTTACATAGATGAGACTTGGATTAATCAAAACGAGTGTCAATAAATGCTGGACAACTGCAGATGGAAAATTGGGCCCGAAGGTGAAAAGTGGCAGAGGATCCAGATTTATCATTATACACGCAGGCGGAGAGGATGGACTCGGGCGTGGAGGTTTGAACATGTTCAAATCTCTGAATGGTAACAGAGGAGATTACCACCAATCAATGAATCACCACAGTTTCAAAGCATGGTTCGAAGACCAGTTACTCCCAAACATCCCACCCTATTCACTGCTCATTCTGGAGAAGGCTTCGTACCACTCCATCCCTCCTCATATGGACCGATATCAGGGCACACCACCCCCCCTGAACTCAAAACATCATCCTTCCTGTCTTCCTATCCATCCCCATCCCCTCTCTTCACCTAGCTTTTTGCCCACATACACAAACACGTTTGTTTAAATAACTGACGACCTACCAAAAAATCTATCATTCTATCAGAATATATATATATTGTTACGGAACAGAGAAAGATAACGTACACTTTAAGTGAGAATACTAAGAGTCACTACTGTCCCGTAAAGTTCCAGGTTCAAAACAAAAGAGTTAGATAAAATTACAAGTTAAAGTTTAATGCACAAACTAACAACAAAACATTCAGGACTCATAAGGATAATGTAATGGCAAATAAACAGGTTAAATATATGGTTAACTGCAATAGCCTCTATTAACTCGAAATTAGCAAGAGTAAATTTATCTAAGTCAGCCCTGATAAAATGAGATACCAGATAATACTCAGTGAATGCCATATAAATAATTACAGATACAAACTATTATCAAAAATGACTGACATAAAACCCAACATTAATCAAAAACCTCACTAGGCCTAAGAATTAACCTTATGCTACACAGTACAAGAAAAAATGCAATAACACTTATACTCAAATTACACACAGCTGCTAGATGTTTGGAGATTTCTTGAGCACTCACAATAATAATATCTGTACAGGGGAGGACAGAGATGTGAACAAAATGAGGAGCAGATCTAAGTGGCAGCGATGCAGAGACTGAGCTCATTATATAGGGACCAGCAGAGTTTGATACAACTTGTTAGAAGGACGCGCAAATGAAGCCATGGGGACAAAGAGCTGAAAATACCGTACTGAACTCCAGAAATGACGACTTACTCTACTATAACGGTAGAAAGGGGGGACTGAGACAGAACACGCTCGTGATCAAACATGCAGCATACTGTGCATTAAAATTACACAAAGGATGATGAAATCATAGGCTATGTAACACCTCCCCACAAAGAAAAAGAAATTTACAAAGGAAATTTCTTATTAGTCTAAAACAATCTGTCTAAAGTCTAGATAAGCAATCTGCAATAACATTTTCTTTCCCCTTGACATGTTGTATGTCTAATGAATACTCCTGAAGATGTAGACTCCATCTTGTCAATCTGATTTTTATCTTTAAACTTACTAAGGAATTTCAGTGGGTTATGATCGGTATAAATGACAATGGGGTCAAAACCAGAACACAAATAAAATGAAAAATGCTGTAAACCCAAAATCAAAGCCAAAAGCTCTTTCTCAATAGTTGAGTAGTTCTTTTGAGGTGGAGTGAACTTCTTCCTGTAATAAGATACAGGGTGTTCAATACCCTGATCATCCTCTTGCAGCAAAACAGCCCCAGCTCCTGTATCACTTGCATCAACAGCCATCTTAAAAGGCTTGGCAAAATTTGGAGTAGCGAGCACTGGCTGACTTAATAGAATAGCTTTAAGTTTGTTGAAAGAGGATTCACAGTTATCGGTCCAGACAAATTTATCTCCCTTTTTCAGTAGGTCTGTAAGTGGTGATACAAGAAATGAAAAGTTAAGAACAAATCTCCTGTAATAACCTACCATTCCCAAAAATCTTTGTAGCTCTTTCCTACTTTTAGGTCTGGGAAGATCACCTATAACTTGAACCTTAGCTCCTGGTGGTGCAACATGTCCATTACCAATTACATACCCAAGGTACTGAACTTTAGCTTGACCAAACTCACACTTTGATAAATTAGCTACAAGATTAGCATGAACTAAACGGTCAAGAAATTTACTGACATGGCATAGGTGATCTTTCCAGTTGTCACTGAAGATTTATACATCATCAATATCAACAACACACCCTGCCAAACCCTCTGTTACAACATTCATGAGCTTCTGAAATGTGGCTGGTGCATTCTTCATACCATACGGCATTACAGAACATGCAAAAGCCTTTCCTAGTGTTACAAAACATAAGATCTCCCTAGCACGTCCAGTCATAGGTACTTGCCAGTATCCCTTTAACAAATCAAACTTACTTATGTACCTAGCCTTTCCGATCTTGTCTATGCAATCTTCCACACGAGGGAGAGGGTAAGTGTCTGGTTTAGTTATCTGATTAACACGTCTGTAGTCGATGCAAAGCCTCTGTGACCCACCTGGCTTAGGGACTAGAGTGACAGGAGAACTCCACTCGCTCTGACAGGGCTCAATCATCTTGTGGTCCAACAGGTAGCCAAGCTCCTTCTGGATGAGAGGAACTTTCACTGGGTTCACATGGTAATGAGGCAATTTAATTGGCTTAGCGTCTCCAACATCGACATCATGCATCAACACAGTGGTTCTTCCTGGAGTAGCACGGAACACTTGCGGGTACTCCTGCAGTATTGCCGAAAACTCCTGCCTTTCCTTGGGAGGTAGATGAGAAAGCTTAGTCTGGAGATCATTCATGATATCAGGATTCTTCCCCAAACTATCACTCAGGCTCATGCTGCATGGGAGAACTTCACTTGTAGACTCGGGTGGAACAGCTACAGTGCAGACTGGATTATTTTCGTCCCGCCTGTGATATAACTTTAGCATGTTGATGTGACATAGTTGCTTGCTCTTTCTACGATCTGGTGTGGCGATGACATAGTTGACATCACTGAGTTTCTTCTCCACGAAATAAGGGCCACTAAACTTGGCTTGAAGAGGTTGCCCATGAACTGGTACCAGAATCAAAACCTGATCTCCTGGCTGAAAGTGGCTTAACCTGGACTTCTTATCATACTAAGTCTTCATCTTCTCCTGAGCAGCTCCTAAATTCTCTCTCGCCAGCTGTAAAGCAGTGGACAGCCATTCTTTGAAAGTCATCACATACTCCAGCAGGTTGACGTCATCTTCCTCCGACAGCCAGCATTCCTTGAGTAGCGTAAGGGGTCCTCTTACTTCATGGCCAAACAGTAGTTCAAAAGGTGAGAAGCCCAGTGATTCATTTGGAGATTCTCTTGCGGCAAATACAACAAATGGAAGACCTTTGTCCCAGTCTTTCTGATGTTCCAAACAGTATTTCTTGAGCATCGATATGAGTGTTTGATGATATCTCTCCAACGCTCCTTGGGTCTGGGGATGGTAAGCTGAAGACGTGATCTGGGTTATGCCCAACTCTTTCAGAGACTGCTTGAAAACGTTTGACATGAAATTACTTCCCCAGTCTGACTGTACCTCCTTAGGCAGACCAAACTTTGTGAAGAACCCTAGCATATCCTTAACCACGTTCTTTGCTGAGATATTTCTAAGTGGAATGGCTTCAGGATAATGAGTAGCCATATCAATCAGGATCAACACATAAGAAAATCCTGAAGAAGTCTTAGGAAGAGGGCCCACAATATCCACCAACACACGGGTGAAAGGCGCCTCAAAAGGAGGAATGGGAACTAGAGGTGCAACCTTTTCGGTCTGATTACACTTCCCCACAACTTGACAGGTGTGACAAGACTTACAATACCAGGAAACATCCCTGAAGATACCTGGCCAGTAGAAGTGTTTCAAAATGCGTGCCACAGTCTTCCTCACTCCAAGGTGTCCTGCCAAACTGGAATCATGAGCCACTCTAATGATATCCTGCCTACAAACACGAGGGATGACAACTTGATGCACAACCTCCCATTCACAGTCGGCTGATGCTGTTGGGGGTCTCCACTTCCTCATAAGTACTCCTGACTTTACATAATAACAAGTAGAAGCACCGGCTGACTCTTCTTAACTGTAAGCAGACTTAGGTAGACCTTTCAACTCAGGGTCAGCAACCTGCAACTCAACCAACTCTTGACGAGACAAATTATCAACACTACGGGGTACTGCCTCATCTGGTGAGTGGTCCAAATTAGCAAGAAAAGTGTCAGCTAGGATAACATCATCATCATCATTATCCTCTAAATCACCAGTAACTTTAGACTTAGCCCTAGTGACAGCACATGCAGGGAACACATCATGGACATCACAATCCTGGGACACAGCCACTGGCTCACTAGACAACTGAGGAGCTGGACACACTTGACTTCCACCAATATCATTTCCAAGTAAGAAAGTTACACCTGATATTGGGAGTGTCTCAACCAACCCAACCATAACGGAACCATTAACAAAACCAGACTCTAAATTCACTCTGCACAGAGGGACAGAGAAGTAATTATTCCCCACACCTTGTAAGATTACAGTTCCATCAGAGGAATTAACATTAGGGCCTAGAACACTGGTCAGCATAAGGGATTGGCAAGCACCTGTATCACGATATATTTGAACTGATTTCCTGTCATTACTGTCCAGAGGACTGACAAAACCATCAGACAGGAAATTAGCACATGAACTCTTGAGAGTGTCACCCACGTTACTGCTCAAAAGAGGAGCTCCATCATGAGAATTTAATTTACCCCTCAAAGCAGGTTCAGTTAACTCAGTTAAAGAATTCTGGGAACTCTCAAGGGTGGACACTAGACCAATTGACTGAATATTTAAAGACTCCTTTTTGTTCACATCACGCTGTGTCCTGAAACATCTCTCCGTAGTATGACCAAGCTTACTACAATAAGTACATTTACTTTTCTGAAATCTAGAGGTGAAGCTGGTATTTACTTCCTGAGAAACATCATCCATATTCTCTTTCCTGTTACCTGTACTCTGAGTAGAGGCAACGTACTTACTCTCAGCTTTCCCTTTTTCTTTAGAATATCTCTTGTGAGTGAGAACATATTCATCAGCTAAAACAGCAGCATCAGACAAATTATCTATTCTTTTCTCATCAAGATATAGGCTTACATCTTTATAAATACACCTTTTGAAGTCCTCCAGCAAAATCATCTGCTTAAATTTATCAAAATCAGAATCCCCATTCTTAGAATTTAACCACTGCTCTAACAGATCTTTTTTGATTTTGCATACTCAGCATGAGATTGCTTATCTTGCTTGTAAGTTGTCCTAAATTTTACTCTATAGGCTTCAGGAACAAGCTCATAGGCCTTAAGAATCAAGCTCTTAACTACATCATAATTATCAGATTGATCCTGAGGCAAAGATGCATAAGTTACTTGAGCTTTACCGGTGCGAACAGTTTGAAGGAGTACTGGCCAATACTTTTTGGGCCAATTAAAACCTGTCGCTACCCTCTCAAACAACTGAAAATACTTTGTTAAATCAGATTCATTAAAAGGAGGGACAAGTTTAACATTTTTAGCCACATCAAAATCATCAGAGCTAGATGATCCAGTTCCACCTTGTTTCATGCGATACTCATGGTCTGCCTGAATCCTAGCAATTTCAACTTGTGCCTCCGCCTCCTTAGCACGAGACTCCTGCAGGGCTAGCTGTAACTTAGCTAATTCAATCTGCGTTTGCTCATTTGGAGGAGTTATATTAAACAAGCTTTCATTAATCATGTCAACAATTTGATCTTTAGAATGATGAGAGCGAACAACAATTCCCAATTGTTGAGCAACAAGCTTAAGTTCATTCTTTGTTCTGTTTTCTACATCACACACTGTTTGCACATTTGACAAAAGATCTTTGGCTTCATCAAGTGTAGTAATAGTAGACATAATTAATAAGTAACAGTCACAAAATATCAAGCAATATCCTTATGATATTATCCTGAATATCCTGATAAGAGGTCGCCAAATTTATGTTACGGAACAGAGAAAGATAACGTACACTTTAAGTGAGAATACTAAGAGTCACTACTGTCCCGTAAAGTTCCAGGTTCAAAACAAAAGAGTTAGATAAAATTACAAGTTAAAGTTTAATGCACAAACTAACAACAAAACATTCAGGACTCATAAGGGTAATGTAATGGCAAATAAACAGGTTAAATATATGGTTAACTTCAATAGCCTCTATTAACACGAAATTAGCAAGAGTAAATTTATCTAAGTCAGCCCTGATAAAATGAGATACCAGATAATACTCAGTGAATGCCAGATAAATTATTACAGATACAAACTATTATCAAAAATGACTGACATAAAACCCAACATTAATCAAAAACCTCACTAGGCCTAAGAATTGACCTTATGCTACACAGTACAAGAAAAAATGCAATAACACTTATACTCAAATTACACACAGCTGCTAGATGTTTGGAGATTTCTTGAGCACTCACAATAATAATATCTGTACAGGGGAGGACAGAGATGTGAACAAAATGAGGAGCAGATCTAAGTGGCAGCGATGCAGAGACTGAGCTCATTATATAGGGGCCAGCAGAGCTTGATACAACTTGTTAGAAGGACGCGCAAATGAAGCCATGGGGACAAAGAGCTGAAAATCCCGTACTGAACTCCAGAAATGACGACTTACTCTACTATAACGGTAGAAGGGGGGGACTGAGACAGAACACGCTCGTGATCAAACATGCAGCATACTGTGCGTTAAAATTACACAAAGGATGATGAAATCATAGGCTATGTAACAATATATATATATATATATATATATATATATATATATATATATATATATATATATATATATATACAACTTAGAACTATAAAACATATGTAAACTTCAGGAAACTGGCAAATGGGGCCACCCCAATTAGAAAATTACTTGGTGCGCCCCTGCTGGGCACTGATAGATAAATAGAGGCTTCACATTGTTTTATTTCTTAAGCGTCGTGTGTGTGTGTGTGTGTGTGTGTGTGTGTGTGTGTGTGTGTGTGTGTGTGTGTAGAGGAAAGAAAACGGAAGAGGGAAGGAGGAAGGTCCAGAATCCCGAGGGGACCTCTTAATCCTTCACACGGTCACTCGTGTTCCGATTTTGGCAAAGGCTTTGTAAAATTCTCTTCCTCATGTTTCCTGAGAAAGGGTATAGACTCAGGTGAACCACGTTTCGAGACACCGGACATCACACCTAACATTTATGCCCAACTACAGTTGTTCACCACACTGTATGTCGAACATTAAGACTCCTACATTCATCCAATACACGTTATTGCATGCGGGGCTATAGATCACCTTAAAACATCGGTATAATCACACCCTTCATCTTTCAAAACGAAACACGACAAAGTTTCGATACATGCCCCCCCTCCCCCAACCACCTGTCCCCCTTCCTTCCGATCCACCTGTCCCCCTTCCTTCCGATCCACCTCACCTCACAGTCATCTCTTGTCAGAGAAACAATGGGATCCAATGGTATTACTATTTGTTCTTCTCTCTACCTTCCACTATACATACATGGCAAACACTTAGATTATCAGACAAAGTATGAGTTGACAGAACATTGTTTCTGTGGGTACTAGATACTGTAGCAGAGGGGAAGCTCTGCCAGGTCTGCCCATTCACTTACTATTATTAAGATGTAAACACAATGGTGTCACAATTCACCACACACACCACCCGCTGTACTTGTTAGAAGTGGAGGTAACTGTACACTAATTCACCAAAGAGGGGTACGGCATTGGACAGTCGGCGGACTTAGTAAACGGGGCGTGGAGGTTTAAGTTAAAAAAGGAGGGGAGAGGGAGCCTAGAGGGGACTGGAGAGACAGTAGACACGGGGAAAGGATGAGGCAGAGGCAAGGACAATCGGAAGAAGGGTTGCAAAGCACGGACGCGAGAACGTTGGGGCCAGGATGGGTCATCATAGGATTTACTAGGATGGACATAAAGTATAGCCATGGGATGGAAGGGGAAAAGGAGAGACTTCTATATAGGAATGAGCAGTCTTAGAACACTCGTCATCGCTCCTGGGGCAATGCATTTGTCTCTGCATGCATTGCAGCAGCCGTCGAGGAGCAGATTGCTCCAAATGCTGTCCAAAGGGCAGAATTTTGAACTATGTCAAGCTTATGTAAAAAGGAGGGGGAAGGGGAGGCGGATCCATATATGGTACAGCCATAATCAAGTTTGCTCTAGATATACACTTGGTAAGACTTAAGTAGAACTTCCCGGGAGGTACCCCATCAGAAGCCTGTTAAGAATTTCATAAGGGAAAGGCGTTTCATACAGGAGACCCGTAAATAATCAATGTGTGCCTTCCAAGTTATACTGGGCCACCAAGTCGAAGCCCCAGGAAAGTATGGTGATGCTGGAAAGGGACTGGGGTGTCATGAATATGGATTGTGGGGAGAGAGTGTAGTGCACGTCTAAGGGTAAAAATCTATAGAACACACTAGTCTTGTCTACATTAACCTTGAAACCCCGGTCTGCAAACCAAGTTAGTAGGGTGTTAATCCCCAACTGGAGACAGTCCTGCGCCACCAACAGAGTGGGTGCAGAGCTAAGAAGGGTTAGGTCATCTGCATATATCGCAAGGGAGGTGCCTGGAGGACGGGGAAGTGTAGACAACAACATGTTAAAGAAGAAGGGACTCAAGACCGACCCCTGAGGTACAGTTGCGAGCAGATGACTCTAGGCCACCTAGTCCACCAACATGCTGGTGTTTTATCTGGTAACAGTGGTAACTATGAACTTCACCGAGATTCAGTCGGCTGTTTGGGCGAAACAAACCCAGAGATAAACTGTCAGACTGCAGATCTAACTGGTCTCCAATCAATATCATGCAAGTAAACGTATTATGCTGATGATGATTAACGTGTCGTACACATGGTAGGTATATTTATAACCATAGTATTACAACATAAGCATCTAAATAGTAGTGTGTTCATTCATGTGAGACTCACGGGTATCCCGATCGTGCAGCTCCATCACCACCTTGGTTTGTGACGTAGGCACCACGTGACGTCACGTATGGGGAGAGGCATGAAGGTGGAACCAATTGGCCTGGTCATGATGAAGAATATTTATAGAGTGTAATCGTTCGACTTTACCACTCGAATATTAAAAACAAACATTGGTTGCGTATGTGAAAACAAACTTATTACAACCTTTAATCTCATATACGTTTAATACTGCAGCCAACCGCCTGCCCCCTCCCCCCTCCTCCTCCCATCTGACGTTTCACCTCGTCCCTCCCTTCCTCACCCACCATCCTCCTTATAACTCCCACACATCCCTCACCCTGTTCAGCCTAGTGTGGAGTGAACTTTAACTCTCCCACCTTCTTCGGATTTAGACTTCGACGAAAGTGAGGTTCACGATGAGGGATGACTGACATGACGGCATTTTTGTAATAATGCTAGGTTGCGGGGAAGCTCATAACCATATGGTATATCTCTTGAAAACTGGTGAAGGTTGTTTGGTTCACGTGTCATAAATGACTAAATGTCATAAAAGACTGTGTAGGTTCCTTTGTGGTTGAGTTGTAGTTGAGTTATATATATATATATTTTAGACTTGTGGTCGAGCAGCTTTTATATCTTGTAGTAGCTCCCCATTTGTCATGTAGTGACAGGAGAAGTAAAGAATAGTATGGGACTATATTTATTTGTCTTGGAAATATTAACAAGTCTCTTAAACAAGCGGAATATAGAGTCCCGCTCCCTCTCTCTCTCTGTCTCTCGAGTTGCTAAGCTCTTCTCCCCTTCGACCTGCCTCTAGTATCGCTTGTCCCCTTCTGAGCTTTCTTTCCTAAATTCTGGTGAAACAGGAGACGTATCACGTGTATTCCTCGTGGATGGAAAGTTTAAAGAAGCCTGTGTGTGAGTATGTGTGTATATGTGCGTGTGGTCACCAGGTCTTTGTTCACGAGAGGACTGCTGACAGCTAACTGCATCATCTCCTTACTGTCCGCTGTCGTCAGCTTTCCTCAGTGTAACTTGCAAACCTCATTTCCTTTTCCCAGGCTCGCAGAGGGCTGTCTACCTATCTATTTATCTATCTATCTATCATGATTTGTAAATATAATATGTAGTCCTACATCTGCTCGGCCGCGCGAAAATGGCGCACCATCGACAGTTAATAGTCCTAATATATTAATACATACTACATACACATTATAATGAACTTATAAGCTATTTAAGTGAAATACATAATATTGTAAAGTAATATAATTGAATGAATATTGTATACATATATTATTCATAGTAAAGAGTGATTATTCAGTAATATTACATTTTAAACAAGCTGTATACATATTTGAATAAATGCATTAAAGTAAATTATTTAACTGTAATACAGTATGTACTTGGGTTATTATAGTGAAATGCATACATACAAGAATAAAAATAGTTTAAAATTAAGATTATTGTAAGAGTTATTAATATTTCATTTAAAGATAATGGTACTGGTCTGCCATATATGGTTCATTTGTTTCTTTGTATTTATATATATATATATATATATATATATATATATATATATATATATATATATATATATATATATATATAATCAATACTATACACAAAATATATATACTTCATTCAGGGTGGTTAACTGTGATGTTAACTCTCCCCCCACTAAATAATGACTCCAAATTAGCAATTCTTGCATGCATTCTGTGCATTGCGAACAGCAGTACTGCAACTACAATGCAGACGATTATAAAGACAGTAGGTGCTGGGCTATACACATAATACAGGTTGAACATACTCAAACTCAAATCTTCCCAGGGCTTCATTGTTTCATTGATCAGCTGCATAGTTTCAAACTTAGGTGAAGTCAGCTTAATACTTGTGCTCATCTTTAAGTTCATATTAGGCAGTGGGTGGAAATGTTTGTGTGTATGGTTGAGAATGGCGTAGTGATTGATGGTGGATAAAGTAGACATGGCTGGTGTAAATACCGCACAGTAGTCTGGTGCTATGTATAATCCTGAGGCTGATGTATGAGATGGTGGTATATCTGGACAGACTATGTAAACTGATGTGTTATGAGGGAAATAAAAAAACTGTGAGTGTCCAATGCGTTGATGGTGTACAAGTTTATCTGGAGCAAAAGTGAAGTTGCAATGATGATGAATATTGTTATTGCTGATGATAGCCATTTCACAAGGGACCGTATCAGTAGGCTGAAACGTGAAAATGTACGCAGGACAAAGATGAACAGCATGTAAGGATGTGCGGCACTTTCGTTCAATCGTTGACTCACTCGCGAAAGTGACAGTGTCCCGTCTCTTGGAGACCATGATGAGTTCGGTGTCTGTGTTGATGTTGATGATGACCAAAGTGTTGTTATTTTTATAGGGGAAAGGGTGTATTTGGTATACTGTGAACAGGTCTTCAGTGATGAATGGTACATGAACTACCACTGATGTTGGTGTTAGTGTTGCTTCTAAATACGGGTAATATTGCATAAATTCCCTACTGCGGAACAATGGCTTCAATTTATGTTTATGTATGCCTTGACTAACTATCTGACGTAGCTCATGAGCTGGGAGTAAGTCATTTGTGATCTTGCCATCACCAGCATTCGAAATTCCTTGCATCAATGCCCTGAAACGATCTCTAGTGTTCTCTAATTGTAGTAGAATCGTGTCAATATGTTCTGTGATGATGGAGAAGTACTGGAAAAGAGTAACGTTTCCCTCTAATTCATTTATTTTATCTACACTCTCGAGAGCTACGTTTTCTGCTTGTTTCAGATTTTTCACAATTGTCTTCATTGCTGAGTTCTGTCCCGTGATGAATTTATCTTGGTATGTTAGTACCTGAGCTATCTTATTAAATTTGTTGTTTATTTCTTTAAGGTCATCCTCTGTAGCCAATCCAAAGTATGTTCCCAAGAACTGCGCCGCCCAGATCGAACAAACCGCGCTTTTGGCGAGTACGTGTGATGTTGTTCCTGTCGCTCAGTACCTCTGTTCCATAAGATGGGAGATCTTGGATCATGACGAGCATAGTTGACTTCGCCTGTTCGAGTTTCCATTTCGCTAACTTCACCATTTCATTCACTTCCTTGGTGTTATGTGCTTGTGAAACATAATTCCCTGGATCTTGAAGTCCAGAGTTCGCATCGGCGTCGCAAGCCTTTCTAGATAAGTAGGTAAGTCATACAAGTAATCTAGACTTATTTCAGTACTCATGACGTCCTTAACGATTGTAGTCGTGGCCGTTGGAGCTATGAGGCATCCTTGTCGTACTATATGCTTGGGGTCTAGGTGCGCATATACTCTTACTATGTAGAGGAGAATCCATAGCATAAGTCCCTTCATCGTAACCTACCGAAAAAAAAAAATCTATTAATTTCCTATAAAGCTGTGGTTGATGATAGTGATGATGTGCGTTACGGTTGACTGTTATTTAATTGATAGAAGGAGGTTAAATCGATATTTAATTCTCGTAAATGATGTACTGTAGATTTTATTGGAATAGTTGCACCTATGTTCGATTGTTTGGTATATGACCTTAATTTCTTTTTGTAATCATTGTTGTATTCATGCTTGGTTTCTTGAGGTACGTTCACCTGTTCGGTTGTATCCGAGGCTGAATATTTATGTGATAATTCCCTTGAAACTCGTTTTAAATGGTCAATATGAACTTGTTTCTCCTTGCCACTTGAAAGTGACTTAATTAAAACTTTGTTTGCTTTTATGTTAATTACTCTGTATCGGCCCTCAAATTTTGGGGATAATTTATTGTCTCTCGTATGAATGACTCCGTAAACAATGTCTCCTAAGCTGATAGGTGTAATCTTTTGCCTTCTTGTTAAATGCCTCCGTCATTTCTTCCTTGGACATCGTTAATTGTTTTTTGACTCTTTTGTGAATGTCCTGGAACTCACGTAAACGGAGTTTAGAGTAATCATCGTAATTGTATATAGGCATGCTGTCACCTTCTAGGAGCTCATATGGTAATTTTTTATCTGTGCCATATATAATGAAATGTGATGTACCACCAATGGATTTATTTATAGACCCATTAATTGAGGCCTCTACTCTGGGAATCCAATCATCTCAGCTTGCATAATTTTCACTGAGAATGTGTCGTAGCACATCTAATACCTTTTTATTTTGTCTCTCTACCAACCCATTCGATGCTGGGTGATAGGCCAAAACGTTAACCTTTTTGATGTTGCATTGTTTACATATTTCTTGACCATCTACTGGGTATAAAACTAAATCAGCTTCATCCAGAAAAGTTACTTTCTTTTTATTTTTAAGAATTCTATTTAGTTCTTCATGTGTTATTAAGTTCACTGGAGAGCCTGTATCTAAAAATAAGGAAACGTTTTGATCCTCACATACAGCTGGTATCAAGATACACTCATTTCCCAACATGCCTCCTATGTGAAGTTTAGCCTTGTTCTTCTTTACGTTTGTTCGTTTTTCGTCATGACTTGGTCTTCCCCCGATTTGAACATAGACACAATTTTTTCTACTGTTTTGCAATCACTGGTCCAGTGCCCTTGGTATCTATGATGCCTACAGTAAGGACCAAATCCTTGTGTCTTTTGTTTATCCTCTTTTGCCTTGATAAAGCATTCATACCTTGTGTGTCCTGGTTTTGCACAATAATGACATAGAATGGACCTATCCCTTGACTGTGACCTACGAGGTGATTTCCCATAAGAAGTGTTGTTTATGGCACGAGACCTGCTCGGGCTGCGCGAAAACTTATGAAACTGCCTGTAGGAAGGCGTGTAGGAACGATTTCTAGGCGTCTTTGTTTGTTTTGGCTGCCTCACTTCTGGTCGCGATCGATTTTGTTCTCTGTTTGGGGTCGGTGTAGATGTTTTCACAGCTGATACTGTCTCAGGTACCCTGATTCTACCAGAATGTGCATGTGTGTCGACCACACCTGCTTTACTGCACTGCATCTCTACCTCGTTCATTAAGTCTAGCAAGCACATTCCTGGGGTGTACGCGATCGTCTTGGCGATCTTAAGGGTCCTATCAGGTAATTTACACAAGGCAGCTACATAACCAATGATGTCCACGACGAGGTCTGGGGACATCTTTCCATCATCTGTTATCCAATTAGAATTCTCCAGAGTAGCTAACAAGGTTCTCTTGATTGTGGAGACATCAGCAGTTATTTCACTGAGCACATGGTTTGTAGTGTGCTCCCTTACAAGATCTACAATTTTATGTAATTCTGGAATTATACCTGGCAAGAAGTTCATACCTCCAGAAAATTTCTTCAGAAATTCAGTTTTAAATTCATAATATGTCGTAGCACGATGTAGCTTATCGGAGTGCAATAAATTGCTTGCTGGACATCTTTCCTGGCTTATGCAAGATGAAAAAATAGCAATTTTCTCTTGTTCATCTAGTATGTGGCGCTTGATGAACATTTGTTCGCACTGACTGACTAATGAAATGACATCAATGCGATCTTTGTCTGTGCCAGAGAATTTTGGGGCAGTCTTATCCTCGTGACACACAAAAACGTGAGGTGTGGTTTTTAGATCAGCGGAATTTGTTTCTTGATTCATTTTTAATGATTGCCCTGTTAATTCAATTTGTACGTGTTTATCGTTGTGTGAGGGAATGGTGGAATATGTATGACCGGACCGGTGAACCCTGTTAAGTAAATTGGCATACGTATGCAAGGCAGCAGCAAAGTCGACACTCTCTATGTCTGAGGGGGTTTCCCACTCATCATCTGAAACTCCCGTATTTGTTTCTTTATCTTTAGCGTGTGGTGAGGTTTGTACAAGGGGTGGGCTGTCTCTTAATTGTGAGTCGTCTGATGTTGTGGCAATTTGTGTGTCATCTGAAATTAACGAGGGTGGTGGCGAAAATATTCCTGTCATTAAGATATGGTGTTATGAAATACGCCTCTTGTTTATTTATGTCCTAGCAAAACTAGATGAGTAAATAAGTTGAATATAGCTAATTTTAGCACTGAGAAGAAATGAGCAAGTATAATTTTACCCACTTGATACAGATCGTAGAGGTGTGTCGATACAAAAGTCGATCTCGGAAGAAAAATACAGGTTTGATTGAAGATCTCTTGATAATTCTAGTGGTGTGTTGATGGACGATATTACTCAGGAAATTCCATGGCCTGGTATTTGTAGTGGTTAACGGCTGTCTCAGGCAAACCTCAGCATAGAACGTCGAATTTCCAACTTAACTGTGAAAATAAATGAGTATGAGTAGGAGTTATGTGAATAATGAGTAATGAGTAGTGGGTGAGAAGTGCCTGGTGTCAGTCACACGTTGCTTGGCATGGCAGACTCGCGTTGTGATGGCATCTCAGCACATGGTGACGTCGGCTTCCCACACTGGTAGCTGTGGTGAGTGAATGAGTAGCGATGAGTAACTTGAGTGAAGACGGGTGAGTAAGACGAGTTGTGAATATGGACTTGGTGTTTTGCTGCGTGTCTTGACCTCTGCGTCAGCAGGCGGGAGGGAGTGGTGGTGGCTTGTGTGCTTGTTGCTTCGGTGTTTCCTCTTCTTTATTTGCTTTGTTTTATATTCTTCTTATTGCTGCTTGAAGTTACGTGAAGATTATAGAGTTGTTTCATAGACTTGTAGACCATTTGCATTGTAGGCTGTATTTTGTAGTGATTCACTGTAGACTGAAGCTAATCTTGTAGAGTATCGCCTCCTTTGTAGAAATTTGCTTTTAATTGGGGGACGATGTCCGTAGTTTCGCTGGGTCGTCGTAGAAATTGCAATATTGTATCAATATTTTGTTAAACTACTTGCAAGGCGTCGTGTGATCTCTTGACCTCTGCATCAGCATGATGATCTGGGAGACGGAGGGGGCTGGTTGGAGAGAATACTGTCAGGAGCTGGTTGTGTTGTTGGTTGAGAGAGAGATATTCTTGTTTTCAATCTTGATATTTTGTAGGAATTTAATGTTGATTCGTAGACGAGGTTCGTATACGTTCGCTGCTACCAAATGTCATAAATGACTATATCTCATAAAAGACTGTGTAGTTTCCTTTGTGGTTGAGTTGTAGTTGAGTTATATATATATATTTTAGACTTGTGGTCGAGCGGCTTTTATATCTTGTAGTAGCTCCCCATTTGTCATGTAGTGACAGGAGAGGTAAAGAATAGTATGGGACTATTTTTATTTGTCTTGGAAATATTAACAAGTCTCTCACACAAGCGGAATATAGAGTCCCGCTCCCTCTCTCTCTCTCTGTCTCTCGAGTTGCTAAGCTCTTCTCCCCTTCGACCTGCCTCTAGTATCGCTTGTCCCCTTCTGAGTTTTCTTTCCTAAATTCTGGTGAAACAGGAGACGTATCACGTGTATTGCTCGTGGATGGAAAGTTTAAAGAAGCCTGTGTGTGAGTATGTGTGTATATGTGCGTGTGGTCACATGGTCTTTGTTCACGAGAGGACTGCTGACAGCTAACTGCATCATCTCCTTACTGGCCGCTGTCGTCAGCTTTCCTCAGTGTAACTTGCAAACCTCATTTCTTTTTCCCAGGCTCGCAGAGGGCTGTCTATCTATCTATTTATCTATCTATCTATCATGATTTGTAAATATAATATAATATAATATGTAAGGAAAGCTGACGACAGCGGCCAGTAAGGAGATGATGCAGTTAGCTGTCAGCAGTCCTCTCGTGAACTTGCAAACCTCATTTCCTTTTCCCAGGCTCGCAGAGGGCTGTCTATCTATCTATTTATCTATCTATCTATCATGATTTGTAAATATAATATGTAGTCCTACACACGACAATAGTCGAACCAAATAAATCACTATCAATACCCGTGTGTCAAACATGAATGAACGCACCACTATTTGGATGCCTATGTTGTAATACATAACCATGGTTATAAATATAACTACCTGTGTATGACATAATACGTTTACTTGCATGATACTGATTGGAGACCAGTTAGAACCGCACATTGACAAATTATCAATGGGTTTGTTTTGTCCGAACAGCCGACTGAATTTCGGCCAATTTCATAGCTACCACTGTTACCAGGTAAAACATCAACATGATGGTGGACTAGGTGGCCTCGAGTCATCTGGTCGCAACTGTACAGTCAGGGAAAGTTCCGCATTAACCACTGTTCGGAGCGTTGGTGGTCGACGAATAGTCACGAAGCAGAAGCCAGACCCAGCATGTCTGGTAACTGTGATCGGGAGGGAGGGTGTGGGAGGGTTTGGAGAGTTGCTCACGTCACAGCATCAATAGCCAATGATAATGCGTCCGACGTACTCTAAAAGTACAAAAGCGGTACCGGTATGTTGTTTGTATGGTATCACACTGTTCTCTGAGTCTGTCTACATTACTGCATATATAATACATGTTTACTGTCAAAGGTATGCTGCTTTGCCTTCGTTTTGTAATGTTCGACAGAAATTATAGTTACAGAGACTGATTGTAAAAGTAGAACTTCCCATGTCAATTCGTTTGAAGGAAAACGAAGAGTCTGCTAATAGCTCATATATATTATTCTTCTTTTATTATTATTACACACTACCCTAGACTCTAACTTCGAGATGAAAATGTTTGCAGGTGGATGTTCATAGTGAGATGACGGAGGATAAATAAGTAAAAATTTTTACAAGAATTCACACACACATACACACACACGCAATATATATATATATATATATATATATATATATATATATATATATATATATATATATATATATATATATATTGTTACGGAACAGAGAGAGATAATGAACACATCAAGTGAAAAATCACTACTGTCCCTCAAATTTCCAGGTTCAAAACAAAAGAGTTAGGTAAAATTACAATTTAAAGTTTAATGCTCAGACCAACAACTAAACATTCAGGACTCATAAGAATAATATAATGGCAAAAAACAGGTTAAATATATGGTTAACCGCAATAGCCTCTATTAACACGAAATTAGCAAGAGTAAATTTATCTAAGTCAGCAATGATAAAATGAGAAAACCGGATAATGCTCAGTTAATGCAAGATATATTATTACAGATACAAATTATTATTACTACTGGCTGAGAGTAAAACTTCACATTAATCACAAAAACCTCACTAGGCCAACGAATTAACACCTTATGCTATACAGTACAAGAAAAAATGTAATAACTTATACTCAAATTACACAGCAGCTAGATGGTTGGAGACTTCCTGAGCACTCACAAAAATAATAACAACTGTACAGGGGAGGACAAAGATGTGAACAAAATGAGGAGTAGATCTAAGTGGCAATTAATGCAGAGACTGAGCTCATTATATAGGGGCCGGCAGAGCTTGATACAACTTGTAAGAAGGACACGCAAATGAAGCCATAGGGGACAATGAGTTGACAATCCTGCTCTGAACAACAAAAAGAACGACTTACTCTACTATAAGGGGGGGAAGGGGGGAGTGAGGTAGAACACGCACAATGGAAGCCACGAGGCGAATCGTGATCAAACATGCAGCATACTGTACGTTAGAATTATACAAAGGATGATGAAATCATAGGCTATGTAACAATATAGATAGATAGATAGATAGATGGGTACTGTACAGTGGCTTTGTTTTTGAGTGAAAACAAAATATTATGTTATACCGTTACGAATATCTCCTGGGGAAACGTCTAATGTTAAAGTCGAGAGGGATTGAAAACATTCAAACCTCTGTCCGAACCTAGCAAACTTCCAAAACTTTCCTGACAACATTAACTCTACAGACATCTATGTATTTTTTTGTTTTTCATATAATGCTAGCATAATATTGTCATCTATCCTTAGTAAAACACACCGTCCAAGTCATACATTGCAGACTTACACATGATTCCCAACCTATCACCAAACCCTACTGTGCCCCCAATCCCCCGCCTATCGCTCCTTCACACACAGCTGCCAGACACATGAGGTCTGGCTGCTGCTTCACACTCACCTGTCTCACACCAGTGCATCGAAAGGTGGGTAATGCGGAACTTTCCCCGACTGTACCTACCTACGGACCGGAAACGAAGATGTTAATCCCCCAAGAGAAACAGAGAAGGTTCTACCAGATAGGAAACTACGGAACCAAGTCAGAGGCGTCCTATCTCCATTCTTCATAAATTGTAGAGGATCCCTTCATGGGAAGCAGAGTCGAGGGACCAACATGACTTCGTTATTTCTGTGTGTGACTTGGAGGAATGCTCAAGATGATGAAAGACGTCCAGAGAGCTGTGTCCTGGCTGGAAGCCACACTGCTCGTCCAGAAGACCCTTACTCTCTGCCCACCAGTGTAACCTATTACCTACCACTCATTCCATGAGTTTTCTGAGACACGAGAGAAGGGCTGTCGGTCTGTAGCTGTTAAGCAGGGTGGGGTCTTTCCCCAGCTTAGGAAATGGGAGAATGGAGGCATGCTTCCATGCTGTGGGAAAGACGCCCATCTCCCATTTATTGCTTAACAACTTCAGGAGGAGGTCATGTGCCACAGGGGGAAGATGGGACTGGAATTCATATGGTCTAGTATCCAGCCCAGCAGCTTTGCGGGGGTGCAGAGCACGCATCGCGACTGACAACTCATGGGGAGTGATAGGGGACGACAGATCCATGGCGAGTGGGGGGGGAGGGGACTCTGCTTCAGCTACCTCAAACACATGCATGACCAGGGCAAGTCAGGGAGAGAAACAGGGATACTAAGGGTCATGCTGTAATTTCGTGCAAGTGCATCAGCCTTCCCCGAGGTAATGAGTAGATCTACACCATCCAGGGTCGGGAAATATGGGGATAACTTTTTTTTTTTTTACGTGTCCGACTCTGAGCAAAAGCCCAGGGCCTATTTCTCGGGAGCAGTGACTTATCACAAGGCCCAGTAGTCCTCCTACACCTCCACATGTCACCACTTCGGCGCTAATGCCCACCGTCCATATTGAATACATGCTAGGTCTGTCTCATACAGGACTGGTGTATTGGTATTAGCGGGGGTACTTTTACGGCAAGTCGACGGATCATCTGGTAGATCAAGAAGGTCTGCTTTCAGGAAATTCAAATCCTTAAACTGTTCCCTGTCCCAGCCGGGATTCGATCCTGGGTTCATTAGGACTGCAGGCCGCCTCTGTACCGATTCAGCCACGGCCTCCCCCTTCATGGCCAGCAAAAAGTGCCAGGCATGAGTGGAGGAGGTGGAGAATGACAGACGCCACAAAAGTCGCCCAAGCCTTCTGTTTTGTAGCCGTGATGGTACGAATGCATTCCGCATTTAACTGACGATATCGAACACTGTTGCCCTCAGACAAGCAGGCCTGCCATGCGTGCCAAGCTCGCTGTTTTGTTAACACTGCCAGGTGATACTCCACAGTCCACCAAGGGACATCACACCACGGTTTCTGAAGGGAAGTGACTAGCGAGAATGCATCCTTGCCTGCCGCTATCAACCAATCCGAAAAATCACCTGCAACGATAATCAAGGGAAAGTGAAGCACTGGCAGAGAGTTCGTCAAGACCGCAGAAAACTTTGTCCATCCATCATACCGGAGACCCCAGCGCGGGCTAGCAGGAACCGATTCGGAAACATATCACGGAAGCCGATTATTAGTGGGAGGTGGTCGCTACTCATAAAGGGTCCCAAGGTAAACTCCGCCCCATGAAAGTGAGCGTCCCCTAAACACAGGTCTAAAGCTGAACCTGCTCCTGAGTGTGGATAATAATGGGTCTTAAGGCCTGCCGAGGAGAGAAGGGTGTACACCTCCGGACAGAAATTCGTGATACACGATAATCTGCCACCAGAGGTCAGGTTAATCGCACACGTCTATCCCCTCTAATTCCCCTTCCTTAACCCCACCAAAACACTGATTTGTTAGGCGGATGGATCGGAGATATGAAGCTTCGCTCACTCTCGTCTAGCCGCATGTAATGTTACTTTCATTTATCTTACTATTAGGTGTATTATCAAGTGCATAGATCCATCTTCAGTTCCATGAGAAGTGATTATATCGAAGTTTTAGCAGATTTCAATACAATGACCTTAATGTATAGAGTCTGGTTTCCAAATAGTTATCCAACGTGTTCTAAGCGATTGACTAAAATCCAAGTAACAGTTAAAAGTTATATGGCCAGATAAGTCCCTCTCTTGCCTTGCCATGTGGACAGCCACATTATACACTCACCTACTAATCCACCTACCCACTCAACCCATCCAACACAACCCACCGAACTCACCCCTGCCACCCACCCAGCCCATCGATCCCTGCTATCCACCCTGCTAACCCACGAATGCCACACACTAAGTTCACCCAACAATGCCACTTAACTCATTTACTCATTCACTTCTCCACCCTGAACCCATCCAGCCACCCAACCCAACCACCCACTTAGATCATCCCGACCACGCAATCGTCTCAGCCACCCTGGCGACCAACGGTGCCCACTCACCCCGGCGACTCACTTTGCCCACACATCCCGACATCCTATCTTGCCCACCGACCCCTACCACCCACTCTCACCACTCACAAATTCCACCCACCCTTCCCACTCACGAATTCCACCCACCTTAGTCACCCAACAATGCTATCGATCTCATCCATCCACACAACCCTCCCATCTCTCCCTGAACACTCCCCACCCACCTCACCCTGCCCATCCACCCATCCTGTCCACCCACTCCTCCCACCCATCCACCCATCCTGTCCACCCACTCCTTCCACTGACCCACCCGCCCATCCATCCTTCTTACCCAACCTCATTCACTCCTCCACCCCATTCACCCATTTGAACTCGACTTATCCATCAAACTCATCTTACCTTTCAACTCAGGGTCAGCAACCAGCAACTCAACCAACTCTTGACGAGACAAATTATCAACACTACGGGGTACTGCCTCATCTGGTGAGTGGTCCAAATTAGCAAGAAAAGTGTCAGCTAGGATAACATCATCATCATCATTATCCTCTAAGTCACCAGTAACTTTAGACTTAGCCCTAGTGACAGCACATGCAGAGAACACATCAGGGATATCACAATCCTGGGTCGCAGTCACTGGTTCACTAGACAACTGAGGAGCTGGACACACTTGACTTCCACCAATATCATTTCCAAGTAAGAAAGTTACACCTGACATTGGGAGTGTCTCAACCAACCCAACCATAACGGAATCATTAACAAAACCAGACTCTAAATTCACTCTGCACAGAGGGACAGAGAAGTAATTATTCCCTACACCTTGTTGTGTTGTACTATGTTGTGTTGTGTTGTTGTATTGTGTTGTGTTGTGTTATGTTGTGTTGTGTTGTGCTGTGTTATGTTGTGGTGTGGTGTCGCACGTTCTGTTGTGTTGTATTGTGATGTCGCACGTTGTGTTGTGTTGTGTTGTGTCGTGGTGTCGCACGTTATGTTGTTTTGTGTTGTTGTGTCGCACGTTCTGTTGTGTTGTGTTAAGTTGTGGTGTGGTGTCGCACGTTGTGTTGTGTTGTATTGTGATGTCGCACGTTGTGTTGTGTTGTGTTGTGTCGTGGTGTCGCACGTTATGTTGTTTTGTGTTGTTGTGTCGCACGTTCTGTTGTGTTGTGTTATGTTGTGGTGTGGTGTCGCACGTTGTGTTGTGTTGTATTGTGATGTCGCACGTTGCGTTGTGTTGTGTCGTGGTGTCGCACGTTGTGTTGTGTTCAGTTTTGGTGTCGCACGTTGTGTTGTGGTGACGCACGTTGTGTTGTGTTGTGTTGTTGTGTTGCACATTGTGTTGTGTTGTATTGTGATGTCGCACGTGGTGGACAGCATGGACGCGTTTGATATGGCATGTCTTCGCAGAATTGTCGCATCATTTTATGAGAGAGGTGAAGTTCCGAATTTGGATCACATTTTAGCGAAGGTAAAGGAGGATATTAATTTTAAGGGATCAAGAGCAAGCCTTCACAGACTCCTGAGAAAGAATGGATATACTTTCAAGAAATCAGATAAAGGACGACAAATTCTGATGGAACGACGTGATATTGCTTTGGCACGAGCAGTTTATCTAAGAAAAATACAAGAAAACAGAGAATCAATCAGCCCACAGCAAGAGATTTACATAGATGAGACTTGGATTAATCAAAACGAGTGTCAATAAATGCTGGACAACTGCATATGGAAAATTGGGCCCGAAGGTGAAAAGTGGCAGAGGATCCAGATTGATCATTATACACGCAGGCGGAGAGGATGGATTCGTGCGTGGAGGTTTGAACATGTTCAAATCTCAGAATGGTAACAGAGGAGATTACCACCAATCAATGAATCACCACAGTTTCAAAGCATGGTTCGAAGACCAGTTACTCCCAAACATCCCACCCTATTCACTGCTCATTCTGGACAACGCTTCGTACCACTCCATCCCTCCTCATATGGACCGATATCAGGGCACACCACCCCCCCTGAACTCAAAACATCATCCTTCCTGTCTTCCTATCCATCCCCATCCCCTCTCTTCACCTAGCTTTTTGCCCACATACACAAACACGTTTGTTTAAATAACTGACGACCTACCAAAAAATCTATCATTCTATCAGAGTATATATATATATATATATATATATATATATATATATATATATATATATATATATATATATATATATATATATATACATACAACTTAGAACTATAAAACATATGTAAACTTCAGGAAACTGGCAAATGGGGCCCCCCCCTTAGAAAATTCCTTGGTGCGCCCCTGCTGGGCACTGATAGATAAATAGAGGCTTCACATTGTTTTATTTCTTAAGCGTCGTGTGATTGTGTGTGTGTGTGTGTGTGTGTGTGTGTGTAGAGGAAAGAAAACGGAAGAGGGAAGGAGGAAGGTCCAGAATCCCGAGGGGACCTCTTAATCCTTCACACGGTCACTCGTGTTCCGATTTTGGCAAAGGCTTTGTAAAATTCTCTTCCTCATGTTTCCTGAGAAAGGGTATAGACTCAGGTGAACCACGTTTCGAGACACCGGACATCACACCTAACATTTATGCCGAACTACAGTTGTTCACCACACTGTATGTCGAACATTAAGACTCCTACATTCATCCAATACACGTTATTGCATGCGGGGCTATAGATCACCTCAAAACATCGGTATAATCACACCCTTCATCTTTCAAAACGAAACACGACAAAGTTTCGATACATGCCCCCCCCCACCACCACCTGTCCCCCTTCCTTCCGACCCACCTCACCTCACAGTCATCTCTTGTCAAAGAAACAATGGGATCCAATGGTATTACTATATGTTCTTCTCTCTGCCTTCCACTATACATACGTGGCAAACACTTAGATTTGCAGACAAAGTATGAGTTGACAGAACATTGTTTCTGTGGGTACTAGATACTGTAGCGGAGGGGAAGCTCTGCCGGGTCTGCCCATTCACTTACTATTATTACGATGTAAACACAGTGGTGTCACATTTCACCATACACACCACCCGCTGTACTTGTTAGAAGTGGAGGTAACTGTACACTAATTCACCAAAGAGGGGTACGGCATTGGACAGTCGGTGGACATAGTAAACGGGCCGTGGAGGTTTAAGTTAAAACAGGAGGGGAGAGGGAGCCTAGAGGGGATTGGAGAGACAGTAGACATGGGGAAAGGATGAGGCAGAGGCAAGGACAATCGGAAGAATGGTTGCAAAGCACGGACACGGGAACGTAGGGACCAGGATGGGTCATCATAGGATATACTAGGATGGACATAAAGTATAGCCATGGGATGGGAAGGGGAAAAGGAGAGACTTCTATATAGGAATGAGCAGTCTTAGAACACTCGTCATCGCTCCTGGGGCAATGCATTTGCCTCTGCATGCATTGCAGCAGCCGTCGAGGAGCAGATTGCTCCAAATGCTGTCCAAAGGGCAGAATTTTGAACTATGTCAAGCTTATGTAAAAAGGAGGGGGAAGGGGAGGCGGATCCATATATGGTACAGCCATAATCAAGTTTGCTCCAGATATACGCTTGGTAAAACTTAAGTAGGACTTCCCGGGAGGTACCCCATCAGAAGCCTGTTAAGAATTTCATAAGGGAAAGGCGTTTCATACAGGAGACCCGTAAATAATCAATGTGTGCCTTCCAAGTTATATTGGGCCACCAAGTCGAAGCCCCAGGAAAGTATGGTGACGCTGGAGAGGGACTGGGGTGTCATGAATATGGATAGTGGGCAGAGAGTGTAGTGCACGTCTAAGGGTAAAAAACTATAGAACACACTAGTCTTGTCTACATTAACCTTGAAACCCCGGTCTGCAAACCAAGTTAGTAGGGTGTTAATCCCCAACTGGAGACAGTCCTGCGCCACCAACAGAGTGGGTGCAGAGCTAAGAAGGGTTAGGTCATCTGCATATATCGCAAGGGAGGTGCCTGGAGGACAGGGAAGTGTAGACAACAACATGTTAAAGAAGAAGGGACTCAAGACCGACCCCTGAGGTACAGTTGCGAGCAGATGACTCTAGGCCACCTAGTCCACCAACATGCTGGTGTTTTATCTGGTAACAGTGGTAACTATGAACTTCACCGAGATTCAGTCGGCTGTTTGGGCGAAACAAACCCAGAGATAAACTGTCAGACTGCAGATCTAACTGGTCTCCAATCAATATCATGCAAGTAAACGTATTATGCTGATGACGATTAACGTGTCGTACACATGGTAGGTATATTTATAACCATAGTATTACAACATAAGCATCTAAATAGTAGTGTGTTCATTCATGTGAGACTCACAGGTATCCCGATATTGCAGCTCCATCACCACCTTGGTTTGTGACGTAGGCACCACGTGACGTCACGTATGGGGAGAGGCATGAAGGTGGAACCAATTGGCCTGGTCATGATGATGAATATTTATAGAGTGTAATCGTTCGACTTTACCACTCGAATATTAAACAAACATTGGTTGCGTATGTCAAAACAAACTTATTACAACCTTTAATCTCATATACGTTTAATACTGCAGCCAACCGCCTGCCCCCTCCCCCCTCCTCCTCCCATCTGACGTCCCACCTCGTCCCTCCCTTCCTCACCCACCATCCTCCTTATAACTCCCACACATCCCTCACCCTGTTCAGCCTACTGTGGAGTGAACTTTAACTCTCCCACCTGCTTCGGATTTAGACTTCGACGAAAGTGGGGTTCACGGTGAGGGATGACTGACATGACGGCATTTTTGTAATAATGCTAGGTTGCGGGGAAGCTGATAACCATACGGTATATCTTTTGAAAACTGGTAAAGGTTGTTTGATTCATGACAATAGTCGAACCAAATAAATCACTATCGATACCCGTGTGTCAAACATGAATTAACGCACCACTATTTGGATGCCTATGTTGTAATACATAACCATGATTATAAATATAACTACTTGTGTATGACATATAATACGTTTACTTGCATGATACTGATTGGAGACCAGTTAGAACCGCACATTGACAAATTATCAATGGGTTTGTTTTGTCCGAACAGCCGACTGAATTTTGGCCAATTTCATAGCTACCACTATTACCAGGTAAAACACCAACACGATGGTGGACTAGGTGGCCTCGAGTCATCTGGTCGCAACTGTACAGTCAGGGAAAGTTCCGCATTACCCACTGTTCGGAGGGTTGGTGGTCGACGAATAGTCACGAAGCAGAGGCCAGACCCCGCATGTCTGGTAACTGTGATCGGGAGGGAGGGTGTGGGAGGGTTTGGAGAGTTGCTCACGTCAGAGCATCAATAGTCAATGATAATGCGTCCGACGTACTCTAAAAGTACAAAAGCGGTACCGGTATGTTGTTTGTATGGTATCACACTGTTCTCTGAGTCTGTCTACATTACTGCATATATAATACATGTTTACTGTCAAAGGTATGCTGCTTTGCCTTCCTTTTGTATGTTCGACAGGAATAATAGTTACAGAGACTGATTGTAAAAGTAGAACTTCCCATGTCATTTCGTTTGAAGGAAAACGAAGGTCTGCTAATCGCTCATATATATTATTCTTCTTTTATTATTACTACACACTACCCTAGACTCTAACTTCGAGATGAAAATGTTTGCAGGTGGATGTTCGTAGTGAGATGACGGAGGATAAAGAAGTAAAAAAATTTTCAAGAATTCACACACACATACACACACACACACACACACACTATATATATATATATATATATATATATATATATATATATATATATATATATATATATATATATATATATATATTGTTATGGAACAGAGAGAGATAATGAACACTTCAAGTGAAAAATCACTACTGTCCCGCAAATTTCCAGGTTCAAAACAAAAGAGTTAGGTAAAATTACAAGTTAAAGTTTAATGCTCAAACCAACAACTAGACATTCAGGACTCATAAGAATAATGTAATGGCAAAAAACAGGTTAAATATATGGTTAACTGCAATAGCCTCTATTAACACGAAATTAGCAAGAGTAAATTTATCTAAGTCAGCCCTGATAAAACGAGAAAACCGGATAATGCTCAGTTAATGCAAGATATATTATTACAGATACAAAATATTATTACTACTGGCTGACAGTAAAACTTCACATTAATCACAAAAACCTCACGAGGCCTACGAATTAACACCTTATTCTATACAGTACAAGAAAAAATGTAATAACACTTATACTCAAATTACACAGCAGCTAGATGGTTGGAAACTTCCTGAGCACTCACAAAAATAATAACAACTGTACAGGGGAGGACAGAGATGTGAACAAAATGAGGAGTAGATCTAAGTGGCAATTAACGCAGAGACTGATCTCATTATATAGGGGCCGGCAGAGCTTGATACAACTTGTAAGAAGGACGCGCAAATGAAGCCATAGGGGACAAAGAGTTGACAATCCTGCTCTGAACAACAGAAAGAACGACTTACTCTACTATAAGGGGGGGAAGGGGGGAGTGAGATAGAACACGCACTATGGAAGCCACGAGGCGAATCAAACATGCAGCATACTGTACGTTAGAATTATACAAAGGATGATGAAATCATAGGCTATGTAACACCTCCCCACAAAGAAAAAGAAATTTACAAAGGAAATTTCTTATTACTCTAAAACAATCTGTCTAAAGTCTAGATAAGCAATCTGCAATAACATTTTCTTTCCCCTTGACATGTTGTATGTCTAATGAATACTCCTGAAGATGTAGACTCCATCTTGTCAATCTGATTTTTATCTTTAAACTTACTAAGGAATTTCAGTGGGTTATGATCGGTATAAATGACTATGAGGTCAAAACCAGAACACAAATAAAATGAAAAATGCTGTAAACCCAAAATCAAGGCCAAAAGCTCTTTCTCAATAGTTGAGTAGTTCTTTTGAGGTGGAGTGAACTTCTTACTGTAATAAGATACAAGGTGTTCAAATCCCTGATCACCCTCTTGCAGCAAAACAGCCCCCACTCCTGTACCACTTGCGTCAACAGCCATCTTAAAAGGCTTAGCAAAATTTGGAGTAGCGAGCACTGGCTGACTTAATAGGATAGCTTTAAGTTTGCTGAAAGAGGATTCACAGTTATCGATGCAGACAAATTTAACTCCCTTTTTCAGTAGGTCTGTAAAAGAATTGAAAAGTTAAGAACAAATCTCCTGTAATAATCTACCATTCCCAAAAATCTTTGTAACTCTTTCCTACTTTTAGGTCTGGGAAGATCACTTATAACCTGAACCTTAGCTGCTGGTGGTGCAACGTGTCCATCACCAATTACCTACCCAAGGTACTGAACTTTAGCTTGACCAAACTCACACTTTGATAAATTAGCTACAAGATTAGCCTGAACCAAACGCTCAAGAAATTTACTGACATGGCATAGGTGATCTTTCCAGTTGTCACTGAAGATTAATACATCATCAATATAAACAACACACCCTGCCAAACCCTCTGTTACAACATTCATGAGCTTCTGAAATGTGGCTGGTGCATTCTTCATTCCATATGGCATTACAGAACATGCAAAAGTCTTTCCTAGTGTTACAAAACATGAGATCACCCTAGCACGTTCAGTCATAGGTACTTGCCAGTATCCCTTTAACAAATCAAACTTACTTATGTACCTAGCCTTTCCGATCTTGTCTATGCAATCTTCCACGCGAGGGAGAGGGTAAGTGTCTGTTTTGGTTATCTGATTAACACGTCTGTAGTCGATGCAAAGCCGCTGTGACCCACCTGGCTTAGGGACTAGAGTGACAGGAGAACTCCACTCGCTCTGACAGGGCTCAATCATCTTGTGGTCCAACAGGTAGCCAAGCTCCTTCTGGATGAGAGGAACTTTCACTGGGTTCACACGGTAAGGAGGCAGTTTAATTGGCTTTGCGTCTCCAACATCGACATCATGCATCAACACAGTGGTTCTTCCTGGAGTGGCACGGAACACTTTCGGGTACTCCTGCAGTAATGCCGAAAACTCCTGCCTTTCCTCGGGAGGTAGATGAGAAAGCTTAGTCTGGAGATCATTCATGATATCAGGATTCTTCCCCAAACTATCACTCAGGCTCATACTGCATGGGAGAACTTCACTTGCAGACTCGGGTGGAACAGCTACAGTGCAGACTGGGTTATTTTCGTCCCGCCTGTGATATAACTTTACCATGTTGGTGTGACAAAGTTGCTTGTTCTTTCTACGATCTGGTGTGGCAATGACATAGTTGACATCACTGAGTTTCTTCTCCACGAAATAAGGACCACTAAACTTGGCTTGAAGAGGTTGCCCATGCATCGGTAGCAGAATCATAACCTAATCTCCTGGCTGAAAGTGGCTTAACCTGGACTTCTTATCATACCAAGTGTTCATCTTCTCCTGAGCAGCTCCTAAATTCTCTCTCGCCAGCTGTAAAGCAGTGGACAGCCGTTCTTTGAACTTCATCACATACTCCAGCAGGTTGACGTCATCTTCCTCCGACAGCCAGCATTCCTTGAGTAGCTTAAGGGGTCCTCTTACTTCATGGCCAAACAGTAGTTGAAAAGGTGAGAAGCCCGGTGATTCATTTGGAGATTCTCTTGTGGCAAATACAAAGAATGGAAGACCTTTATCTCAGTCTTTCTGATGTTCCAAACAGTTTTTTCTGAGCATCGATTTCAGTGTTTGATGATATCTCTCCAACGCTCCTTGGGTCTGGGGATGGTAAGCTGAAGACGTGATCTATGTGATGCCCAACTCTTTCAGAGACTGCTTGAAAACATTTGACATGAAATTACTTCCCCGGTCTGACTGTACCTCCTTGGGCAGACCAAACTTGGTGAAGAACCCTAGCATTTCCTTAACCACGTTCTTTGCTGAGATATTTCTAAGTGGAATGGCTTCAGGATAAAGAGTAGCCATATCAATCAGGGTCAACACATAAGAAAATCCTGAAGAAGTCTTAGGAAGAGGGCCCACAATATCCACCAACACACGGGTGAATGGCGCCTCAAAAGGAGGAATGGGAACTAGAGGTGCAACTTTTTCGGTCTGATTACACTTCCCCACAACTTGACAGGTGTGACAAGACTTACAATACCAGGAAACATCTTTGAAGATACCTGGCCAGTAGAAATGTTTCAAAATGCGTGCCACAGTCTTCCTCACTCCAAGGTGTCCTGCTAAACTGGAATCATGAGCCACTCTAATGATATCCTGCCTACAAACACGAGGGATGACAACTTGATGTACAACCTCCCATTCACAGTCGGCTGATGCTGTTGAGGGTCTCCACTTTCTCATAAGTACTCCTGACTTTATATAATAACAAGTAGAAGCACCGGCTGACTCTTCCTCACTGCAAGCAGAGTTAGCTAGACCTTTCAACTCAGGGTCAGCAACCTGCAACTCAACCAACTCTTGACGAGACAAATTATCAACACTACGGGATACTGCCTCATCTGGTGAGTGGTCCAAATTAGCAAGAAAAGTGTCAGCTAGGATAACATCATCATCATCATTATCCTTTAAGTCACCAGTAACTTTAGACTCAGCCCTAGTGACAGCACATGCAGAGAACACATCAGGGACATCACAATCCTGGGTCGCAGTCACTGGTTCACTAGACAACTGAGAAGCTGGACACACTTGACTTCCACCAATATCATTTCCAAGTAAGAAAGTTACACCTGACATTGGGAGTGTCTCAACCAACCCAACCATAACGGAACCATTAACAAAACCAGACTCTGAATTCACTCTGCACAGAGGGACAGAGAAGTAATTATTCCCTACACCTTGTAAGATTACAGTTTCATCGGAGGAATTAATATTAGAGCCTAGAACACTGGTCAGCATAAGGGATTGGCAAGCACATGTATCACGATATATTTTAACTGATTTCCTGTCATTAATGTCCAGAGGACTGACAAAACCATCTGACAGGAAATTAGCACATGAACTCTTGAGAGTGTCACCCACGTTACTGCTCAAAAGAGGAGCTTCATCATGAGAATTTAATTTCCCCCTCAAAGCAGGTTCAGTTAACTCGGTTAAAGAATTCTGGGAACTCTCAAGGGTGGACACTAGACCAATTGACTGAATATTTAAAGACTCCTTTTTGTTCAAATCATGCTGTCTCCTGAAACATTTCTCCGTAGTATGACCAAGCTTACTACAATAATTACATTTACTTTTCTGAAATGTAGAGGTGGAGCTATTATTTACTTCCTGAGAAACATCATCTTATTCTCTTTCCTGTTACCTGTACTCTGAGTAGAGGCAACGTACTTACTCTCAGCTTTCCTCTTTTCTTTAGAATATCCCTTGTGAGTGAGAACATATTCATCAGCTAAAACTGCAGCATCAGACAAATTATCTATTCTTCTCTCATCAAGATATAGGCTTACATCTTTATTAATTCACCTTTTGAAGTCCTCCAGCAAAATCATCTGCTTAAATTTACCAAATCAGAATCCACATTCTTAGAATTTAACCGCTGCTCTAACAGATCTTCTTTGATTTTTGCATACTCAACATGGGATTGCTTATCTTGCTTATAAGCTGTCCTAAATTTTACTCTATAGGCTTCAGGAAGAAGCTCATAGGCCTTAAGAATCAAGTTCTTAACTACATCATAATTATCAGATTGATCCTGAGGCAAAGATGCATAAGTTACTTGAGCTTTACCGGTGAGAACAGTCTGAAGGAGTACTGGCCAATACTTTTTGGGCCAATTCAAACCTATAGCTACCCTCTCAAACAACTGAAAATACTTTGTTAAATCAGATTCATTAAAAGGAGGGACAAGTTAACATTTTTAGCCACATCAAAATCATCAGAGCTAGATGATCCAGTTCCACTTTGTTTCATGCGATAATCATGGTCTGCCTGAATCCTAGCAATTTCGATTTGTGCCTGTGCCTCCTTAGAACGTGCCTGAAACTCAGCCTCCTTAGCACGAGGCTCCTGCAGGGCTAGCTGTAACTTAGCTATTTCAATCTGCGTTTGCTCATCTGGAGGAGTTACATTAAACAAGCTTTCATTAATCATGTCAACAATTTGATCTTTAGAATGATAAGAGCGAACAGCAATTCCCAATTGTTGAGCAACAAGCTTAAGTTCATTCTTTGTTCTGTTTTCTACATCACACACTGTTTGCACATTTGACAAAAAATCTTTGGCTTCATCAAGCGTATTAATAGTAGACATGATGAATAAATCACAGTCACAAAATATCAAGCAATATCCTTATGATAATATCCTGAATATCCTGATAAGAGGTCGCCAAATTTATGTTACGGAACAGAGAGAGATAATGAACACTTCAAGTGAAAAATCACTACTGTCCCGCAAATTTCCAGGTTCAAAACAAAAGAGTTAGGTAAAATTACAAGTTAAAGTTTAATGCTCAAACCAACAACTAGACATTCAGGACTCATAAGAATAATGTAATGGCAAAAAACAGGTTAAATATATGGTTAACTGCAATAGCCTCTATTAACACGAAATTAGCAAGAGTAAATTTATCTAAGTCAGCCCTGATAAAACGAGAAAACCGGATAATGCTCAGTTAATGCAAGATATATTATTACAGATACAAAATATTATTACTACTGGCTGACAGTAAAACTTCACATTAATCACAAAAACCTCACGAGGCCTACGAATTAACACCTTATTCTATACAGTACAAGAAAAAATGTAATAACACTTATACTCAAATTACACAGCAGCTAGATGGTTGGAAACTTCCTGAGCACTCACAAAAATAATAACAACTGTACAGGGGAGGACAGAGATGTGAACAAAATGAGGAGTAGATCTAAGTGGCAATTAACGCAGAGACTGATCTCATTATATAGGGGCCGGCAGAGCTTGATACAACTTGTAAGAAGGACGCGCAAATGAAGCCATAGGGGACAAAGAGTTGACAATCCTGCTCTGAACAACAGAAAGAACGACTTACTCTACTATAACGGGGGGAAGGGGGGAGTGACGTAGAACACGCACTATGGAAGCCACGAGGCGAATCGAACATGCAGCATACTGTACGTTAGAATTATACAAAGGATGATGAAATCATAGGCTATGTAACACCTCCCCACAAAGAAAAAGAAATTTACAAAGGAAATTTCTTATTCGTCTAAAACAATCTGTCTAAAGTCTAGATAAGCAATCTGCAATAACATTTTCTTTCCCCTTGACATGTTGTATGTCTAATGAATACTCCTGAAGATGTAGACTCCATCTTGTCAATCTGATTTTTATCTTTAAACTTACTAAGGAATTTCAGTGGGTTATGACCGGTATAAATGACAATGGGGTCAAAACCAGAACACAAATAAAATGAAAAATGCTGTAAACCCAAAATCAAGGCCAAAAGCTCTTTCTCAATAGCTGAGTAGTTCTTTTGAGGTGGAGTGAACTTCTTACTGTAATAAGATACAAGGTTTTCAATACCCTGATCACCCTCTTGCAGCAAAACAGCCCCAGCTCCTGTATCACTTGCGTCAACAGCCATCTTAAAAGGCTTAGCAAAATTTGGAGTAGCGAGCACTGGCTGACTTAATAGGATAGCTTTAAGTTTGCTGAAAGAGGATTCACAGTTATCGATGCAGACAAATTTAACTCCCTTTTTCAGTAGGTCTGTAAAAGAATTGAAAAGTTAAGAACAAATCTCCTGTAATAATCTACCATTCCCAAAAATCTTTGTAACTCTTTCCTACTTTTAGGTCTGGGAAGATCACTTATAACCTGAACCTTGGCTGCTGCTGGTACAACGTGTCCATCACCAATTACGTACCCAAAGTACTGAACTTTAGCTTGACCAAACTCACACTTTGATAAATTAGCTACGAGATTAGCCTGAACCAAACGCTCAAGAAATTTACTGACATGGCATAGGTGATCTTTCCAGTTGTCACTGAAGATTAATACATCATCAATATAAACAACACACCCTGCCAAACCCTCTGTTACAACATTCATGAGCTTCTGAAATGTGGCTGGTGCATTCTTCATACCATATGGCATTACAGAACATGCAAAAGTCTTTCCTAGTGTTACAAAACATGAGATCTCCCTAGCACGTTCAGTCATAGGTACTTGCCAGTATCCCTTTAACAAATCAAACTTACTTATGTACCTAGCCTTTCCGATCTTGTCTATGCAATCTTCCACGCGAGGGAGAGGGTAAGTGTCTGTTTTGGTTATCTGATTAACACGTCTGTAGTCGATGCAAAGCCGCTGTGACCCACCTGGCTTAGGGACTAGAGTGACAGGAGAACTCCACTCGCTCTGACAGGGCTCAATCATCTTGTGGTCCAACAGGTAGCCAAGCTCCTTCTGGATGAGAGGAACTTTCACTGGGTTCACACGGTAAGGAGGCAGTTTAATTGGCTTTGCGTCTCCAACATCGACATCATGCATCAACACAAGCGTTCTTCCTGGAGTGGCACGGAACACTTTCGGGTACTCCTGCAGTAATGCCGAAAACTCCTGCCTTTCCTCGGGAGCTAGATGAGAAAGCTTAGTCTGGAGATCATTCATGATATCAGGATTCTTCCCCAAACTATCACTCAGGCTCATACTGCATGGGAGAACTTCACTTGCAGACTCGGGTGGAACAGCTACAGTGCAGACTGGGTTATTTTCGTCCCGCCTGTGATATAACTTTACCATGTTGGTGTGACAAAGTTGCTTGTTCTTTCTACGATCTGGTGTGGCAATGACATAGTTGACATCACTGAGTTTCTTCTCCACGAAATAAGGACCACTAAACTTGGCTTGAAGAGGTTGCCCATGCATCGGTAGCAGAATCATAACCTAATCTCCTGGCTGAAAGTGGCTTAACCTGGACTTCTTATCATACCAAGTGTTCATCTTCTCCTGAGCAGCTCCTAAATTCTCTCTCGCCAGCTGTAAAGCAGTGGACAGCCGTTCTTTGAACTTCATCACATACTCCAGCAGGTTGACGTCATCTTCCTCCGACAGCCAGCATTCCTTGAGTAGCTTAAGGGGTCCTCTTACTTCATGGCCAAACAGTAGTTGAAAAGGTGAGAAGCCCGGTGATTCATTTGGAGATTCTCTTGTGGCAAATACAAAGAATGGAAGACCTTTATCTCAGTCTTTCTGATGTTCCAAACAGTTTTTTCTGAGCATCGATTTCAGTGTTTGATGATATCTCTCCAACGCTCCTTGGGTCTGGGGATGGTAAGCTGAAGACGTGATCTATGTGATGCCCAACTCTTTCAGAGACTGCTTGAAAACATTTGACATGAAATTACTTCCCCGGTCTGACTGTACCTCCTTGGGCAGACCAAACTTGGTGAAGAACCCTAGCATTTCCTTAACCACGTTCTTTGCTGAGATATTTCTAAGTGGAATGGCTTCAGGATATCGAGTAGCCATATCAATCAGGGTCAACACATAAGAAAATCCTGAAGAAGTCTTAGGAAGAGGGCCCACAATATCCACCAACACACGGGTGAATGGCGCCTCAAAAGGAGGAATGGGAACTAGAGGTGCAACTTTTTCGGTCTGATTACACTTCCCCACAACTTGACAGGTGTGACAAGACTTACAATACCAGGAAACATCTTTGAAGATACCTGGCCAGTAGAAATGTTTCAAAATGCGTGCCACAGTCTTCCTCACTCCAAGGTGTCTTGCCAAACTGGAATCATGAGCCACTCTAATGATATCCTGCCTACAAACACGAGGGATGACAACTTGATGTACAACCTCCCATTCACAGTCGGCTGATGCTGCTGGGGGTCTCCACTTTCTCATAAGTACTCCTGACTTTATATAATAACAAGTAGAAGCACCAGCTGACTCTTCCTCACTGCAAGCAGAGTTAGCTAGACCTTTCAACTCAGGGTCAGCAACCTGCAACTCATCCAACTCTTGACGAGACAAATTATCAACACTACGGGATACTGCCTCATCTGGTGAGTGGTCCAAATTAGCAAGAAAAGTGTCAGCTAGGATAACATCATCATCATCATTATCCTTTAAGTCACCAGTAACTTTAGACTCAGCCCTAGTGACAGCACATGCAGAGAACACATCAGGGACATCACAATCCTGGGTCGCAGTCACTGGTTCACTAGACAACTGAGAAGCTGGACACACTTGACTTCCACCAATATCATTTCCAAGTAAGAAAGTTACACCTGACATTGGGAGTGTCTCAACCAACCCAACCATAACGGAACCATTAACAAAACCAGACTCTGAATTCACTCTGCACAGAGGGACAGAGAAGTAATTATTCCCTACACCTTGTAAGATTACAGTTTCATGAGAGGAATTAACATTAGAGCCAAGAACACTGGTCAGCATAAGGGATTGGCAAGCACCTGTATCACGATATATTTTAACTGATTTCCTGTCATTACTGTCCAGAGGACTAACAAAACCATTTGACAGGAAATTAGCACATCAACTCTTGAGAGTGTCACCCACGTTACTGCTCAAAAGAGGAGCTCCATCATGAGAATTTAATTTACCCCTCAAAGCAGGTTCAGTTAACTCGGTTAAAGAATTCTGGGAACTCTCAAGGGTGGACACTAGACCATTTGACTGAATATTTAAAGACTCCTTTTTGTTCACATCATGCTGTCTCCTGAAACATTTCTCCGTAGTATGACCAAGCTTACTACAATAAGTACATTTACTTTTCTGAAATCTAGAGGTGGAGCTGGTATTTACTTCCTGAGAAACATCATCTTTTTTGTCTTTCCTGTTACCTGTACTCTGAGTAGAGGCAACGTACTTACTCTCAGCTTGCCTCTTTTCTTTAGAATATCTCTTGTGAGTGAGAACATATTCATCAACTAAAACTGCAGCATCAGACAAATGATCTATTCTTCTCTCATCAAGATATAGGCTTACATCTTTATTAATACACCTTATGAAGTCCTCCAGCAAAATCATCTGCTTAAATTTACCAAAATCAGAATTCACATTCTTAGAATTTAACCACTGCTCTAACAGATCTTCTTTGATTTTTGCATACTCAACATGGGATTGCTTATCTTGCATATAAGTTGTCCTAAATTTTACTCTATAGGCTTCAGGAACAAGGTCATAGGCCTTAAGAATCAAGCTCTTAACTACATCATAATTATCAGATTGATCCTGAGGCATAGATGCATAAGTTACTTGAGCTTTACCGGTGAGAACAGTCTGAAGGAGCACTGGCCAATATTTTTTGGGCCAATTAAAACCTGTAGCTACCCTCTCAAACAACTGAAAATACTTTGTTAAATCAGATTCATTAAAAGGAGGGACAAGTTAACATTTTTAGCCACATCAAAATCATCAGAGCTAGATGATCCAGTTCCACTTTGTTTCATGCGATAATCATGGTCTGCCTGAATCCTAGCAATTTCGATTTGTGCCTGTGCCTCCTTAGAACGTGCCTGAAACTCAGCCTCCTTAGCACGAGGCTCCTGCAGGGCTAGCTGTAACTTAGCTATTTCAATCTGCGTTTGCTCATCTGGAGGAGTTACATTAAACAAGCTTTCATTAATCATGTCAACAATTTGATCTTTAGAATGATAAGAGCGAACAGCAATTCCCAATTGTTGAGCAACAAGCTTAAGTTCATTCTTTGTTCTGTTTTCTACATCACACACTGTTTGCACATTTGACAAAAAATCTTTGGCTTCATCAAGCGTATTAATAGTAGACATGATGAATAAATCACAGTCACAAAATATCAAGCAATATCCTTATGATAATATCCTGAATATCCTGATAAGAGGTCGCCAAATTTATGTTACGGAACAGAGAGAGATAATGAACACTTCAAGTGAAAAATCACTACTGTCCCGCAAATTTCCAGGTTCAAAACAAAAGAGTTAGGTAAAATTACAAGTTAAAGTTTAATGCTCAAACCAACAACTAGACATTCAGGACTCATAAGAATAATGTAATGGCAAAAAACAGGTTAAATATATGGTTAACTGCAATAGCCTCTATTAACACGAAATTAGCAAGAGTAAATTTATCTAAGTCAGCCCTGATAAAACGAGAAAACCGGATAATGCTCAGTTAATGCAAGATATATTATTACAGATACAAAATATTATTACTACTGGCTGACAGTAAAACTTCACATTAATCACAAAAACCTCACGAGGCCTACGAATTAACACCTTATTCTATACAGTACAAGAAAAAATGTAATAACACTTATACTCAAATTACACAGCAGCTAGATGGTTGGAGACTTCCTGAGCACTCACAGAAATAATAACAACTGTACAGGGGAGGACAGAGATGTGAACAAAATGAGGAGTAGATCTAAGTGGCAATTAATGCAGAGATTGATCTCATTATATAGGGGCCGGCAGAGCTTGATACAACTTGTAAGAAGGACGCGCAAATGAAGCCATAGGGGACAAAGAGTTGACAATCCTGCTCTGAACAACAGAAAGAACGACTTACTCTACTATAAGGGGGGGAAGGGGGGAGTGAGATAGAACACGCACTATGGAAGCCACGAGGCGAATCAAACATGCACAAAGAAAAAGAAATTTACAAAGGAAATTTCTTATTACAAAGGATGATGAAATCATAGGCTATGTAACACCTCCCCACAAAGAAAAAGAAATTTACAAAGGAAATTTCTTATTACTCTAAAACAATCTGTCTAAAGTCTAGATAAGCAATCTGCAATAACATTTTCTTTCCCCTTGACATGTTGTATGTCTAATGAATACTCCTGAAGATGTAGACTCCATCTTGTCAATCTGATTTTTATCTTTAAACTTACTAAGGAATTTCAGTGGGTTATGATCGGTATAAATGACTATGAGGTCAAAACCAGAACACAAATAAAATGAAAAATGCTGTAAACCCAAAATCAAGACCAAATGCTCTTTCTCAATAGTTGAGTAGTTCTTTTGAGGTGGAGTGAACTTCTTACTGTAATAAGATACAAGGTGTTCAAATCCCTGATCATCCTCTTGCAGCAAAACATCCCCAGCTCCTGTATCACTTTTGTCAACAGCCATCTTAAAAGGCTTAGCAAAATTTGGAGTAGCGAGCACTGGCTGACTTAATAGGATACCTTTAATTTTGCTGAAAGAGGATTCACAGTTATCGATCCAGACAAATTTAACTCCCTTTTTCAGTAGGTCTGCAAGTGGTGATAAAAGAAATGAAAAGTTAAGAACAAATCTCCTGTAATAACCTACCATTCCCAAAAATCTTTGTAACTCTTTCCTACTTTTAGGTCTGGGAAGATCATTTATAACCTGAACCTTAGCTGCTGGTGGTGCAACGTGTCCATCACCAGTTACGTACCCAAAGTACTGAACTTTAGCTTGACCAAACTCAAACTTTGATAAATTAGCTACGAGATTAGCCTGAACCAAACGCTCAAGAAATTTACTGACATGGCATAGGTGATCTTTCCAGTTGTCACTGAAGATTAATACCGGTACATCATCAATATAAACAACACACCCTGCCAAACCCTCTGTTACAACATTCATGAGCTTCTGAAATGTGGCTGGTGCATACTTCATACCATATGGTATTACAGAACATGCAAAAGTCTTTCCTAGTGTTCCAAAACATGAGATCTCCCTAGCACGTTCAGTCATAGGTACTTGCCAGTATCTCTTTAACAAATCAAACTTACTTATGTACCTAGCCTTTCCGATCTTGTCTATGCAATCTTCCACGCGAGGGAGAGGGTAAGTGTCTGTTTTGGTTATCTGATTAACACGTCTGTTGTCGATGAAAAGCCGCTGTGACCCACCTGGCTTAGGGACTAGAGTGACAGGAGAACACCACTCGCTCTGACAGGGCTCAATCATCTTGTGGTCCAACAGGTAGCCAAGCTCCTTCTGGATGAGAGGAACTTTCACTGGGTTCACACGGTAAGGAGGCAGTTTAATTGGCTTTGCGTCTCCAACATCGACATCATGCATCAACACAAGGGTTCTTCCTGGAGTGGCACGGAACACTTGCGGGTACTCCTGCAGTAATGCCGAAAACTCCTGCCTTTCCTCGGGAGCTAGATGAGAAAGCTTAGTCTAGAGATCATTCATGATATCAGGATTCTTCCCCAAACTATCACTCAGGCTCATACTGCATGGGAGAACTTCACTTGCAGACTCGGGTGGAACAGCTACAGTGCAGACTGGGTTATTTTCGTCCCGCCTCTGATATAACTTTACCATGTTGATGTGACAAAGTTGCTTGTTCTTTCTACGATCTGGTGTGGCAATGACATAGTTGACATCACTGAGTTTCTTCTCCACGAAATAAGGACCATTAAACTTGGCTTGAAGAGGTTGCCCATTCACCGGTAGCAGAATCAAAACCTGATCTCCTGGCTGAAAGTGGCGTAACCTGGACTTCTTATCATACCAAGTCTTCATCTTCTCCTGAGCAGCTCCTAAATTCTCTCTCGCCAGCTGTAAAGCAGTGGACAGCCGTTCTTTGAACTTCATCACATACTCCAGCAGGTTGACGTCATCTTCCTCCGACAGCCAGCATTCCTTGAGTAGCTTAAGGGGTCCTCTTACTTCATGGCCAAACAGTAGTTCAAAGGGTGAGAAGCCCGGTGATTCATTTGGAGATTCTCTTGTGGCAAATACAACGAATGGAAGACCTTTATCCCAGTCTTTCTGATGTTCCAAACAGTTTTTCCTGAGCACTGATTTGAGTGTTTGATGATATCTCTCCAACGCTCCTTGGGTCTAGGGATGGTAAGCTGAAGACGTGATCTATGTGATGCCCAACTCCATCAGAAAACTACTTGAAAACATTTGACATGAAATTACTTCCCCGGTCTGACTGTACCTCCTTGGGCAGACCAAACTTGGTGAAGAACCCCAGCATTTCCTTAACCACGTTCTTTGCTGAGATATTTCTAAGTGGAATGGCTTCAGGATAACGAGTAGCCATATCAATCAGGGTCAACAGATAAGAAAATCCTTAAGAAGTCTTAGGAAGAGGGCCCACAATATCCACCAACACACGGGTGAATGGCGCCTCAAAAGGTGGAATGGGAACTAGAGGTGCAACTTTTTCGGTCTGATTACACTTCCCCACAACTTGACAGGTGTGACAAGACTTGCAATACCAGGAAACATCTCTGAAGATACCTGGCCAGTAGAAGTGTTTCAAAATGCGTGCCACAGTCTTCCTCACTCCAAGGTGTCCTGCCAAACTGTAATCATGAGCCACTCTAATGATATCCTGCCTACAAACACGAGGGATGACAACTTGATGTACAACCTCCCATTCACAGTCGGCTGATGCTGTTGGGGGTCTCCACTTTCTCATAAGTACTCCTGACTTTATATAATAACAAGTAGAAACACCGGCTGACTCTTCCTCACTGCAAGCAGAGTTAGCTAGACCTTTCAACTCAGGGTCAGCAACCTGCAACTCAACCAACTCTTGACGAGACAAATTATCAACACTAAGGAGTACTGCCTCGTCTGGTGAGTGGTCCAAATTAGCAAGAAAAGTGTCAGCTAGGATAACATCATCATCATCATTATCCTTTAAGTCACCAGTAACTTTAGACTCAGCCCTAGTGACAGCACATGCAGAGAACACATCAGGGACATCACAATCCTGGGTCGCAGTCACTGGTTCACTAGACAACTGAGAAGCTGGACACACTTGACTTCCACCAATATCATTTCCAAGTAAGAAAGTTACACCTGACATTGGGAGTGTCTCAACCAACCCAACCATAACGGAACCATTAACAAAACCAGACTCTAAATTCACTCTGCACATAGGGACAGAGAAGTAATTATTCCCTACACCTTGTAAGATTACAGTTTCATCAGAGGAATTAACATTAGAGCCTAGAACACTGGTCAGCATAAGGGATTGGCAAGCACCTGTATCACGATATATTTTAATTGATTTCCTGTCATTACTGTCCAGAGGACTGACAAAACCATCAGACAGGAAATTAGCACATGAACTCTTGAGAGTGTCACCCACGTTACTGCTCAAAAGAGGAGCTCCATCATGAGAATTTAATTTACCCCTCAAAGCAGGTTCAGTTAAATCGGTTAAAGAATTCTGGGAACTCTCAAGGGTGGACACTAGACCAATTGACTGAATATTTAAAGACTCCTTTTTGTTCACATCATGCTGTCTCCTGAAACATTTCTCCGTAGTATGACCAAGCTTACTACAATAAGTACATTTACTTTTCTGAAATCTAGAGGTGGAGCTGGTATTTACTTCCTGAGATACATCATCTTTATTCTCTTTCCTGTTCCCTGTACTCTGAGTAGAGGCAACGTACTTACTCTCAGCTTGCCTCTTTTCTTTAGAATATCTCTTGTGAGTGAGAACATATTCTTCAGCTAAAACTGCAGCATCAGACAAATTATCTATTCTTCTCTCATCAAGATATAGGCTTACATCTTTATTAATACATCTTTTGAAGTCCTGCAGCAAAATCATGTTTAAATTTACCAAAATCAGAATTCACATTCTTAGAATTTAACCACTGCTCTAACAGATCTTCTTTGATTTTTGCATACTCAACATGGGATTACTTATCTTGCATATAAGTTGTCCTAAATTTTACTCTATAGGCTTCAGGAACAAGGTCATAGGCCTTAAGAATCAAGCTCTTAACTACATCATAATTATCAGATTGATCCTGAGGCAAAGATGCATAAGTTACTTGAGCTTTACCTCTGAGAACAGTCTGAAGGAGTACTGCCCAATACTTTTTGGGCCAATTAAAACCTGTAGCTACCCTCTCAAACAACTGAAAATACTTTGTTAAATCAGATTCATTAAAAGGAGGGACAAGTTAACATTTTTAGCCACATCAAAATCATCAGAGCTAGATGATCCAGTTCCACTTTGTTTCATGCGATAATCATGGTCTGCCTGAATCCTAGCAATTTCGATTTGTGCCTGTGCCTCCTTAGAACGTGCCTGAAACTCAGCCTCCTTAGCACGAGGCTCCTGCAGGGCTAGCTGTAACTTAGCTATTTCAATCTGCGTTTGCTCATCTGGAGGAGTTACATTAAACAAGCTTTCATTAATCATGTCAACAATTTGATCTTTAGAATGATAAGAGCGAACAGCAATTCCCAATTGTTGAGCAACAAGCTTAAGTTCATTCTTTGTTCTGTTTTCTACATCACACACTGTTTGCACATTTGACAAAAAATCTTTGGCTTCATCAAGCGTATTAATAGTAGACATGATGAATAAATCACAGTCACAAAATATCAAGCAATATCCTTATGATAATATCCTGAATATCCTGATAAGAGGTCGCCAAATTTATGTTACGGAACAGAGAGAGATAATGAACACTTCAAGTGAAAAATCACTACTGTCCCGCAAATTTCCAGGTTCAAAACAAAAGAGTTAGGTAAAATTACAAGTTAAAGTTTAATGCTCAAACCAACAACTAGACATTCAGGACTCATAAGAATAATGTAATGGCAAAAAACAGGTTAAATATATGGTTAACTGCAATAGCCTCTATTAACACGAAATTAGCAAGAGTAAATTTATCTAAGTCAGCCCTGATAAAACGAGAAAACCGGATAATGCTCAGTTAATGCAAGATATATTATTACAGATACAAAATATTATTACTACTGGCTGACAGTAAAACTTCACATTAATCACAAAAACCTCACGAGGCCTACGAATTAACACCTTATTCTATACAGTACAAGAAAAAATGTAATAACACTTATACTCAAATTACACAGCAGCTAGATGGTTGGAGACTTCCTGAGCACTCACAAAAATAATAACAACTGTACAGGGGAGGACAGAGATGTGAACAAAATGAGGAGTAGATCTAAGTGGTAATTAATGCAGAGACTGAGCTCATTATATAGGGGCCGGCAGAGCTTGATACAACTTGTAAGAAGGACGCGCAAATGAAACCATAGGGGACAAAGAGTTGACACTCCTGCTCTGAACAACAGAAAGAACGTCTTACTCTACTATAAGGGGGGGAAGGGGGGAGTGAGGTAGAACACGCACTATGGAAGCCACGAGGCGAATCGTGATCAAACATGCAGCATACTGTACACCCGAATGCACTAATTTCTCCCCCCTGGTAGCGGGAGTCGCGGCCAGAGAGCGACCACGCTATCGAACACCCAACATCCACCACCCCTACCTGAACCCCAGCATGAACGTTGTTTAGATGTGGAACGACCAAAGCTGTTGATGTTACAATGTGTCTTGACTGTTTTTATAGACAATCAGAATCAGTAGGGGTAATTATATAAAGGTATTTAGTGTGTAAGACTGTTGTTATCCCCAACGTATGAGAATGGCACGAAAATGAAAGAAGGCCTATAATGTATTATATGCTATTGTCTATATACTTACGTTCTATATTATAATGTTACAAATAAGTGTAGTATAGTTAACCGCATCTGTTGCAAGATATGGTGTCTTATCCATTCTCGCTCCCACCTCCACACCGTTCTTTCTGGGTTCCTGTCTCCACCAAATGCCTCTCTTACCCTCTCGCCTCCCACCCCTAGCCTATGTTAACCAACATAACTACGATAATGATGAAATGATCCATCAGGTATTGATTACATTATCATACACCTCTGTTTTAAGCACCAACTAATCAATAACATACAATACTTCGGTATACCTGCCCAATCTTTCATCCTGTTGTAAGTTGTTACATGACATACACACTGCAAGTTTGACCTTGTGTTACAAGGATATACGGGTTGTTTATCACTGACACGGGTTATGTTTGGTCTTGGACGTCCATTAATTCATAATAACGTGGCAATTTAAGCCTTACATTATAAACGCGTAAGGTTTATGTTCCTGTCATTATTGGATGAACGACAAGAATCATGGATCGGTTCTGACGAACCACAGACTCTCTGGTTTAACGAAAATATTCCGACCTCTTGTCACAACAGTGACACAATGTCATTATGTATACGACTAAATGTGGGTCAGTCATATACATAATGACATTATATCACTCTTGTGACAAGAGGTCGGAATATTTTCGTTAAGGCGGAGAGTTTGTGGTTCGTCAAAGCCGATCCTTGATTCGTTTCATTCATCCAATAATGACAGGAACATAAACCTTACGTGTTTATATTGTAGGGCTTAAATTGCCATGTTAATATGAATTAATGATGTCCAAAACCACACGTAACCTGTGTTAACGATAAACAACCCGTATGTCCTAGTAACACAAGGTCCAACTTGCAGTGTGTATGTCACGTAACAGATTACTACAGGATGAAATAGTTGGCAGGTATACCGAGGTATTGTATATTACTGATTTGCTGGAGCTTCATACAGAGGTGTCGGATAATATTGATGTGATCATTACCTGACGGATCATTTCATCATTATCTTTGCTATGTCGGTTAATAATGGGTGGGAGTGGGGGATGAGAGGGTAAGAGAGGCTTTCGGTGGCTACAGGAACCCAGAGAGAAAGGTGGTGGAGGTGGAAGTGAGAATGGATGAGAAAATACATCTTTCAGCAGATACTGTTTACCATGCTACACTTATTTGAAAACATCATAACACAGGACATAAGTATACAGACAATAACACAGTACATTGTAAGTCTTCTTTCATTTTCGTGCCATTCTCATATGTTGTGGATAACATCACAGTATTACACATTAAATACCTATACATACTTACCCCTACTGATTCTGATTGTCTATAAAAACAATCATGACACATTGTAACATCACCAACTTTGGCAGTTCCACATCTATCCAGCAACGCTTACATTGAGGTTGAGGCAGGAGTGGTGGGTGTGGAGTGTTCGATCGCCTGGTCGCTCACTGGCCGCGACTCCGGCTGCAAGGGGGGGGGGAGAAATTAGTGCTTTCGAGCGTACGTTAGAATTATACAAAGGATGATGAAATCATAGGCTATGTAACAATATAGATAGATAGATAGATAGATAGATACTGTATAGTGGCTTTGTTTTTGAGTCAACACAAAATATTATGTTATACCGTTACGAATATCTCCTGGGGAAACGTCTAATGTTAAAGTCGAGAGGGCTTGAAAACATTCAAACCTCTGTCCGAACCCAGCAAACTTCCAAAACTTTCCTGACAACATTAACTCTACAGACATCTATGTATTTTTTTGTTTTTCACATAATGCTAGCGTAATATTGTCATCTATTCTTACTAAAACACACCGTCCAAGTCATACATTGCAGACTTACACATGATTCCCAACCTATCACCAAACCCTACTGTGCCCCCAATCCCCCGCCTACCGCTCCTTCACACACAGCTGCCAGACACATGAGGTCTGGCTGCTGCTTCACACTCACCTGTCTCACACCAGTGCATCGAAAGGTGGGTAATGCGGAACTTTCCCCGACTGTACCTCCCTATGGACCGGAAACGAAGATGTTAATCCCCCAAGAGAAACAGAGAAGGTTCTACCAGATAGGAAACTACGGAACCAAGTCAGAGGCGTCCTAACTATCCCCATTCTTGATAAATTGTAGAGGATCCCTTCATGGGAAGCAGAGTCGAGGGACCAACATGACTTCGTTATTTCTGTGTGTGACTTGGAGGAATGCTCAAGATGATGAAAGACGTCCAGAGAGCTGTGTCCTGGCTGGAAGCCACACTGCTCGTCCAGAAGACCCTTACTCTCTGCCCACCAGTGTAACCTATTACCTACCACTCATTCCATGAGTTTTCTGAGACACGAGAGAAGGGCTATCGGTCTGTAGCTGCTAAGCAGGGTGGGGTCTTTCCCCGGCTTAGGAAATGGGAGAATGGAGGCATGCTTCCATGCTGTGGGAAAGACGCCCAACTCCCATTTATTGCTTAACAACTTCAGGAGGAGGTCATGTGCCACAGGGGGAAGATGGGACTGGAATTCATATGGTCTAGTATCCAGCCCAGCAGCTTTGCGGGGGTGCAGAGCACGCATCGCGACTGACAACTCATGGGGAGTGATAGGGGACGACAGATCCATGGCGAGTGGGGGGAGGGGAGGGGACTCTGCTTCAGCTACCTCAAACACATGCATGACCAGGGCAAGTCAGGGAGAGGAGCAGGGATACTAAGGGACATGCTGTAATGGCGTGCAAGTGCATCAGCCTTCCCCGAGGTAATGAGTAGATCTACACCATCCAGGGTTGGGAAATATGGGGATAACTTTTTTTTTTTTTTTACGTGTCCGACTCTGAGCAAAAGCTCAGGGCCTATTTCTCGGGAGCAGTGACCTATCCCAAGGCCCAGTAGTCCTCCTACACCTCCACATGTCACCACTTCGGCGCTAATGCCCACAGTCCATATTAAATACATGCTAGGTCTGTCTCATACAGGACTGGTGTATTGGTATTATCGGGGGCACTTTTACGACATGTCAGCAGATCATCTGGTCGATCAAGAAGGTCTGCTTTTAGGAAATTCAAATCCTTAAACTGTTCCCTGTCCCAGCCGGGATTCGATCCTGGGTCCATTAGGACTGCAGGCCGTCTCTGTACCGATTCAGCCACGGCCTCCCCCTTCATGGCCAGCAAAAAGTGCCAGGCGCGAGTGGAGGACGTGGAGAATGACAGACGCCACAAAAGCCGCCCAAACCTTCTGTTTTGTAGCCGTGATGATACGAATGCATTCCGCATTTAACTGACGATATCGAACACTGTTGCCCTCAGACAAGCAGGCCTGCCATGCATGCCAAGCTCGCTGTTTGTTAACACTGCCAGGTGATACTCCACAGTCCACCAAGGGACATCACACCGCGGTTTCCGAAGGGAAGTGACTAGCATGAACGCATCCTTGCCTGCCGCTATCAACCAATCCGAAAAATCACCTGCAACGATAATCAAGGGAAAGTGAAGCACTGGCAGAGAGTTCGTCAAGACCGCAGAAAACTTTGTCCATCCACCATACCGGAGACCCCAGCGCAGGGTAGCAGGAACCGATTCGGAAACATATCACGGAAGCCGATTATTAGTGGGAGGTGGTCGCTACTCATAAAGGGTCCCAAGGTAAACTCCGCCCCATGAAAGTGAGCGTCCCCTAAACGCAGGTCTAAAGCTGAACCTGCTCCTGAGTGTATATAATAATGGGTCTTAAGGCCTGCCGAGGAGAGAAGGATATACACCTCCGGACAGAAATTCGTGATACACGATAATCTGCCACCAGAGGTCAGGTTAATCGCACACGTCTATCCCCTCTAATTCCCCTTCCTAAACCCCACCAAAACACTGATTTGTTAGGCGGATTGATCGGAGATATTAAGCTTCGCTCACTCTCGTCTAGCCGCGTGTAATGTTACTTTCATTTATCTTACTATTAGGTGTATTATCAAGTGCATAGATCCATCTTCAGTTCCATGAGAAGTGATTATATCGAAGTTTTAGCAGATTTCAATACAATGACCTTAATGTATAGAGTCTGGTTTCCAAATAGTTATCCAACGTGTTCTAAGCGATTGACTAAAATCCAAGTAACAGTTAAAAGTTATATGGCCAGATAAGTCCCTCTCTTGCCTTGCCATGTGGACAGCCACATTATACACTCACCTACTAATCCACCTACCCACTCAACTCATCCAACATAACCCACCGACCTCATCCCTGCCACCCACCCAGCCCATCGATCCCTGCTATCCACCCTGCTAACCCACGAATGCCACACTGTTCACCCAACAATGCCAGTTAACTCATTTACTCATTCACTTCTCCACCCTGAACCCATCCAGCCACCCAACCCAACCACCCACTTAGATCATCCCGACCACGCAATCGTCTCAGCCACCATGCCGACCAACGGTGCCCACTCACCCCGGCGACTCACTTTGCCCACACATCCCGACATCCTATCTTGCCCACCGACCCCTACCACCCACCCTCACCACTCACAAATTCCACCCACCCTTCCCACTCACGAATTCCACCCACCTTGGTCACCCAACAATGCCATCGATCTCATCCATCCACACAACCCTCCCATCTCTCCCTGAACACTCCCCACCCACCTCACCCTTCCCATCCACCCATCCTGTCCATACACTCCTCCCACCCATCCACCCATCCTGTCCACCCACTCCTCTCACCCATCCACCCATCCTGTCCACCCACTCCTTCCACTGACCCACCCGCCCATCCATCCTTCTTACCCAACCTCATTCACTCCTCCACCCCATTCACCCGTTTGAACTCGACTTATCCATCAAACTCATCTTACCTTTCAACTCAGGGTCAGCAACCTGCAACTCAACCAACTCTTGACGAGACAAATTATCAACACTACGGGGTACTGCCTCATCTGCTGAGTGGTCCAAATTAGCAAGAAAAGTGTCAGCTAGGATAACATCATCATCATCATTATCCTCTAAGTCACCAGTAACTTTAGACTTAGCCCTAGTGACAGCACATGCAAAGAACACATCAGGGATATCACAATCCTGGGTCGCAGTCACTGGTTCACTAGACAACTGAGGAGCTGGACACACTTGACTTCCACCAATATCATTTCCAAGTAAGAAAGTTACAATTGACATTGGGAGTGTCTCAACCAACCCAACCATAACGGAGTCATTAACAAAAACAGACTCTAAATTCACTCTGCACAGAGGGACAGAGAAGTAATTAGTCCCTACAACTTGTGTTGTATTATGTTGTGTTGTGTTGTTGTCTTGTGTTACGTTGTGTTGTGATATGTTGTGTTGTGTTATGTTGTGTTGTGTTGTGTTGTGTTATGTTGTGGTGTGGTGTCGCACGTTCTATTGTGTTGTATTGTGATGTCGCACGTTGTGTTGTGTTGTGTTGTGTCGTGGTGTCGCACATTATGTTGTTTTGTGTTGTTGTGTCGCACGTTCTGTTGTGTTGTGTTATGTTGTGGTGTGGTGTCGCACGTTGTGTTGTGTTGTATTGTGATGTCGCACGTTGCGTTGTGTTGTGTCGTGGTGTCGCACGTTGTGTTGTGTTCAGTTTTGGTGTCGCACGTTGTGTTGTCTTCAGTTTTGGTGTCGCACGTTGTGTTGTGGTGACGCACGTTGTGTTGTGTTGTGTTGTTGTGTTGCACATTGTGTTGTGTTGTATTGTTATGTCGAACGTAGTGGACAGCATGGACGCGTTTGATATGGCATGTCATCGCAGAATTATCGCATCATTTTATGAGAGAGGTGAAGTTCCGAATTTGGATCATATTTTCGCGAAGGTAAAGGAGGATATTAATTTTAAGGGATCAAGAGTAAGCCTTCAGAGACTCCTGAGAAAGAATGGATATACTTTCAGAAAATCAGATAAAGGACGACAAATTCTGATGGAACGACGTGATATTGCTTTGGCACGAGCAGTTTATCTAAGAAAAATACAAGAAAACAGAGAATCAATCAACCCACGGCAAGAGATTTACATAGATGAGACTTGGATTAATCAAAACGAGTGTCAATAAATGCTGGACAACTGCAGATGGAAAATTTGGCCCGAAGGTGAAAAGTGGCAGAGGATCCAGATTTATCATTATACACGCAGGCGGAGAGGATGGATTCGTGCGTGGAGGTTTGAACATGTTCAAATCTCAGAATGGTAACAGAGGAGATTACCACCAATCAATGAATCACCACACTTTCAAAGCATGGTTCGAAGACCAGTTACTCCCAAACATCCCACCCTATTCACTGCTCATTCTGGACAACGCTTCGTACCACTCCATCCCTCCTCATACGGACCGATATCAGGGCACCCCCCCCCCTGAACTCAAAACATCATCCTTCCTGTCTTCCTATCCATACCCATCCCCTCTCTTCACCTAGCTTTTTGCCCACATACACAAACACGTTTGTTTAAATAACTGACGACCTACCAAAAAATCTATCATTCTATCAGAGTATATATATATATATATATATATATATATATATATATACAACTTAGAACTATAAAACATATGTAAACTTCAGGAAATTGGCAAATGGGGCCACCCCCTTAGAAAGTTCCTTGGTACGCCCCTGCTGGGCACTGATAGATAAATAGAGGCTTCACATTGTTTTATTTCTTAAGCGTCGTGTGTGTGTGTGTGTGTGTGTGTGTGTGTGTGTGTGTGTGTGTGTGTGTGTGTAGAGGAAAGAAAACGGAAGAGGGAAGGAGGAAGGTCCAGAATCCCGAGGGGACCTCTTAATCCTTCACACGGTCACTCGTGTTCCGATTTTGGCAAAGGCTTTGTAAAATTCTCTCCCTCATGTTTCCTGAGAAAGGGTATAGACTCAGGTGAACCACGTTTCGAGACACCGGACATCACACCAAACATTTATGCCGAACTACAGTTGTTCACCACACTGTATGTCGAACATTAAGACTCCTACATTCATCCAATACACGTTATTGCATGCGGGGCTATAAATCACCTCAAAACATCGGTATAATCACACCCTTCATCTTTCAAAACGAAACACGACAAAGTTTCAATACGTGCCCCGCCCCCACCACCTGTCCCCCTTCCTTCCGATCCACCTCACCTCACAGTCATCTCTTGTCAGAGAAACAATGGGATCCAATGGTATTACTATTTGTTCTTCTCTCTACCTTCCACTATACATACGTGGCAAACACTTAGATTTGCAGACAAAGTATGAGTTGACAGAACATTGTTTCTGTGGGTACTAGATACTGTAGCGGAGGGGAAGCTCTGCCGGGTCTGGCCATTCACTTACTATTATTACGATGTAAACACAGTGGTGTCACATTTCACCACACACACCACCCGCTGTACTTGTTAGATGTGAAGGTAACTGTACATTAATTCACCAAAGAGGGGTAGGGCATTGGACAGTCGGTGGACTTAGTAAACGGGGCGTGGAGGTTTAAGTTAAAAAAGGAGGGGAGAGGGAGCCTAGAGGGGACTGGAGAGACAGTAGACACGGGGAAAGGATGAGGCAGAGGCAAGGACAATCGGAAGAAGGGTTGCAACGCACGGACACGGGAACGCAGGGGCCAGGATGGGTCATCATAGGATATACTAGGATGGACATAAAGTATAGCCATGGGATGGGAAGGGGAAAAGGAGAGACTTCTATATAGGAATGAGCAGTCTTAGAACACTCGTCATCGCTCCTGGGGCAATGCATTTGCCTCTGCATGCATTGCAGCAGCCGTCGAGGAGCAGATTGCTCCAAATGCTGTCCAAAGGGCAGAATTTTGAACTATGTCAAGCTTATGTAAAAAGGAGGGGGAAGGGGAGGCGGATCCATATATGGTACAGCCATAATCAAGTTTGCTCCAGATATACGCTTGGTAAAACTTAAGTAGGACTTCCCGGGAGGTACCCCATCAGAAGCCTGTTAAGAATTTCATAAGGGAAAGGCGTTTCATACAGGAGACCCGTAAATAATCAATGTGTGCCTTCCAAGTTATATTGGGCCACCAAGTCGAAGCCCCAGGAAACTATGGTGACGCTGGAGAGGGACTGGGGTGTCATGAATATGGATAGTGGGCAGAGAGTGTAGTGCACGTCTAAGGGTAAAAAACTATAGAACACACTAGTCTTGTCTAAATTAACCTTGAAACCCCGGTCTGCAAACCAAGTGAAAAGGGTGTTAATCCCCAACTGGAGACAGTCCTGCGCCACCAACAGAGTGGGTGCAGAGCTAAGAAGGGTTAGGTCATCTGCATGTATCGCAAGGGAGTTGCCTGGAGGACGGGGAAGTGTAGACAACAACATGTTAAAGATGAAGGGACTCAAGACCGACCCCTGAGGTACAGTTGCAAGCAGATGACTCTAGGCCACCTAGTCCACCAACATGCTGGTGTTTTATCTGGTAACAGTGGTAACTATGAACTTCACCGAGATTCAGTCGGCTGTTTGGGCGAAACAAACCCAGAGATAAACTGTCAGACTGCAGATCTAACTGGTCTCCAATCAATATCATGCAAGTAAACGTATTATGCTGATGATGATTAACGTGTCGTACACATGGTAGGTATATTTATAACCATAGTATTACAACATAAGCATCTAAATAGTAGTGTGTTCATTCATGTGAGACTCACGGGTATCCCGATTGTGCAGCTCCATCACCACCTTGGTTTGTGACGTAGGCGCCACGTGACGTCACGTATGGGGAGAGGAATGAAGGTGGAACCAATTGGCCTGGTCGTGATGATGAATATTTATAGAGTGTAATCGTTCGACTTTACCACTCGAATATTAAACAAACATTGGTTGCGTATGTCAAAACAAACTTATTACAACCTTTAATCTCATATACGTTTAATACTGCAGCCAACCGCCTGCCCCCTCCCCCCTCCTCCTCCCATCTGACGTCCCACCTCGTCCCTCCCTTCCTCACCCACCATCCTCCTTATAACTCCCACACATCCCTCACCCTGTTCAGCCTACTGTGGAGTGAACTTTAACTCTCCCACCTGCTTCGGATTTACACTTCGACGAAAGTGAGGTTCACGGTGAGGGATGCCTGACATGACGGCATTTTTGTAATAATGCTAGGTTGAGGGGAAGCTGATAACCATACGGTATATCTCTTGAAAACTGGTAAAGGTTGTTTGGTTCAGGACAATAGTCGAACCAAATAAATCACTATCGATACCCGTGTGTCAAATATGAATGAACGCACCACTATTTGGATGCCTATGTTGTAATATATAACCATGGTTATAAATATAACTACCTGTGTATGACATATAATACGTTTACTTGCATGATACTGATTGGAGACCAGTTAGAACCACACATTGACAAATTATCAATGGGTTTGTTTTGTCCGAACAGCCGACTGAATTTCGGCCAATTTCATAGCTACCACTGTTACCAGGTAAAACACCAACATGATGGTGGACTAGGTGGCCTCGAGTCATCTGGTCGCAACTGTACAGTCAGGGAAAGTTCCGCATTACCCACTGTTCGGAGCGTTGGTGGTCGACGAATAGTCACGAAGCAGAGGCCAGACCCCGCATGTCTGGTAACTGTGATCGGGAGGGAGGGTGTGGGAGGGTTTGGAGAGTTGCTCACGTCTCAGCATCAATAGCCAATGATAATGCGTCCGACGTACTCTAAAAGTACAAAAGCGGTACCGGTATGTTGTTTGTATGGTATCACACTGTTCTCTGAGTCTGTCTACATTACTGCATATATAATACATGTTTACTGTCAAAGGTATGCTGCTTTGCCTTCGTTTTGTAATGTTCGACAGGAATAATAGTTACAGAGACTGATTGTAAAAGTAGAACTTCCCATGTCAATTCGTTTGAAGGAAAACGAAGAGTCTGCTAATCGCTCATATATATTATTCTTCTTTTATTATTATTACACACTACCCTAAACTCTAACTTCGAGATGAAAATGTTTGCAGGTGGATGTTCATAGTGAGATGACGGAGGATAAATAAGTAAAAAAATTTACAAGAATTCACACACACATACACACACACAATATATATATATATATATATATATATATATATATATATATATATATATATATATATATATATATATATATATATATATATATATATATTGTTACGGAACAGAGGGAGATAATGAACACTTCAAGTGAAAAATCACTACTGTCCCGCAAATTTCCAGGTTCAAAACAAAAGAGTTAGGTAAAATTACAAGTTAAAGTTTAATGCTCAAACCAAGAACTAAACATTCAGGACTCATAAGAATAATGTAATGGCAAAAAACAGGTTAAATATATGGTTAACTGCAATAGCCTCTATTAACACGAAATGAGCAAGAGTAAATTTATCTATGTCAGCCCTGATAAAATGAGAAAACCGGATAATGCTCAGTTAATGCAAGATATATTATTACAGATACAAAATATTATTACTACTGGCTGACAATAAAACTTCACATTAATCACAGAAACCTCACTAGGCCTACGAATTAACACATGCTATACAGTACAAGAAAAAATGTAATAACACTTATGCTCAAATTACACAGCAGCTAGATGGTTGGAGACTCCCTGAGCACTCACAAAAATAATAACAACTGTACAGGGGAGGACAGAGATGTGAACAAAATGAGGAGTAGATCTAAGTCGCAATTAATGCAGAGACTGAGCTCATTATATAGGGGCCGGCAGAGCTTGATACAACTTGCAAGAAGGACGCGCAAATGAAGCCATAGGGAACAAAGAGTTGACACTCCTGCTCTGAACAACAGAACGAACGACTTACTCTACTATAAGGGGGGGAAGGGGGGAGTGAGATAGAACACGCACTATGGAAGCCACGAGGCGAATCAAACATGCAGCATACTGTACGTTAGAATTATACAAAGGATGATGAAATCATAGGCTATGTAACACCTCCCCACAAAGAAAAAGAAATTTACAAAGGAAATTTCTTATTACTCTAAAACAATCTGTCTAAAGTCTAGATAAGCAATCTGCAATAATATTTTCTTTCCCCTTGACATGTTGTATGTCTAATGAATACTCCTGAAGATTGAGACTCCATCTTGTCAATCTGATTTTTATCTTTAAACTTACTAAGGAATTTCAGTGTGTTATGATCGGTATAAATGTCTATGGGGTCAAAACCAGAACACAAATAAAATGAATAATGCTGTAAACCAAAAAATCAAGGCCAAAAGCTCTTTCTCAATAGTTGAGTAGTTCTTTTGAGGTGGAGTGAACTTCTTACTGTAATAAGATACAGGGTGTTCAATACCCTGATCACCCTCTTCCAGCAAAACATCCCCAGCTCCTGTACCACTTACATCAACAGCCATCTTAAAAGGCTTAGCAAAATTTGGAGTAGAGAGCACTGGCTGACTTAATAGGATAGCTTTAAGTTTGCTGAAAGAGGATTCACAGTTACCGATCCAGACAAATTTAACTCCCTTTTTCAGTAGGTCTGTAAGTGGTGATACAAGAATTGAAAAGTTAAGAACAAATCTCCTGTAGTAACCTACCATTCCGAAAAATCTTTCTAACTCTTTCCTACTTTTAGGTCTGGGAAGATCACTTATAACCTGAACCTTAGCTGCTGGTGGTGCAACGTGTCCATCACCAATTACGTACCCAAGGTACTGAACTTTAGCTTGACAAAACTCACACTTTGATAAATTAGCTACAAGATTAGCCTGAACCAAACGCTCAAGAAATTTACTGACATGGCATAGGTGATCTTTCCAGTTGTCACTGAAGATTAATACATTATGAATATAAACAACACACCCTGCCAAACCCTCTGTTACAACATTCATGAGCTTCTAAAATGTGGCTGGTGCATTCTTCATACCATATGGCATTACGGAACGTGCAAAAGTCTTTCCTAGTGTTACAAAACATGAGATCTCCCTAGCACGTTCAGTCATAGGTACTTGCCAGTATCCCTTTAACAAATCAAACTTACTTATGTACCTAGCCTTTCCGATCTTGTCAATGCAATCTTCCACGCGAGGGAGAGGGTAAGTGTCTGTTTTGGTTATCTGATTAACACGTCTGTAGTCGATGCAAAGCCGCTGTGACCCACCTGGCTTAGGGACTAGAGTGACAGGAGGACTCCACTCGCTCTGACAGGGCTCAATCATCTTGTGGTCCAATAGGTAGCCAAGCTCCTTCTGGATGAGAGGAACTTTCACTGGGTTCACACGGTAAGGAAGCAGTTTAATTGGCTTTGCGTCTCCAACATCGATATCATGCATCAACACAGTGGTTCTTCCTGGAGTGGCACGGAACACTTGCGGGTACTCCTGCAGTAATGCCGAAAACTCCTGTCTTTCCTCGGGAGGTAGATGAGAAAGCTTAGTCTGGAGATCATTCATGATATCAGGATTCTTCCCCAAACTATCACTCAGGCTCATACTGCATGGGAGAGCTTCACTTGCAGACTCGGGTGGAACAGCTACAGTGCAGACTGGGTTATTTTCGTCCCGCCTCTGATATAACTTTACCATGTTGATGTGACAAAGTTGCTTGTTCTTTCTACGATCTGGTGTGGCAATGACATAGTTGACATCACTGAGTTTCTTCTCCACCAAATAAGGACCATTAAACTTGGCTTGAAGAGGTTGCCCATGCACCGGTAGCAGAATCAAAACCTGATCTCCTGGCTGAAAGTGGCGTAACCTGGACTTCTTATCATACCAAGTCTTCATCTTCTCCTGAGCAGCTCCTAAATTCTCTCTCGCCAGCTGTAAAGCAGTGGACAGCCGTTCTTTGAACTTCATCACATACTCCAGCAGGTTGACGTCATCTTCCTCCGACAGCCAGCATTCCTTGAGTAGCTTAAGGGGTCCTCTTACTTCATGGCCAAACAGTAGTTGAAAAGGTGAGAAGCCCGGTGATTCATTTGGAGATTCTCTTGTGGCAAATACAAAGAATGGAAGACCTTTATCTCAGTCTTTCTGATGTTCCAAACAGTTTTTTCTGAGCATCGATTTCAGTGTTTGATGATATCTCTCCAACGCTCCGTGGGTCTGGGGATGGTAAGCTGAAGACGTGATCTATGTGATGCCCAATTCTTTCAGAGACTGCTTGAAAACATTTGACATGAAATTACTTCCCCGGTCTGACTGTACCTCCTTGGGCAGACCAAACTTGGTGAAGAACCCTAGCATTTCCTTAACCACGTTCTTTGCTGAGATATTTCTAAGTGGAATGGCTTCAGGATAACGAGTAGCCATATCAATCAGGGTCAACACATAAGAAAATCCTGAAGAAGTCTTAGGAAGAGGGCCCACAATATCCACCAACACACGGGTGAATGGCGCCTCAAAAGGAGGAATGGGAACTAGAGGTGCAACCTTTTCGGTCTGATTACACTTCCTCACAACTTGACAGGTGTGACAAGACTTACAATACCAGGAAACATCTCTGAAGATACCTGGCCAGTAGAAGTGTTTCAAAATGCGTGCCACAGTCTTCCTCACTCCAAGGTGTCCTGCCAAACTGGAATCATGAGCCACTCTAATGATATCCTGCCTACAAACACGAGGGATGACAACTTGATGTAGAACCTCCCATTCACAGTCGGCTGATTCTTTTGGGGGTCTTCACTTTCTCATAAGTACTCCTGACTTTATATAATAACAAGTATAAGCACCAGCTGACTCTTCCTCACTGCAAGCAGAGTTAGCTAGACCTTTCAACTCAGGGTCAGCAACCTGCAACTCATCCAACTCTTGACGAGACAAATTATCAACACTACGGGATACTGCCTCATCTGGTGAGTGGTCCAAATTAGCAAGAAAAGTGTCAGCTAGGATAACATCATCATCATCATTATCCTTTAAGTCACCAGTAACTTTAGACTCAGCCCTAGTGACAGCACATGCAGAGAACACATCAGGGACATCACAATCCTGGGTCGCAGTCACTGGTTCACTAGACAACTGAGAAGCTGGACACACTTGACTTCCACCAATATCATTTCCAAGTAAGAAAGTTACACCTGACATTGGGAGTGTCTCAACCAACCCAACCATAACGGAACCATTAACCAATCCAGACTCTAAATTCACTCTGCACAGAGGGACAGAGAAGTAATTATTCCCTACATCTTGTAAGATTACAGTTTCATTAGAGGAATTAACATTAGAGCCTAGAACACTGGTCAGCATAAGGGATTGGCAAGCACCTGTATCACGATATATTTTAACTGATTTCCTGTCATTATTGTCCAGAGGACTGACGAAACCATCAGACAGGAAATTAGCACATGAACTCTTGAGAGTGTCACCCACTTTACTGCTCAAAAGAGGAGCTTCATCATGAGAATTTAATTTATGCCTCAAAGCAGGTTCAGTTAACTCAGTTAAAGAATTCTGGGAACTCTCAAGGGTGGACACTAGACCGATTGACTGAATATTTAAAGACTCCTTTTTGTTCACATCATGCTGTCTCCTGAAACACTTCTCCGTAGTATGACCAAGCTTATTACAATAAGTACATTTACTTTTTCTGAAATCTAGAGGTGGAGCTGGTATTTACTTCCTGAGAAACATCATCTTTATTCTCTTTCCTGTTACCTGTACTCTGAGTAGAGGCAACGTACTTACTTTCAGCTTTCCTCTTTTCTTTAGAATATCTCTTGTGAGTGAGAACATATTCATCAGCTAAAACTACAGCATCAGACAAATTATCTATTCTTCTCTCATCAAGATATAGGCTTACATCTTTATTAATACACCTTTTGAAGTCCTCCAGCAAAATCATCTGCTTAAATTTATTAAAATCAGAATTTACATTCTTAGAATTTAACCACTGCTCTAACAGATCTTCTTTGATTTTTGCATACTCAACATGGGATTGCTTATCTTGCTTATAAGTTGTCCTAAATTTTACTCTATAATCTTCAGGAACAAGCTCATAGGCCTTAAGAATCAAGCTCTTAACTACATCATAATTATCAGATTGATCCTGAGGCAAAGATGCATAAGTTACTTGAGCTTTACCGGTGAGAACAGTCTGAAGGAGTACTGGCCAATACTTTTTGGGCCAATTAAAACCTGTAGCTACCCTCTCAAACAACTGAAAATACTTTGTTAAATCAGATTCATTAAAAGGAGGGACAAGTTTAACATTTTTAGCCACATCAAAATCGTCAGAGCTAGATGATCCAGTTCCACTTTGTTTCATGCCTGAATCCTAGCAATTTCAATTTGTGCCTGTGCCTCCTGAATACCAGCCTGAGACTCAGCCTCCTTAGCACAAGCCTCCTGCAGGGCTAGCTGTAACTTAGCTATTTCAATCTGCGTTTGCTGATCTGGAGGATTTACATTAAACAAGGTTTTAATAATCAAGTCAACAATTTGATCTTTAGACTGATGGGAGCGAACAGCAATTCTCAATTGTTGAGCAACAAGCTTAAGTTCATTCTTTGTTCTGTTTTCTACATCACACACTGTTTGCACATTTGAAAAAAAAATCTTTGGCTTCATCAAGAGTAGTAATAGTAGACATCATGAATAAATCACAGTCAGAAAATATCAAGCAATATCTTTATGATAATATCCTGAATATCCTGACAAGAGGTCGCCAAATTTATGTTACGAAACAGAGAGAGATAATGAACACTTCAAGTGAGAATACTAAAATCACTACTGTCCCGCAAAGTTCCAGGTTCAAAACAAAAGACAGATAAAATTACAATTTAAAGTTTAATGCTCAAACTAACAACTAAACATTCAGGACTCATAGGGATAATGTAATGGCAAAACAGGTTACATATATGGTTAACTGCAATAGCCTCTATTAACACGAATTTAGCAAGAGCAAATTTATCTAAGTCAGCCCTGATAAATGAGAAAACCGGATAATGCTCAGTTAATGCAAGATATATTATTACAGATACAAAATATTATTAATATTGGCTGACATGAAAAACTCTACATGAATCACAAAAACCTTACCAGGCCTATGAATCAACGCCTTAGGCCATACAGCACAAGAAAAATGGCGACAACGCTCATACTCAAATTATACTGCAGCTAGATGGCTGGAGACTTCCTGAGCACTCACAAAAATAATAATACACTATACAGGGGAGGACAGAGATGTGAACAAAATGAGGAGTAGATCTAAGTGGCAATTAATGCAGAGACTGAGCTCATTATATAGGGGCTGGCAGGGCTTGATACAACTTGTAAGAAGGACGCGCAAATGAAGCCATAGGGGACAAAGAGTTGACAATCCTGCTCTGAACAACAGAAAGAACGACTTACTCTACTATAAGGGGGAGAAGGGGGGAGTGAGGTAGAGCACGGGAGCCTGGTCACTATGGAAGCCAGGAGGCGAATCGTGATCAAACATGCAGTATACTGTACGTTAGAATTATACAAAGGATGATGAAATCATAGGCTATGTAACACTGTATATATATATATTGTAATGCTAGGGTTTTTTAGGGTTGGCATTCCGTCCCCCTAACGCCTAGTGTGCAGCTGGGTTCTCTTTCTAGACCGGAGCTTAGACAAATAAGAGAGAGGCAGGACACAAAAACTCAAGGCAACAACCGTACATGTGTATTGCTAAATTCTACAGTGGAACGGGCAGATGTCACAAATACAGTTATGCTGGACAATTATAATTCTAAGGCTTAAATATCGGGTGTTAGTATCGCACAGGACACAACTTATGGCACGATCGGGCAAGGTGAATAGCACTTAGGGTAGAGAAGCTAAACACTATTATTTTGAGAAAGTCTAGGTTCTGTATACTAATGGAGTTTGTGACACTATTTTCACTGCTGGTAGGCTAACTGGTTTGTCAGTCGGGTCGTTAATTATTACTCGTGCACTGGACCCTCTGTATGATCTTAATGTGAGGTGGTGTCACTATCTGGTAGCGAGTTCACTGAGATAGACCCTTATTTTGCTACCTTGCCGTGTTCACTGTTTCACTGTTACCTTACATATTCCACCTTTCTTTTATATTGTTACTGATGTTCCGCGCACTGACTTTCCATATTCTGACACTCACTGTTCTACCCTTACTTTGCTATGTCACGGACACTGTGCTTTCACTGTCACTCACTGCCGGGACTGGGCGTACTAGCGGTCAGGTACAAGGGCGGCGGAGACGACTCAGCCTCACTACTGATGGGGCTGAGTTCTGGCAGGGGCCTCCGTATTCATGGGCCATGGGATCGCGCATAGGGGTGTCCTCTCTTATCCAGGGCTGCTGGTGGTGAAGGGTCCCGCACTTTCAGGGCTTGGTGTGGAAGTCTGGGTGGTAGTTGCAGGGCCTCTCCAATACTCCTCCAGGCTGGGGTCTCCCTCAGGATTGTAGTTTCGTGGAGAGGAGTCAGCACCTGATGGAGGAGTGGTTACTGGCCATCTCCTGCTGCTGGGCCTGGCTACTGGCTGTGGCCGTCTAGGGGCACGGCTACCAGCCGTCTCCTGCCGTAGGGCCCGGCTACCGGCCATGGCCATCTAGGGGCGCAGCTACTGGCCGTCGCTAAGGCCTGGCTACTGGCAGTGGCCTGGGGAAGGGAGCGGCTATAGGCATACTCAAGGACACCTTTGGAGCGACTACCAGCTGTCTCCTGATGAAAGTAGGAGCGACTACAGGCCGTCTCCTCGTTACATCCTGAGCGGCTGCAGGCCGTCTCCTGTAGGAGGGTCGAGTGGCTACAGACTGTCTCTTGAGGGGCACTTCATTGCGGCTACCGGCCGTCTCCTGACGAAGGCGGGAGCAGCTACCGGCTGTCTCCTCGTTACCTCCGGAGCAGCTGCAGGCAATCTCCTGTAGGAGGGTCCACCTGCTACCAGCCATCTCTTGAGGGGCACCTTCAGAGCGGCTACCGGCCATCTCCTTGTTACCTCCAGAGCGGCTGTAGGCAGTCTCCTGTAGGAGGGTTGAGCGGCTACCGGCCGTCTCAGGGGTGCTGACTGAAGCTAGAGTAAGAGCTCCACCCCGTGGTTGTTGGTGGTTGGCTCGCCTGGAAGGTAGTCTCGTATCTCTGCTATGGTGGTGGCAGGTGAGCTCCGGGTCATAGGGGCGCGCAGCCCGGGCGGACTTATGTCCCTGTCGTCGGAGTCCAGGCGCGCTGTATATGCTCCTCTGTGGACTCCTTCTGGGGATGTTGGGTTGCCCACGATATATATATATATATATATATATATATATATATATATATAAAGATATTTCTAAAATTGTCGTTTCTATTGCTCTTTGGGAATATCCTTGAGGGACAGAACACATCATCTTTGGTGAGAGAGCAGACTAAATTATTAAAAGACATCACTGAAAGCAGTGATGAGAAATAGGGAGGTGAGTATGGAAGTTAAGAATTCACTGCATGATAGTATTGTGATCCCTACCCTGACGTATGGAAGCGGGGCGTGGACCTTGCAAAAGGGGAACAAGTCAAGAATGAGAGCAGTGGAAATGAGTTACTTGAGAGGAGCATGTGGAGTGACATGGAGGGACAGGTTGACGAATGAAGAAGTGAAGGAACGTTGTGAGGCAGATGTGGATGTGGTTGAGAAGATTAGGAGAAATACACTGAGGTGGTTTGGACATGTGGAGATAATGGAGAATCAATGACTGACTAAGAGGGTGTATGTAGGTGAGGTGGAGGGAGGGAGAGGGAGGGGTAGACCGAGGATGAGGTGGAGGGATGGAGTTGAGAGGTATATGAGGGAGGGGGAGTGAGTTGAGGGGGGTAGTCAAATGGTGGGTGACAGAGCGACTTGGAGGCGTTTTGTCTGCGCCCACCCTTTGCGGGATTAGGGCGGCGAGCTATAGATAGATAGATAGATAGACATTATGGAAGTTATAAAACAACACAAATGGAGGTGGGCAGGTCATGCTGCTGGTGATAACGATGATGATTGTAATGCTAGGTGTTTTAGGTCGGCTTCCTGTCCCTCTAACGCCTAGTGTGTAGCTGGGTTCTCTTTCTAGACCGGAGCTTAGACAAACAAGAAAGAGACATGACACAAAAACTCAAGGCAACAACCTTACATGTGTATTACTGAATTCTACAGTGGAACTGGCAGATGTCGATAATACAGGTATACTGGACAATTATAATTCTTAGGCCTAGATATGGGATGTTAGTATCGTGCAGGATTCTACTCATGACAAGGTCGGGTAAAGTGAATAGCATCTAGGGCAGAGGGGTTATGAACTATTATTGCAAGAAGTCTAGGTTCTATATTGGTGGAATTAGTGGCACTATTTCACTGTGGTTAATTATTACTTTAACACTGGGGCCTGCGTATGATCTTAGTGTGGTGTGGCGTCACTATTTCGTAGCGTGTTCACTATGATAGACCAGTATTTCACTGCCTACCCGTGTTCACTGTTTCACTGTTACCTTGCTTATTCCACCACTCTTTTATATTGTGTTACATAGCCTATGATTTCATGATCCTTTGTAATTCTAACGTACAGTATGCTGCATGTTTGATCACGATTCGCATCGTGGCTTCCATAGTGCGTGTTCTACCTCACCCCCCCCTCCTCCCTTATAGTAGAGTAAGTCGTTCTTTCTGTTGTTCAGAGCAGGAGTGTCAACTCTTTGTCCCCTATGGCTTCATTTCGCGTCTTTCTTACAAGTTGTATCAAGCTCTGCCGGCCCCTATATAATGAGCTCAGTCTCTGCATTAATTGCCACTTAGAAATACTCCTCATTTTGTTCACATCTCTGTCCTCCCCTGTACAGTTGTTATTGTTTTTATGAGTGCTCAGGAAGTCTCCAACCATCTAGCTGCTGTGTAATTTGAGTATAAGTGTTATTACATTTTTTCTTGTACTGTATAGCATAGGGTGTTAATTCGTAGGCCTAGTGAGGTTTTTGTGATTAATGTAAAGTTTTACTGTCAGCCAGTAGTAATAATATTTTGTATCTGTAATAATATATCTTGCATTAACTGAGCATTATCCGGTTTTCTTATTTTATCAGGGCTGACTTATATAAATTTACTCTTGCTAATTTTGTGTTAATAGAGGCTATTGCGGTTAACCATATATTTAACCCGTTAATGCCATTACATTTTCCTTATGAGTCCTGAATGTTTAGTTGTTAGTTTGAGCATTAAACTTTAACTTGTAATTTTACCTAACTCTTTTGTTTTGAACCTGGAACTTTGGGGGACAGTTTTCTCTGTTCCGTAACAGAGATTTGGCGACCTCGCCAGGATATTCAGGATATTATCATAAGGATATTGCTCGATATTTTCTGACTGTGATTTATTCATGATGTCTACTATTACTACTCTTGATGAAGCCAAAGATTTTTTGTCAAATGTGCAAACAGTGTGTGATGTAGAAAACAGAACAAAGAATGAACTTCAGCTTGTTGCTCAACAATTGGGAATTGCTGTTCGCTCTCATCATTCTAAAGATCAAATTGTTGACATGATTAATAAAAGCTTGTTTAATCTAACTCCTCCAGATGAGCAAACGCAGATTGAATTAGCTAAGTTACAGCTAGATCTGCAGGAGGCTCGTGCTAAGGAGGCTGAGTTTCACGCACAAGTTGAACTTGCTAGGATTCAGGCAGACCATGAGTATCGCATGAAACAATGTGGAACTGGATCATCTAGCTCTGATGATTTTGATGTGGCTAAAAATGTTACAATTGTCCCTCCTTTTAATGAATCTCATTTAACAAAGTATTTTCAGTTGTTTGAGAGGGTAGCTACAGGTTTTAATTGGCCCAAAAAGTATTGGCCAGTACTCCTTCAGACTGTTCTCACCGGTAAAGCTCAAGTAACTTATGCATATTTGCCTCAGGATCAATCTGATAATTATGATGTAGTTAAGAGCTTGATTCTTAAGGCCTGTGAGCTTGTTCCTGAAGCCTATAGAGTAAAATTTAGGACAACTTATAAGCAAGATAAGCAATCCCATGTTGAGTATGCAAAAATCAAAGAAGATCTGTTAGGCCAGTGGTTAAATTCTAAGAATGTGGATTCTGATTTTGGTAAATTTAAGCAGATGATTTTGCTGGAGGACTTCAAAAGGTGTATTAATAAAGATGTAAGCCTATATCTTGATGAGAGAAGAATAGATAATTTGTCTGATGCTGCAGTTTTAGCTGATGAATATGTTCTCACTCACAAGAGATATTCTAAAGAAAAAAGGAAAGCTGAGAGTAAGTACGTTGCCTCTACTCAGAGTACAGGTAACAGGAAAGAGAATAAAGATGATGTTTCTCAGGAAGTAAATACCAGCTTCACCTCCAGATTTCAGAAAAGTAAATGTACTTATTGTAGTAAGCTTGGTCATACTACGGAGAAATGTTTCAGGAGACAGCGTGATGTGAACAAAAAGGAGTCTTTAAATATTCAGTCAATTGGTCTAGTGTCCACCCTTGAGAGTTCCCAGAATTCTTTAACTGAGTTAACTGAACCTGTTTTGAGGAGTAAATTAAATTCTCATGATAAAGCTCCTCTTTTGAGCAGTAACGTGGGTGACACTCTCAAGAGTTCCTGTGCTAATTTCCTGTCTGATGGTTTTGTCAGTCCTCTGAACAGTAATAACAGGAAATCAGTTAAAATATATCGTGATAATGGTGCTTGCCAATCCCTTATGCTGACCAGTGTTCTAGGCTCTAATGTTAATTCCTCTGATGAAACTGTAATCTTACAAGGTGTAGGGAATAATTACTTCTCTGTCCCTCTGTGCAGAGTGAATTTAGAGTCTGGTTTGGTTAACGGTTCCGTTATGGATGGGTTGGTTCAGACACTCCCAATGTCAGGTGCAACTTTCTTACTTGGAAATGATATTGGTGGAAGTCAAGTGTGTCCAGCTCCTCAGTTGTCTAGTGAGCCAGTGGCTGCGACCCAGGATTGTGATGTCCCTGATGTGTTCTCTGCATGTGCTGTCACTAGGGCTAAGTCTAAACTTACTGGTGACTTAAAGGATAATGATGATGATGATGTTATCCTAGCTGACACTTTTCTTGCTAACTTGGACCACTCACCAGATGAGGCAGTACCCCGTAGTGTTGATAATTTGTCTCGTCAAGAGTTGGTTGAGTTGCAGGTTGCTGACCCTGAGTTGAAAGGTCTAGCTAACTCTGCTTGCAGTGAGGAAGAGTCAGCTGGTGCTTCTACTTGTTATTATTTATAATCAGGAGTACTTATGAGGAAGTGGAGACCCCCAGTAGCATCAGCCGACTGTGAAAGGGAGGTTGTACATCAAGTTGTCATCCCTCGTGTTTGTAGGCAGGATATCATTAGAGTGGCTCATGACTCCAGTTTGGCAGGACACCTTGGAGTGAGGAAGACTGTGGCACGCATTTTGAAACACTTCTACTGGCCAGGTATCTTCAGAGATGTTTCCTGGTATTGTAAGTCTTGTCACACCTGTCAAGTTGTGGGGAAGTTTAATCAGACCGAAAAGGTTGCACCTCTAGTTCCCATTCCTCCTTCTGAGGCGCCTTTCACCCGTGTGTTGGTGGATATTGTGGGCCCTCTTCCTAAGACTTCTTCAGGATTCTCTCATGTGTTGACCCTGATTGATATGGCTACTCGTTATCCTGAAGCCATTCCACTTCGAAATATCTCAGCAAAGAACGTGGTTAAGGAAATGCTAGGGTTCTTCACCAAGTTTGGTCTGCCCAAGGAGGTACAGTCACATCGGGGAAGTAATTTCATGTCAAATGTTTTCAAGCAGTCTCTGAAAGAGTTGGACATCACCCAGATCACGTCTTCAGCTTACCATCCCCAGACCCAAGCAGCGTTGGAGAGATATCATCAAACACTCATATCGATGCTCAGGAAATTCTGTTTGGAACATCAGAAAGACTGGGATAAAGGTCTTCCATTCGTTGTATTTGCCACAAGAGAATCTGCAAATGAATCACTGGGCTTCTCACCTTTTGAACTACTGTTTGGCCATGACGTAAGAGGACCCCTTAAGCTACTCAAGGAATGCTGGCTGTCGGAGGAAGATGACGTCAACCTGCTGGAGTATGTGATGAAGTTCAAAGAACGGCTGTCCACTGCTTTACAGCTGGCGAGAGAGAATTTAGGAGCTGCTCAGGAGAAGATGAAGACTTGGTATGATAAGAAGTCCAGGTTACGCCACTTTCAGCCAGGAGATCAGGTTTTGATTCTGCTACCGGTGCATGGGCAACCTCTTCAAGCCAAGTTTAGTGGTCCTTATTTCGTGGAGAAGAAACTCAGTGATGTCAACTATGTCATCGCCACACCAGATCGTAGAAAGAACAAGCAACTTTGTCACATCAACATGCTAAAGTTATATCAGAGGCGGGACGAAAATAACCCAGTCTGCACTGTAGCTGTTCCACTCGAGTCTGCAAGTGAAGTTCTCCCATGCAGCATGAGCCTGAGTGATAGTTTGGGGAAGAATCCTGATATCATGAATGATCTCCAGACTAAGCTTTCTCATTTAGCTCCCGAGGAAAGGCAGGTGTTTTCGGCATTACTACAGGAGTACCCGCAAGTGTTCCGTGCTACTCCAGGAGAAACCACTGTGTTGATGCATGATGTCGATGTTGGAGACGCAAAGCCAATTAAACTGCCTCCTTACCGTGTGAACCCAGTGAAAGTTCCTCTGATCGAGAAGGAGCTTGGCTACATGTTGGACCACATGATTGTTGAGCCCTGTCAGAGCGAGTGGAGTTCTCCTGTCACTCTAGTCTCTAAGCCAGGTGGGTCACAGCGGCTTTGGATCGACTACAGACGTGTTAATCAGATAACCAAAACAAACACTTACCCTCTCCCTCGCGTGGAAGATTGCATAGACAAGATCGGAAAGGCTAGGTACATAAGTAAGTTTGATTTGTTAAAGGAATACTGGCAAGTACCTATGACTGAACGTGCTAGGGAGATCTCATGTTTTGTAACACTAGAAAAGACTTTTGCATGTTCTGTAATGCCATATGGTATGAAGAATGCACCAGCCACATTTTAGAAGCTCATGAATGTTGTAACAGAGGGTTTGGCAGGTTGTGTTGTTTATATTGATGATGTACCGGTATTAATCTTCAGTGACAACTGGAAAGATCACCTATGCCATGTCAGTAAATTTCTTGAGCGTTTGGTTCAGGCTAATCATGTAGCTAATTTGTCAAAGTGTGAGTTTGGTCAAGCTAAAGTTCAGTACATTGGGTACGTAATTGGTGATGGACACGTTGCACCACCAGGACCTAAGGTTCAGGTTATAAGTGATCTTCCCAGACCTAAAAGTAGGAAAGAGCTACAAAGATTTTTGGGAATGGTAGGTTATTACAGGAGATTTGTTCTTAAATTTTCAATTTTTGTATCACCACTTACAGACCTACTGAAAAAGGGAGTTAAATTTGTCTAGACAAATGAATGTGAATCCTCTTTCAGTAAACTTTAAGCTATCCTATTAAGTCAGCCAGTGCTCGCTACTCCAAATTTTGCTAAGCCTTTTAAGATGGCTGTTGACGCAAGTGATACAGGAGCTGGGGCTGTTTTGCTGCAAGAGGGTGATCAGGGTATTGAACACCCTGTATCTTATTACAGTAAGAAGTTCACTCCACCTCAAAAGAACTACTCAACTATTGAGAAATAGTTTTTGGCCTTGATTTTGTGTTTACAGCATTTTTCATTTTATTTGTGTTCTGGTTTTGACCCCATAGTCATTTATACCGATCATAACCCACTGAAATTCCTTAGTAAGTTTAAAGATAAGAATCAGAGATTGACAAGATGGAGTCTACTTCTTCAGGAGTATTCATTAGACATACAACATATCAAGGGGAAAGAAAATGTTATTGCAGATTGCTTATCTAGACTTTAGACAGATTGTTTTAGAGTAATAAGAAAATTCCTTTGTAAATTTCTTTTTCTTTGTGGGGAGGTGTTACATAGCCTATGATTTCATCATCCTTTGTATAATTCTAACGTACAGTATGCTGCATGTTTGATCACGATTCGCCTCCTGGCTTCCATAGTGCGTGTTCTACCTCACTCCCCCCCTCCTCCCTTTTAGTAGAGTAAGTCGTTCTTTCTGTTGTCCAGAGCAGGATTGTCAACTCTTTGTTCCCTATGGCTTCATTTGCGCATCCTTCTTACAAGTTGTATCAAGCTCTCTCGGCCCCTATATAATGAGCTCAGTCTCTGCATTAATTGCCACTTAGATCTACTCCTCATTTTGTTCACATCTCTGTCCTCCCCTGTACAGTTGTTATTATTTTTGTGAGTGCTCAGGAAGTTTCCAACCATCTAGCAGCTGTGTAATTTGAGTATAAGTGTTATTACATTTTTTCTTGTACTGTATAGAATAAGGTGTTAATTCGTAGGCCTGGTGAGGTTTTTGTGATTAATGGAAAGTTTTACTGTCAGCCAGTAGTAATAATATTTTGTATCTGTAATAATATATCTTGCATTAACTGAGCATTATCCGGTTTTCTCATTTTATCAGGGCTGACTTAGATAAATTTACTCTTGCTAATTTTGTGTTAATAGAGGCTATTGCAGTTAACCATATATTTAACCTGTTTTTGCCATTACATTATCCTTATGAGTCCTGAATGTTTAGTTGTTAGTTTGAGCATTAAACTTTAACTTGTAATTTTACCTAACTCTTTTGTTTTGAATCTGGAACTTTGCGGGACAGTTTTCTCTCTTCCGTAACAATTGTCACTGATGCTTTCCTCACTGACTTCGTTTATTGTTAATTCACTGTTCTGCCTTTACTTCACTATGTCACGGACACGTGCTTTCACTGTCACTCAATTTCGGGTCTGGGCCTCGTGGCGGTCAGGTACAAGGGCTGCGGAGGTGACTCAGCCTCATTACTGACGGGGCTGGGTTCTGCTAGGGGCCTCTGTGTTCAGGGGCCACGGGGTCACGCGTAGGGGCATCCTTTCTCGTCCAGGGCTGCTGGTGGTGAAGAGTCCGGCATTTTCGGGGCTTGGGGCGGGAGTCTGGCCCTCAGGGCTGGGGCCGAATAGCTGCCTGAACTTCTCGCTCAGGTGCCTGATGGAGAACGTAGATTTCCGGCATCTGGGTGTAGGGAGGTCCTGCCCGGGGGTCCTGGGGGCGGCCTGGAGGTCCCAAGGGCTGCAGTCCCCCATGGTTAGGGGTGCTGTCAGGAGGGGGCTGTGGCATTGGTCTACGTTAGGGTCTATCAGACAAGTCCTCTCAGGAACCAGCTGCAGGGAGAAGAGCTCGGTGGTAGTCACGGGGCCTCTCCAGTCCTCCTCCAGGCTGGGAGCTCCCTCTGGGTCATTGGTTGGTGGGCACGAGTCAGCACCTGACAGGAGCGGCTACAGGATGTCTCCTACTGGATGGCCGGGCTACTGGCCATGGCCTTCTAGGGGCGCGGCTACCGGCCGTCACTAAGGCTCGGCTACTGGCCGTGGCCTGGGGGATGGAGTAGCTACAGGCTGACTCAAGGGCACCTTCGGATTGGCTACTGGCCGTCTCCTGACGAAGGCAGGAGCGACTACCGACCATCTCCCCGTTGCCTCCGGAGCGGCTACCAGCGATCTTCTGGTTACCTCCAGAGCGGCTGCAGGCCATCTCCTGTAGGAGGGTCGAGCGGCTACAGGCCGTCTCTCAAAGGGCACCTTCAGAGCGGCTACCAGCCATCTCTTGATGGAGGCGGGAGCAGCTACTGGCCGTCTCCTGTTTACCTCCAGAGCGGCTGAAGGCTGTTTCCTGTAGAAGGGTTAAGTGTCTACTGGCCGTCTCAGGGGTGCTGACTGGAGCTGGAGTAACACCTCCACCCCTTAGTTGTTGGTGGTCAGATTGCCCGGAAGGTAGTCTCGTATTCTTGCTATGGTGGCAGCGGGCGAGCTCCGGATCATAGGGGCATGTGGCCCTGGTGGACTTATGTCCCTGTCGCCTGGAGTCCAGGCACACTGTATATGCTCCTCGGTGGGCTCCTTCTGGGAGTTGCCCTCAGTGACATTATACTGCATTTTACCACCGTCTGCTGGGAAAAAGTCACGTCCCTGTGACTGGAGGTGGTAAACTTTGGTGCTGTAGGTGTGGTAGACTGGCTGTAGGTGTTGGAGGAGGGCGTGCCGAGCTGTGGTGGCAAGATTTCCGTCTAGCTGCTCATCGCAGGTGATGAAGAGGGTGGATGGGTCAGTGGAGGAGCAGAGGAGTCGTAGGAGGTGGCAGGGTCCACGGACTCGATGTTTTCATCCAAAGGGCGGCACCCGTATGGCTCAGTGAATCCTCATGGCGGTAGGTGTTGTCTTTTGTGCAGGGCTGTGCTGAATGCTGTAGATGGACGGCGAGTGTGAGGTTTTATACCGGGGTAATGCTGTACTGCATCTGTGGGGAGTGTAGGTGGCTGGGATTTGGGCCTGGTGTAGCATAAATGTGAGATGATTTAGGGCAGGGGTTGGAGTGTGATTCTGCGGTGAGGTGGGTGGGGTGGGAGAGTGGGTGTAATGGGCGGCCGGGTGGGAGAGGCAGCTGGAGCATGTGATGGTTGTTTTGAGGGTGGGTGTGGGCGATGATGTGGGTGTGCGGTGTTGGTGCATGTGTGAGGCGCGCAGGGCATGCGAGGGCGGCTGTGGGGTGGTAGGAGTGTGGGCCGCATGGCACGTGAAGTGAGGTGTAGGCTTAGTGAGTGGTGGTGTAGTGGGTGCATGGGCAGCGCAGGTGGAGTCAGGGGTGTGAGACGGGGTAGGCAGAGTCGAGGGGGCCTGTGTGGGTGGCTGGCGGGGAGGTTTGGGGCCAGTGGTGAGCGATGGCTGGGGTGGGGGTGTGGTGGATTGAAGGGGCGTGGGGGCGTGTGTGGGGCACATGGTGCTGGGAGTGGGGAACGGGGTGGTGGGTGGTGAAGAGGTGGGAGAGAGGAGAGGAATTGGTGGCTTCGGTGAGTTGTCAGGTGAGGTGTGAGGCGGCGTGGTGTGGGGTGAGGTGGAGGCAGCTGGGGAAGGGGAGGGAGAGAGAGATGGTGAGGGGGAAATGTAGCGGTCATAGGAGGTAGAGGGAAATGGCGGGGGATAGTGGGTGGGGGGGGCGCGAGGCCAGGGCAGGGGAGGCAGGAGAGCGAAAAGGGTGTACATGACAGTTTCTGAGAGTGCGGGAAATGCCGTGATATTCGACTGTCACCTGGTGGGGGTTAGGGATGCGGATGATGGTATGGGGCCCCGCTAAGCGCGGTGCGAGCTTGTGGGGGGTGGGGAGCTGCGCTATCATAACAGTGTCGCCTGTCTTGTAGGGGTTGGAGGCGATGTCGGGGCGGAGGTCCAGGTTGTTTTGAAGGTGGGTTAACCGTTGTTTGAGATGGTGTAGTGGGTCAGATGTGGATGTAGAAGTGTTGGGTTGTAAGTGCTTCTGGAGGGGCAGGAAGAGGGGTGTTTCTTCAGACTCTCACGCGTATGGCAAAATTCCGTCCTCTTGGGAGCAGGAGTTGATGCCCCATTGCACAATTTTTATATGGGCGGGCCAGTCGTCGTCTTTGGTGGCTTCTATCCGGGTGCAGAGTTGATTCATTAACATACGATGGCTTCGCTCGCATATGGCATTTCCTTGGGGCCAGTAAGAGGATGAGTGTGAGATGTTATAGCCAAATATGTGGGCCAGCTCCTCCCAGAATTTACTGGTGAACTCTGGTGCGTTATCAGAGTGGATTGCTTGTGGGATACCGAAGTATGGAAATACATGCCGAATCAGGGCGTCAGCTACTGCAACAGTGTGGTGTTCTTTCGCTGGGCAGGCTACAATGAATTTGGAGTATGTATCCATGAACGTGATCATGTACCTATAGCTTGATTTTGTGGGTAAGGGTCCCACTATGTCAATCGCCAACAACTGCCAAGGTTTGTGGGCGGTAATATGACCTGATCGGCCAGCGGTACGGGTGATGTCCTTACTGAGGGTGCATGCTCGGCAAGATTTCATAAATCCCCTTGATGAGGGTGGAGGGATTGTGCACCCAGTAGGTGTCGTTGAAGACCCGCAGGAGTTTTTTCATGCCCAGGTGAATGCCGTTGTGAGTGTACAGGTGTCGGAGGGCGTTGAGGGCGGTTTTGGGGACTGGGACGATATGCCCAGACAGAGTAAGCAGGTGGTCGCCCTGGCGATACAGTTTCTTGAAGAGGTGCTAGGGGAACCGGTGGGGTCGTTCCTTATGATGCCACTGATGGAGGAGGTCGGGTTCTGGCTGGGTGGCATTGATTGGGAACCGGGAAAGAGCAGTCGCGTTGGTGTGGAATTTGCCGGGGCGGTACGAGATTTCATAGTTGAACTCCTCCAGGGTTTTGCGCCATCTGATAAGCTGGGCATTGTGGGAGTCAGACTGCCACAGCCACTAGAGAGACTGGTGATCAGTGATGATAGAAACTTGAGTCCCTGATAGGTATGCTCGAAGTGCTCAAGTGCCCAGATGATGCCCAGGCACTCCATCTTGTTGGCGGCATAATTCTTTTCCGCCTGATTGAGGGTATGGCTGGCAAAGGCAGTGATGTGCTCGCGGCCCTCTTCGACTTGTGCCAGCATAGCACCAATCGCGATTAGGGAAATGTCCGTGTAGAGCTGGAATGGTAGGGCATAGTCGGAAAAGGCCACAACGGGGGTGGAAACGAGCTTATCCTTAAGTTATTGGAAGGCGGCTCATCTCTTGTCTGTCCAGATGAACGGTTCTCCCTTACAGGTCAGGTCGTGGAGTGGCTTGGCAATGTGAAAGAACCCCTTCACAAAACGGAGGTAATAGGACGTCAGGCCGAGGAAGGCTCGAATCCCATGAATGTCTTGTGGTGGGGGTATGTCTATGATGGCATGGAGCTTGTCTGAGTCAGGAGATATGCCAGCCTGGAAGATGACATGTCTTAGGAATGAGACGGTTCTGGCGGCCAGGACGCACTTGGAGGGCCGGAGTTTGAGGCCTGCCTGTCGGATTCGGGTGAAAACCTGGCGCAGCCGCTGCAGGTGGTTGGCCCAGGTCTGGCTGAAAATGATGACGTCATCCAAGTAAGCGAGACAGATCTCCCATGTGAGGCCGCTGAGGACGGAATACATTAGTCTTGAGAAGGTGGCAGGGGCATTATAGATGCCAAAATGTAAAACATTAAATTCATAATGTTTCCTGTTGCTGGTAGAGAAAGCGGTTTTGCCTCTGTCCTCCGGTTGCACCGGGACCTGCCAATACCCTGACTGGAGGTCGAGGGTGGAGAACCAAGAGGGGCTGCATAGGGAATCTAGGGAGTTGTCTATGCGCGGGAGTGGAGTAGCATCCTTGGTGGTCACGTCGTTAAGCTGGTGATAATCATTGCAGAACCACATAGTGCCATCCTTTTTCTTTACGAGGACAACAGAGGAGGACGGGCTGGCAGAAGGGCAGACGACACTGGCTTTGATCATCTGTACCTGACGGTCTTCCTCTTCCCGCTGTTTGGGGTTCTTCCATCGGGATGGCTGTCGGATTGGTGGGCCCATTGTGTGAATCTCGTGAGCCAGGTAGGTGGTGTGTCCAACATCGGCGGGTCCCGCTGTGAACAGATCCTGGAAATCCAGGAGGAGGCGGCAGAGGGTGTCTGACTGGTGAGCAGAAAGATGGTCAGGGATGGGAGGCAGAGGGGTGGGGGAGGGGGAGGGGGAGGGGACACAGGGCTCAGCTTGCTCTATCTCTCCAATTATGAGCCCTTTAGGGAGAGTGAGGGGCGAAGGGGCAAGGTTGGCAATCTGGACTGCCATGTGATGAGGAGGAAGGAAGGCTGGGGGCAGGAGGCAGGCAGAGAGGGTACTGGGTGGCAGGAGTGGGGAGAACAGGATGGAGGTACGTGAGGGCCGGTTGAGGGGTACCCAGGCTTCGTGGTGGGGGGGGGATGGTAACAGTGGAGGAAATGGTGGTGGGAAAAGAGGGGAGGAAAGGGGAGAGGGAAGGGAGGTCAGGGGGGGAGAAGGGGGGCATGGAGTCTTCCGGCCGGGGCCATGGCATGCAGGTGCAGACGGCCCGAGTGTGAGAGGGGGGGGGATGGGTGATTTCTGGAACTGAAGCTGTCTGTTGTGGGAACCAATGGTGGCTCCTAACATCTGGAACAGGTCCAACCCCAGAAATCCATTATAATTGCGGCAGGAAGAGTTGAATATGATGAACTTATGCTGTGTCGATGCAGGCTGATGTGTGTCAATGAGCAGGGCCCGTGTTTCCCCACGGATCGGCAAGGGGTCATCCCCTGCATCCACAAGGTGAGTAGCTGTCGGGAATAGCGGGCCAAAGGTCGACTTGTGACGGAAGAAGTAGTGGCTATACAGGCAGAATCTGGCTGCTCCTGTGTCGGTCAGAAGTCTGGCTTTCACCTCATTCAGCTTCATTTTGTGGTACACTGGGGGGCGATATTTGGTGGAATTGGCCCCTGCCACCATGGGAAGGTGCGGGGGCGGTCCTAAAAATCCAAATGTCGGGGGCCTCCTTCTTCTTCCTCCAGCTCCTGTTCCCCAGGTTTGGTCTCCTCCGTGGGTGCGGGTTCGTCCTCTGATTCCTCGTTCTCTAGAGAGGAAACTTGACGTTGGCCTGGGGTGGTGGTTTTCCGTCTGGCAGCTTTCAATTGGTCCTTGATATTGCACAGTGGGCACCTGCAGCTGCAAACAGAGAACTCCCAGGGATTCACCAGAATGAGGTTGGGGTTCTCCTTGTGACTGGGGTGCCGGTGGGTTGGGTGTGCTCTAGGCAGTCTGGATGCTGGAATGGGGCTGGAGTGGGGCATAGGCAGACGTGGCTTGACTGGGGAAGCCAGAGTATTTGTGGGAAACTTTTTTACCATGTTGATTTGCTGGGGTGCAGAGTGGGAGGTCAGGAGGCAGCGTATCAGTTGGATATCCTTATCCATGTCTCTGGTAGGGTCATGGATTGTAAAGTGCTCCTTGACCATGCTGTGGAGCATTCTCAGGAGAGTATTAAAGGTGTGTTGCTCCCGGGTTTGATCATCTGCCTCTGGGTAGGCAGCAGTGACCAGGCATCTAGCCTGGATTAGAGTATCATCCAAATTGCCATCAAAGGTTAGGCTATCCAATTGGGATAGTGCCACCATTTTACCTAGTGATGGAGTGATGGCTTGAATCACGAGTTTCATGAAATTCTGCCAGGTGAGCCCCATAACAATCTTTGGTGCTATATTAGCTGCCGCTATGCCCAGTAGTGGGAGTGTGACTGCAATTTTTTGCTTGTCATCCTCGAACCTGACATCTAGCAAAGGTTTAATATTTTACCTTGCTTATTCCACCACTCATTTATATTGTCACTGATGCTTTCCTCACTGACTTCCTTTATTCTGTTAACTCACTGTTCTGCCTTTACTTCACTATGTCATGGACACTGTGCTTTCACTGTAACTCACATTAGAGTCTGGGTGTCGTGGTGGTCAGGTACAAGGCAGTGGCCATGACTCATACTCACTACTGGTGGGGCTGGGTTCCGCCAGGGTCCTCTGTGTTCAGGGGCCACAGGATCATGCGTAGGGGCATCCTCTCTCGTCCGGGGCTGCTGGTGGTGAAGGGTCCCGTGCTTTCGGGGCTTGGGGTGGGAGTCTGGCCCTCAGGGCTGGGGCCGAATAGCTGCCTGAACTTCTCGCTCAGGCACCTGACGGAGGATGAAGATCTCCGGCATCTGGGTGTAGGGAGGTCCTGTCCGGGGGTCCTGAGGGCGGCCTGGAGGTCCCAAGGGCTATTGTCCCTGATGGTTGGGGACGCCATCAGGAGGGGGCTGCAGCATTGGCCTACATCGGGGTCCATCAGGCGAGTCCTCTCAGGAACTGGCTGCGGGGAGAAGAGCCTGGAGGTAGTCACGGGGCCTCTCAAGTCATCCTTCTGGCTGCGGGCTCCCTGTGGGTTGGTGGGCAGGAGTCAGCCCTTGATGGAGAAGCGGCTGCCGGCCGTCTCCTACCAGATGTGGAGTAGACTGTAGCACCAGTCGAGCAGGGCAGTACTCCCGAGGTGGATGGAAAGCTGATGACAGGGAGTGCTGGAGCTCCCGTTTCATCAGCCCTCAGGACTAGTTCCTGACCATCCCCCTTTGCTGAACTTTTTCAGTGTCTCAGTTACACAGAGAGTAGGCCAGCATGCTCTCCAGTACAAATTTCTCTATCTATCTTCACCAAACTACATGCACAGTACACACTACACTTCCTATTCAAAATTTACCAAAATGGCGTCAATTCACCTAGCCTCGGAGTCCCCAGGGGGGGGGACCATAAATGCCCCCGCCATCTGCCCCTCTCCCGGTGACGACTCGAGGTGCCTGGAACCACTGTCTGACTCTCTTCTTCTTCATTTCTGCAACATTCGCGGCCTTTCATCTAACTTTCGCTCTGTTGAGCACCACCTCTCCTCCTCTAAACCTCACCTTCTTTTTTCTAACGGAGACTCAGCTGTCTGAGGCAACTGACAGCAAACCCTTTTCTGTATCCTCCTACTTTCTTTATACTCATTTCAAAGCCAAAGGTGGCTGTTGTGTATACATACGCAACGACTTATCTTGCTCTCGTGTTCCTGAACTTGATTCTTCTGAATTCTCCACTCTCTGGCTTCGGCTTTCCTGTCATTCTCTGACTAAATATATCTGTGCTGTTTACTTATCCCCTAATTCTACTGACTATCAAAAATTCTTCGACTATCTTACTTCTACGATGGAACACATTCTGTCCATTTCTCCTTTCTCTGAAATCTCCATTCTTGGAGATTTCAATGTTCACCACCACCTTTGGCTCTCCTCTCCTTTCACGGATCCACCTGGTGAACAAGCCTACATCTTTTCTATCCTTAATGACCTAGAGCAGCTTGTACAGCACCCTACCCGTATCCCTGACCGCCTTGGAGAGAGCTCCAACATACTTGACCTCTTCCTCACAACTAATCCTTCAGCTTACTCTGTTAATCTTTTCTCTCCGTTGGGCTCCTCCGATCACAACCTTATTACCTTAACCTGTCCTATCGCTCCAGTACGGCCTGCGGACCCTCCAGGGAAACGTCGTCTCTGGCATTTTGGAGCTGCGGACTGGGAGGCCCTCAGGCAGTACTTCTTTGATTTTCCCTGGAATGATTATTGCTTCCATGGCCGTGAGCCATCTGAGTGTGCCTTGCGCATTACGGAGGTTATTCTCTCGGGCATGGAAGCATACATTCCTTTCTCATATCCTTTGACTAACGCAAGAAAGCCTTGGTTTAATCACGTTTGTTCTAATGCTGTCCGCAACAAGGAGAAGGCCTACAAAAGGTACCGGAGCCAACCCACCCCTGAATCACATAATCTTTACGTTTCTGCCCGGAATCGTGCTAAGTCTGTTCTTCGCTCTACTAAAAATAATTTCATCCATACTAAATGCTCTCAACTCTCCAACTCCAATTCTTCCCGCTCCTTCTGGCACCTTGCCAAAAATCTTTCTAACAACTTTACCTCATCATCCTTCCCTCCTCTTTTCTACTCTGATGGTTCTGTAGCTATTTCTTCTACTGATAAAGCAGATCTCTTCGCACAGACTTTCTCCTCCAATTCCACCTTAGACGATTCCGGTGCTGTTCCTCCATCACTTCCCCCCTCTGACTTCCTCATGGCTGACATTAAAATGTCTTCAGTTGATGTATTTTCTGCCATTACTGGCCTCAGTACTAACAAGGCATATGGGCCTGATGGGGTCCCTCCTGTTGTTCTCAAAAACTGTGCTTCTGTGCTTACACCCTGCCTAGGCAAACTATTTCGCCTTTGTCTGTCAACTTGTACCTTTCCTTCTTGCTGGAAGTTTGCTCTCATTCAGCCAGTCCCAAAGAAGGGTGACCACTCCCAACCCTCCAACTATCGTCCAATTGCTTTAACGTCCTGTATTTCAAAAGTTTTCGAGTCAATTCTTAATAAAAAAATTTTAAGGCATCTTTCCTATCACAACCTTCTTTCCGATCGTCAGTATGGGTTCCGTCAGGGACGCTCCACTGGCGATCTTCTCACCTACCTTTCAGACTCCTGGTCATCCTCCTTTCGGGACTTTGGCGAAAGCTTTGCCATTGCACTTGACATCTCAAAGGCTTTCGATCGAGTCTGGCATAAATCTTTAATTTCCAAACTGCCCTCCTACGGTTTCTATCCTTCTATCTGTACCTTCATCGCTAGCTTCCTTTCTGGTCGTTCTATAGCTGCTGTCGTAGACGGCCATCGTTCTTCTCCTAGATCTATCAACAGTGGTGTTCCTCAGGGCTCTGTCCTATCACCAACTCTCTTCCTTTTATTCATCAATGATCTTCTAAGCTGTACATCTAACTCTATCCACTCATACGCTGATGACTCCACCCTTCACCTTTCCATTCGGTTCCCGCAACGCCCATCTCAACAGTTACTTCAAGAAACAAGGGATGAGGCTGTGGCACACCTAGTGTCTGACTTGGCTCATATCTCTGACTGGGGTAAAAATAATATGGTTGTCTTTAATGCTTCTAAGACTCAGTTCTTACACCTATCAACCCGACAAAATCTTCCACAGGTATACCCACTAATGTTTAATAATATTCAGATTAATCCTGCATCATCCTTGAACATGCTTGGGGTTTCATTTACTCGGGACTTATCTTGGAGGGATCATATTGCATCTCTTGTAAAATCTGCTTCCAAGAGATTGGGTGTGCTAAGCCGACTCCGCTCTTTCTTTACCCCTGCACAATTGTTGACTCTATACAGGGGTTTTATCCGCCCCTGTGTGGAGTACAACTCTCATGTGTGGGGAGGCTCCCCACATACAGCTCTTCTCAATAGGGTGGAGTCAAAGGCTTTTCGTCTCATTAACTCTCCTCCTCTTACTGACTCCCTTCAACCTCTGTCTCTTCGCCGCACTGTTGCATCTTTATCTCTTTTCTATCGCTACTTTAATGGTCACTGCTCCTCTGAACTGTCTGCTTGCATTCCTCCACCTCTACGACGGGCGCGTAGCACCCGTCTGGCAGCAAACTCTCATCCCTTTTCTGTCCAACTCTCTAATGCAAGAGTTAACCGTTACTCCCAGTCTTTCATTCATGCAACAGGTCAGCTCTGGAACTGTCTCCCTCTGTCTGTATTTCCTCCTGTCTATGATCTCCAGTCTTTCAAACGCAGTGTGTCCAGGCATCTCAAAATGATCGGATCTTGAATTTGGCTCTCTGTTGTATTTTGTTTTTCTCTTGGAGGGAACTGTTACTGCGGGCTCATGGCCCTTGGTTCCTTCTTCCTCGCATAAAAAAAAAAAAAAAAAAAAAAAAAAAAAAGATGGCCTGGCTCCTGGCCATGGCCTTCTCGGGGTGTGGCTACCAGCCATTGCTAAGGCCCGGCTACTGGCAGTGGCCTGGGGGAGGAAGTGGCTACAGGCCAACTCAGCATCACCTTCAGAGCAGCTAGAGGCCGTCTCCTGCAGGAGGGTTGAGCGGCTACAGGCCATCTCGTTAGGGGCACGCACCTTCAGAGCTGCTATAGGCCGTCTCCTGACGAAGGCGGGAGCGGCTACTGGCCGTCTCCCCGTTAACTCCGGAGTGGCTGCAGTCCGTCTCCTGTAGGAGGGTCGAGCGGCTCCAGGCCGTCTCTCAAGGGGCACCTTCAGAGCGGCTACCGGCTGTCTCCTGGTTACCTCCGGAGCGGCTGCAGGCCGTCTCATTTTGGAGGGTCGAGCGGCTACCGGTCGTCTCAGGGGTGCTGACTGGAGCTGAAGTAACAGCTCCACCCTGTAGTTCTTAGTGGTCGGCTTGCCCAGAGGGTAGTCTTGTATTCCTGCTATGGTGGCTGCGGGAGAGCTCTGGGTCATGGGGGCATACGGCCGGGGAAGACTTACGTCCCTGTTTCCCGGAGTCCAGGCGTGCTGTATATGCACCTTGGTGGGCTCCTTCTGGGGGTGTTAGGTTGCCCTCAGTGACATTATACTGCATTTTAATGATATACGGAATATATCATCATCAGCCATTTAGTGTCCTGAACAAAGGCCTCCCCAAACCTTCTCCATGAATTCCATATCTGAGACAGAGACAGAGAGAGAGAGAGAGAGAGAGAGAGAGAGACGGAAGTGGTTGTGGATAATTCATTACCTAATTAAAATGATCATCTCTCTTAATTAAGCGATATAAATGATAGTAAAATGCAATATATTGCCACAGAGGGCGACCTAACGCCCCCAGAAGGAGCCCACCGAGGAGCACCGACAGCGTGCCGGGAATCAGGGCGACAACGACATAAGTCTGCCCAGGCCGTGCGCACCAATGATGTGGAGCTTGCGCCTCTGCCATCATAGCGGGAATACAAGACTACATTCCGGGTGAACCGTCCACAACCAACTTCGGGGTGGAGTTGTAACTCCAGCTCCAGTCAGCACCCCTGAGATGGCTGGTAGCCGCTCAACCCTACTACAGGAGATGGCCTGCAGCTGCTCTGGAGGAAAACAGGAGACGGCCTGTGGCCACTCCCGCCATTGTCAGACGGCTGTAGCCTCCCTGAAGGTGTCCCTAATGAGAGGACCTGTAGCTGCTCAACCCTCCTGCAGGAGATGGCCTGTAGCCGTTCCAGAGGGAATCAGGAGACGGCCTGTAGCCGCTCCCTCCTTCGTCAGGAGATGGCCTATAGCAGCTCTGAAGGTGCCGCTAACAAGATGGCCTGTAGCCGTTCAACCCTCCTGCAGGAGACGGCCTGTAGCCGCTCCCTCCTTCGTCAGGAGAAGGCCTCTAGCTGCTCTGAAGGTGCCCCTCAGTCGGCCTGTAGCCGCTCCTTCCCCTGGGCCACAGCCAGTAGTGACGGCCGGCAGCCACGCCTCCAGAAGTCCACGGCCAGTAGCCAGGCCCGATGGCAGGAGACAGCCGGTAGCCACTCCTCCGTCAGGTGCTGACTCCTGTTCATCAACCCATGACCCAGAGGGAGTCCCCAGCCTGGAGTAGTACTGAAGAGGCCCCGTGACTCCCACCGGGCTCTTCTCACTGCAGCCGGAACCGGAGAGGATTCGCCTGACGGACTCCAATGTAGGCTGACACCACAGCCCTCTCTTGACGGCGTCTTTGAACACCAGGATTTGCAGCCCTCGGGACCTCCAGACTGCCCCCAGGACCCCTGGGCGGGACCTCCCCACACTCAGACACTGGAAATCTTCTTCCTCTGTCAGGCACCTGAGCGAAAAGTTCAGGCAGCTATTTGGCCCCAGCCCCGAGGGCCGTAATCCCGCCCCAAGCCCCGAAAGCGCGAAATCCTTCACCACCTGCAGCCCCTGACAAGAGAGGATGCCCCTACGCGTGATCCCATGGCCCCTGAACACAGAGGCCCCCGGCGGAACCAAGCCCCATCAGTAGGGAGGCTGGGTTACCTCCTCCGCCCTTCTACCTAACCGCCACGATGCCCAGACCCGAAAGGAGTGACAGTGAAATCACAGTGTCTGTGACTTAGTGACGTGAAGTCAGAGCAGTGAATTAACCATATAAAGGAAGTCAGTGAGAGAAACACCAGTGACAATATAAAAGTGGTGGCGTGAATAAACGTAACAGTGAAGCTGTGAACACGGCCAAGCAGTGAAATACCGATCTATTACAGTGAATACGCTACCATCTAGTAATGCCGCATCATACTAAAATCATACTCAGACCCAAGTGTTAAAGTAATAATTACCAACAGTGAAATAGTACCACCCACTTCACAAATATATAACTTTGACTTCCTGCAAGAATAGTATATAAACCTCCGCCCTAAGTGCTATTCACCTTGCCTGACCTTGACCTGAGTGGCATTCTGTGCGATACTAATTACCCATATCTATGCCTAAGAATTATAATTGTCCAGTGTATCTGTATTCGTGACATCTACCCATCCCACTGTAGAATTTAGTAATACACATGTAAGGTTGTTGCCTTGAGTTTTTGTGTCCTGCCTCTCTCCTATTTGTCTAACCTCCAGTCTAGAAAGAGAACCCACCTACACACTAGGCATTAGAGGGACAGGAAGCCGACCCTAAAACACCTAGCATTACACTGGTTGACAGCGGTGGTTCTTGACCCAGGCATACAAGAGAAGTAATCAGGAAATCCTGGCTAAATGGCAACCAAACCGCATGTGCAATTACCTAAATTCGACCCCAAACAGTATGATGTGCACACATACACACATACCTGGCAATTATTTAACCTTTGCTAGATATCAGTTTCGAGGATGACAAGCAGAAAATTGCAGTCATACTCCCGCTACTGGGCATAACGGCAGCTAATATTGCACCCAAGATCATTCCGGGGCCCACCAGGCAGAATTTCATGAAACTCGCGATTCAAGCCATCATTCCATCACTAGGTAAAGTGGTGATGCTATCCCAACTGGATAGCTTAACCTTCGATGGCAACTTGGATGATACTCTAATCCAGGCTAGACACCTGGTCACCGCTGCCTATCCGGTGGCAGATGATCAAACCTGGGAGCAACACACCTTTAATACTCTTCTGAGAGTGCTCCTCAGCATGGTCAAAGAGCACTTTACAATCCATGACCCTACCAGAGACATGGATAAGGATGTCCAACTGATACGCCGCCTTCTGACCTCCCGCCCTGCACCCCAGCAAATCAACGTGGTAAAAAAGTTTCCCACAAATATTCCAGCTTCCCCAGTCAAGCCACATCTGCCTATGCCCTGCACCAGCCCCATCCCAGCACCCAGTCCGCCTAGGGCACACCCCACCCACCGGCACACCCAGTCACAGGGAGAACCCCAACCTCATCCTGGTGAATCCCTGGGAGTTCTCTGCTTTCAGCTCCAGGTGCCACTGCACGATATCAGAGATCAATTGAAAGCTGCCAGACAGAAAACCACCACCCCAGCCCAACGTAAAGTTTAATCTCTAGAGAATGAAGAAACAGAGGCCAAACCTGCACCTGTGGAGGAGACCGGACCCGGGGAACAGGAGCTGGAGGAAGAAGAAGGAGATCCCCGACAGTTGGATTTTTAGGACTGCCTCTGCACCTTCCTATGATGGTGGGGGCCACTTTCCCCAAATACCGCCCCCCAGTTTATCACAAGATGAAGCTGAACGGGGTGAAAGCCAGACTTTTGATCAATACGGGAGCAGCCAGATCCTGCCTGTATAGCCACTACTTCTCTCATCACAAATCAACCTTTGGTCCGTTATTCCCAACGGCTACTCACCTTGTGGATGCAGGAGATGTTCCCCTGCTGATCTGTGGGGAAACACGGGCCCTGCGCATCGACACCCATCAGCCGGTGTCGACCCAGCAAAAGTTCATCATATTCAACTCTTCCTGCCGCAATTATGACTGATATCTGGGATGGACTTGTTGCAGAAGCTAGGAGCCACCATTGATTGCCACAACAAACAGTTCCAGTTTCGAAAATCACCTGACCTCCCCCCCCATTCGGGCCATCTGCACTTGCATGCCACGGCCCCATCCAGAAGACTCTATGCCCCCTCCTCCTCCCCCCGGACCTCCCTCCCCTCCCCCCTTCTTTTTCCGCCACCATTTCCTCCGCTGTCATCATCCCCCCCCACCATGAAGCCTGGGTGCCCCTCAACCGGCCCTCAGATACCTCCTTCCTATTTTCCCCACTCCTGCCACCTGGAACCCTCTCGGCCTGCCTTCTACCCCAGCCTTCCTTCCCCCTCATCATACGGCAGTCCGGATTGCCAACCTTGCTCCCTCGTCCCTCACCCTCCCTGAACCTGCCCCGTCGCGACTGATTTTCCACCAGTGACTCCCCCCAATCCCGACCAGTTTCGGAAAAAAAAAATTTTTGGCTCAAACCTCTGCTTTTGGTGAGAAACATCGAAAATTCATAGAGAAATCGCTCACCTGAGGTTTAAAATACTCAACAGAGGTAGCAGTACTCCTTACCTTACTGGGTTTTCTATCAGGCTGGCTCCAAAGAAAACGAGTTCTATGGGAGGGTAACTAATCCACACCATTCATAAACGGTATTTATTTATTTATTTGGTGTGAATTTAAATGTAGTATGAGAGTATATTGGTTTTCAAACAGTAATATAGGCAATATAAGCATTGTTTCACTCATTAACACATCAACATACCTGACCTTTTTTGGTGACATTACCTGATCATCATTTCTGACTGTTTCTTCCTCTAATGCTACGTAAACTTTGTCCTCCACATTGTCATCGACTGGGGAATCACTCTGGCCCTGAATGTCTTTATTGGCCAGGTCACTGGTAACAGGTGAATTGCCGAGACAATGGCATGCAGGGGAGGGAGGTCATGCGGGGTAAGGCATTGTCCCTGCCTGGCATCTTGTAGAGGAAGGTGTCCCGTGTAAACGTACCAAAAATCACGCGCGAAAATTGAAAATTGTGCAAATTATGAACCTTGCAATTGTCTAACGTACCAGTACGTCGATGGGTCTTGCTGTGACAAAACATTGTGACGTACCCATACATTGATAGTACCCCTCGGGTTAATGGCTCATAATTGGAGAGGTGGAAGAAGCCGAGCCCTGTGTCCCCTCCCCCTCCTGCTCCCCTGCCCCTCTGCCCCCCATCCCTGACCATCTCTTCTCTCACAAATCAGACACCCTCTGCCACCTCCTCCTTGATTTCCAGGATCTGTTCACAGCGGGACCTGCCGACATTGGACACATCACCTACCTGGCTTACGAGATTCACACGATGGGCCCACCGATTCAACAGCCATCCTGGTGGAAGAACCATAAACAGCAGGAAGAGGAAGACCACCAGGTACAGGAGATGATCGAAGCCGGAGTCGTCTCCCTCTCCACCAGCCCCTGGTCCGCCCTCATCATCCTGATGGCATTATGCGGTTCCGCTTCGATTGCTACTGGCTTAATGGCGTGACCACCAAGGACGCCACTACACACCCAGGCATAGGCAGCTCCCTGGATTTCCTATACAGGGCCTCCTGGTTCTCCACCCTTGACCACCAGTCAGGGTATTGGCAGGTCCCGGTGAGTGCAGAGGTCAGAGGAAAAACTGCTTTCTTGACCAGCAATGGGAAACATTATGAATTTATTGTTTTGCCCTTTGGCCGCTGTAATACCCCCACCACCTTCTCCAGACTACTGAAATCTGTTCTCAGTGGCCTCACATGGGGAATCTGTCTCACATACTTGGATGACATCATATCTCTTCAGCCAGACCTGGGCCGACCACCTGCAGTGCCTCTGCTGGGTTTTCACCAGGATCTGACAGGCAGGCCTCAAACTCCAGCCCACCAAGTGTGTCCTGGCTGCCAGAACCGTCTCATTCCTGGGGCATGTCATCTCCTAGGCTGGCATATCTCCCAACCCAGACAAGCTCCGGACATCACGGACATACCTCTACAATAAGACGTTCATGGGATTCGAGCCTTCCTCGGCCTGACGTCCTATTACCGGCACTTTGTGAAGGGGTTCACCTACATTGCCAAGCCACTCCACGACTTGACCCGTAAAGGAGAACCATTCATCTGGACGGACGAGAGACGAGCCGCCTTCCAGCAACTTAAGGATAAGTTCGTTTCCATCCCCATTGTGGCCTTTCCCGACTATGCCCTCCCATTCCGGCTCTACACAGACGTTTCCTTAATTGCAATCGGTACTGTGCTGGCACAAGTCCAAGAGGGCCACGAGCACATCATTGCCTGCGCCAGCCATACCCTCAATCAGGCAGAAAAGAATTATGCTGCCACCAAGAGGGAGTGCCTGGGCATCATCTGGGCACTTGAGCACTTCCAGGCATATCTGTCAGGGACCCAAGTTACCATCATCACTGATCATCAGTCCCTCCAGTGGCTGCAGCAGTCTGACACCCACAATGCCCATCTCATCAGATGGTGTGAAACCCTGGAGGAGTTCAGCTATGAAATCTCGTACCGCCCCGGCAAACTCCACACCAACGCGGACGCTCTCTCTCTGCTCCCTGTCAACGCCGCCCAGCCGGAACCCAATCTCCTCCATCAGTGGCATCGCAAGGGGTGACCCCCCTGGATCCCCCAGCACTTTTAAAAAAAACTGTATCACCAGGGCGACCACCTGCTTACCCAGTCCGGGCATATCATACTAGCCCCTGATGCCGCCCTCGATGCCCTCCAACACCTGCACACTCACAACGGCATTTACCTAGGCATGAAAAAACTCTGGTGGACCTTGAACGACACCTATTGGGTGCCCAATCCCTCCACCCTCGCAAAGGAGATTATCCAATCTTGCCAAGCATGCGCCCTCAGTAAGGACATCACCCGTACCGTTGGTCCATCAGGTCGTATTACCGCCCACAAACTTTGTCAGGTATTGGCAATCGACACAGTGGGACCCTTACCCCTGAAATCAGGCTATAGGTACGTGATCACCTTCGCCGATACGTACTCCAGATTCGTCGTAGCCTGCCCAGTGAAGGAACACCACGCTGTCGCAGTGGCTTGCACACTCATTCAGCACGTATTGCCGTACTTCGGTATCCCACAAGCAATACACTCATATAACGCACCCGAGTTCACCAGCAAGATCAAGGAGTTGGCCCACTCATCCTCTTACTGGCCCCAAGGTTATGCCATATGCTAGCGAAGCCATCGTATGCTGATAAATCAACTCCACACAGTGATAGAAGCCAACAAAGACGATGACTGGCCCGCCCATGTAAAAATCATGCAATGGGGCATCAAGTCTTGTCCCTGAGAGGACGGAATTTCATTGTACGTATAAGTGTTTGGGGATACACTCCTCCTCCTGCCCCTTTGGCAGCATTTGCAACCCCCCACTTCTACCTCCACATATGGCCCATTACATCATCTCAAACATCGGCTAACTCACTTCTAGAACAACCTGGACTTCCACCCCGACACTGCCTCCAACCCCTACAAGCCGGGTGACACTGTTATGATAGCGCAGCTCCCCACCCTCCACAAGCTCGTGCCGTGCTTCACTGGTCCCCACACCATCATCCGAGTCCCTAACCCCTATCAGGTGATAGTCGAGTACCACGACACTTCCCGCACTCTCCAAAACCGTCATGTATGGCCTTTTCACACTCCTGCCTCCCCCACCCTGGCCCCATGCCCCACCCCACCCACTACCCCCACGCCACTTCCCTCTACCTCCTATGATTGCTGCATCTCCCCCTCGCCATCTCTCTCTCCCTCCCCCTCCCCGGCTGTCCCCACCTCACCTCCTGTCATGCCGCCTCACACCTCGCCTGACAACTCACCGACACCACCAACTCCCCCCTGCTCCCCCACCTCCTCACCACCCACCGCCTCCTCTCCCAAACCCAGCACCACATGTCCCACCCACACCCCCTCTGCCCACCACACCCCCGCCCCAGCCATCATTCACCACTGCCACCGAATCTCCCTGCCCGCCACCCACACACTCCCCCTCAACCCCGCCTGCCCTGTCCCCTGCCCCTGACTCCACCTGCTCTGCCTATGCCCCCACAACACCACCACCCACTAACCCAACACCCTGCTCCCCTCGCCGTGCCGCCCACACTCCTACCACCCCACAGCCGCCTTCGCATGTCCCATGCACCTCCCACATGCGCTGACACTGCACACCCAAATCACCTCCCACACCCACCCTTAAAACAACCATCACATGCTCTGGCCGCCTCTCCCGCCCACCCACCCGGTACACCCACTCTCCCATCCCACCCACCTCACCGCAAAATCACACCTCTACCCCTGCCCTAAATCATCTCACATTCATGCTACACCAAGCCCAAATCCCAGCCACATACACTCCCAAGAGACACCACGCAGCATTACCCCGACCTAAAACCCCACACTGACCATCCATCTCCAGCATTCAACACAGCCCTGCACAGAAGACAACACCTAGCACTCTGAGAATTGCCGAGCCGTATGGGCTTCGCCCTTCGGACGAAAACAACGAGTCCTAGGACGTCACCACCTCCTACAGCTCCTCCTCTCCTCCACTGACCCATCCACCCTCTTTATCACGTGTGACAAGCAGCTAGACGAGAACTCGGCCACCACAGCCTGGCACACCCTCCTCCAACACCTACACCCAGTCTACCACACCTACGACACCAAAGCTTACCACCTCCAATCACAGGGACATGACTTTTTCCCAGCAGATGATGGTAAAATGCAGTATATTGTCACAGAGGGCGACCTAACATCTCCAGAAGGAGCCCACCAAGGATCACCAACAGCCACCGGGACTCAGGGCTACAACGACATAAGTCCGCCAGGGCCACGAGCCCCTATGACCCAGAGCTCGCCCTCAGTCACCAAAGCAGGAATACAAAACTACCTTCCACTCAGCACCCCTGAGATGGGCGGTAGCCGCTCAACCCTCCTACAGGAGACGGCCTGCAGTCGCTCTGGAGGAAAACAGGAGATGGCCTGTAGCCGCTCCTGCCTTCGTCAGGAGATGGCATGTAGCCACTCTGAAGGTGCCCCTAATGAGACGGCCTGTAGCTGCTCCAGAGGGAATCAAGAGACAGCCTGTAGCTGCTCCCGCCTTCATCAGGAGATGGCCTATAGCCGCTCTGAAGGTGCCCCCAATGAGACGGTCTGTAGCCGCTTGACGCTCCTACAGGAGACGGCATGCAGTCACTCTGGTGACAAACAGGAGATGGCCTGCAGCTGCTCCCGCCTTCATCAGGAGAAGGCCTGTAGCCGCTCTGAAGGTGCCCCTCGAGAGACGGCCTGTAGCCGCTCAACCCTCCTGCAGGAGATGGCCTGTAGCCGCTCCAGAGGGAATCAGGAGACGGCCTGTAGCCACTCCCGTCTTCGTCAGGAGATGGCCTGTAGCCACTCTGAAGGTGTCCCTGAGCCGGTCTGTAGCTGTTCCTTCCCCTGGGCCATGGTCAGTAGCCGGGCCTTAGCGACGGCCTGCAGCCATGCCCCCAGAAGGCCACGGCCAGTATCAGAGCCCTACGGCAGGAAATGGCCGGTTGCTGCTCCTCCGTCAGGTGCTGACTCTTGTTCATCAACTTACCACCCAGAGGGAGTCCCCAGCCTGGAGGAGTACTGGAGAGGCCCCGTGACTTCCACCGGACTCTTCTCCCTGCAGCCGGATCCAGAGAGGACTCACCTGATGGTCCCCGAGGTAGACTGACGCTGCAGCCCCCTCCCCTCTGAACACCGGGGACCGCAGCCCTTGGGACCTCCAGACCGCCCCCAGGACCCACGGGTGGGACTATCCAACACCCAGATGCCGGAGATCTTTGTCCTTCATCAGGCGCCTGAGTGAAAAGTTCAGGCAGTTATTCGGCCCCATCCCAGAGGACCGTACTTCCATCCCAAGCACCGAAAGTAAGGGACCCTTCACCACCCGCAGCCCCGGACGAGAAAGGATGCCCCTATGAATGATCCTGTGGCCCCTGAACACAGAGGCCCCCGGCGGAACCAGCCCTGTCAGTAGGGAGGCTAGGTCACCTCTGCCGCCCTTGTACCTGACCGCCATGACGCCTAGACCCGAAAGGAGTGACAGTGAAAGCACAGTGTCCGTGACTTAGTGACGTGAAGCCAGAGCAGTGAATTAACCATATAAAGGAAGTCAGTGAGAGAAACACCAGTGACAATATAAAAGTGGTGACATGAATAAAAGTAACAGTGAAACCGTGAACACGGCCAAGCAGTGAAATACAGGTCCATTACAGTGAATACACTACCATCTAGTAACGCCACATCATACTAAAATCATACACAGGCCGCAGTGTTAAAGCAATAATTATCAAACAGTGAAATAGTACCACCTACTCCACAAATATATAACTTGGACTTCCTGCAATAATAGTGTAATGCTAGGTGTTTTAAGGGTCGGCATCCCGTCCCTTTAACGCCTAGTGTGTAGCTGGGCTCTCTTTCTAGACTGGAGCTTAGACAAATAGGAGAGAGGCAGGACAGAAAAACCCAAGGCAACAACCTTACATGTGTATTACTAAGTTCTACAGTGGAATGAGTAGATGTCACGTATATAGATACACTGGACAATTACAACTCTTATGTCTAAATATGGGTTATTAGTATCGCGCAGGATACTGCTCGGGTCAAGATGAATAGTACTTAGGGCAGAGGTTTGTATATTATTAGTTGCAGGAAGTCTGAGTTTTATATATTTGTGGAGTAGATGGTACTGTTTCACTGTTGGTAAGTATTACTTCAGCAATGGTGGCTAGGTATGGTTCTAGTATTATGCGGTGTTATCAGATGGTAGCGTATTCACAGTAATATACCCGTATCTCACTGCGTGGCTGTGTTCATGGTGGCACTGTCACTTTTATTCACTCCACCACTTTGAGATTATCACTGGTGCTTTTCTTACTGACTTCCTCTATGGGGTTACTTCACTGCTCTGCCTTCATGTCACTGAGTCACTGACACTGTACTATCACTGTAACTCCTTTCTGGTCTGGGCGTCGTGGCGGTCAGGTACAAGGGCGGCGGAGGTGTCACAGCCTCGCTGCTGATGGGGCTGGGTTCTGCCAGGGGCCTCTGCGTCCAGGGGTCATGGGATCACGCGCAGGGGCGTCCTCTCTCGTCTGAGGCTGTGGGTGGTGAAGGGCCCCGCCCTTTCAGGGCTGGGGGCAGGAATACGACCCTCAGGGCTGGGGCGGAACAACTGTCTGAACTTCTCACTCAGGCGCCTGATGGAGGACGAAGATCTCCTGATCTGGGTGTAGGGAAGTCCCGCCCAGGGGTCCTGGGGGCAGTCTGGGGGTCCCAAGGGCTGTGGTCCCCAGTACTCAACAGTGCCGTCAGGAAGGGGCTGCTGTGTCGGCCTACTTCACGGTCCGTCAGGTGAGTCCTCTCCAGATCCGGCTGCAAGGAGAAGAGGCCAGGGGAAGTCACGGGGCCTCTTCAGTACTCCTCCAGGCTGGAGACTCCCTCTGAGTCGTGGGTTGGGGAACAGGAGTTAGTGGCTACAGGCCGTCTCCTGCCGAAGGGCCCGGCTGCTGGCCGTGGCCTTCTAGGGGTGCGACTACAGGCTGTTGGCAAGGCCCAGCTACTGGCTGTGGCCTGGGGGAGGGAGCAGCTACCAGCAGACTCAGGGGCATCAGAGCGGCTACAGGCTGTCTCCTGACGAAGGCGGGAGCAGCTGCAGGCCGTCTCCTGATTTCCCTCAGAGCGGCTACAGGCCGTCTCCGTCATGAGGGTTGAATGGCTACAGGCCGTCTCAGGGGTGCTGGCAGGAGCTGGAGAAACAGCTCCACCCCGATATTGGTTGGGGAAGGCTCGCCAGGGGAGGTAGTCTTGTATTCCTGCTATGTGGTGGCGGACAAGCTCCGGGTCATAGGGGCGTGTGGCCCGGGCGGACTTGTGCCGTTGTCACCCTAAGTCCTGCTGCGCTGTCGTTGCTCCTCTATGGGTTCCTTCTGGGGGTTTTCGGGTCACCCCCTGTGGCACTATACTGCATTTTACCACCGTCTACTGGGAAAAAGTCACGTCCCTGTGACTGGAGGTGGTATACTTTGATGTCATAGGTGTTGTAAACTGGCTGTAGGTGTTGGAAAGGGCGTGACAGGCTGTGGTGACGGAGTTCTCATCTTGTTGTTCGTCACAGGTGAGAGAGAGGGTGGATGAGTCGGTGGAGGAGCGGAGGAGTCGTTGGAGGTAGTGAGGTCCTCGGACTTGTTGTTTCCGTCCTAGGGGCAGCGCCCATACGGCCTGTCGAATCCTCATGGTGCTAGGTGTTGTCCTCTGTGCAGGGATGTGTTGAATGCTGGAGATGGACAGTGAGTGTGGGGTTTCATGCCGGGGAAATGCAGCATGGTGTCTCTGGGGAGAATAGGTGGCCAGGCTTTGCACCTGGTGTATCGTGAGACGATTTAGGGCAGGGGCAGTGGTGTGATTTTGTGGCAAAGCTGGTGGGGTGGGAGAGTGGGTGTATTGGGAGGGTGGGCAGGAGAGGTAGCCGGAGCATGTGATGGTTGTTTTAAGGGTGGGTGTGGGTGGTGATGTGGGCATGCAGTGTCGGCGTGCGCGTGAGATGCACGAGGCATGCGAGGGCAGCTGTGGGGTGGTAGGGGTGTGGGCGGCATGGTGCAGAGAGTTGGGTGTAGGGTGAATGGGTGGTGGCATTGTGGAGGCGTGGGCGGGACAGGTCGAGTTGGGGGGTGGGCAGGGTTGAGGGGGTGTGTGAGGGCGGCGGGCTGGGAGAAGCGGTGGCAGTGGTGGGCAGCGGCTGGGGCAGGGGTGTGGTGGGTGGAGGGGGCGTGGGCAGGACCTGTGGCGCTGAGAGTGGGAGAGGAGGCGGTGGGTGGTGAGGATATGGGGGAGCGGTGGGGAGTTGGTGGCGTCAGTAGGCTGTTAGGTGAGGTGCGATGCAGCATGACGGAAGGTGATGTGGAGACAGTAGGGGAGGGGGAGGGAGAGAGAGATGGGGAAGGGGAAATGTAGCAGTCGTAGGTTATAGGGGGGAGCAGCGCAGGGGTAATGGGTGGGATGGGGCACAGGGCTGGGGTGTTGGGAGCAGGAGTGAGAAAGGGGCGCACATGCCGGTTTCAGAGAGTGCGGGGAGTGCCGAGGAACTTGACGATTACCTGATAGGGGTTAGGGATGCGGATGATGATGTGGGGTCCCGTGAAGCGCAGCTCGAGTTTGTGGGGAATGGGGAGCTGTGTTCTCATTACCGTGTTGCCCGGCTTGTAGGGGTTGGAGGCAGTGTCAGGGCGGAGGTCCAGGTTGTTTTGGAGATGGGTCAGGTGACGTTTGAGGTGGTGTAGTGGGTCTGTTGTGGGGGTTGAAGTGGGGGGTTGCAAATGCTGCCGAAGGAGCAGGAGGGGTGTTTCCCCGAACACTCGTTCGTATGGTGAAATCCCGTCTTCTCGGGGGCAGGAGTTGATGCCCCATTGCACAATTTTTACATGGGCGGGCCAGTCATCTTTGGTGGCTCCTATCTGGGTGTCGGAGTTGATTCATCAGTGTGAGATGGCTGTGCTCACATATGGCATTTCCTTGGGGCCAGTAAGGGGACGAGTGGGAGGTGTTATAACCGAAGATGTGGGCCAGCTCCTCCCACATCATACTGGTGAACTCGGGTGCGTTATCTGAGTGGATCGCTTGCGGGATACCAAAGTACGGGAACACGTGCTGAATCAGGGCATCGGCCACTGTGACAGCGTGATGTTCCTTTGCTGGGCAGGCCATGACGAATTTGGAATATGTGTCAACGAATGTGATCACGTACCTATAGCCTGATTTCAGGGGTAAGGGTCCCACTACGTCGATTGCCAACAGCTGCCAAGGCTTGTGGGTGTTAATATGGCCAGATGGACTTGCGGTACGGGTCATGTCTTTGCCGAGGGAGCACGCACGGCAGGTTTGGATAATTTCCTTGGCGAGGGCGGAAGGATTGGGCACCAGTAGGTGTCGTTAAAGACCTGCGGGAATTTTTTCATGCTCAGGTGAATGCCATTGTGGGTGTGCAGGTGTCGTAGGGCATCGAGGGCGGTGGCGGGGGCTAGGAGGATATGCCCTGATAGGGTAAGTAGGTGATCGCCCTGGTGATAGTTTATTGAAAAGGTGTTGGGGGATCCAGGGGGGTTGCTCCTTGCGATACCAGTGCTGGAGGAGGTCTGGTTCCAGCTTGGCGGCATGGATGAAGAGCCGACAGAGAGCATCCACATTGGTGTGGAGTTTGCCGGGGCGGTATGAGATTTCATAGTTGAACTCCTCCAGAGTTTCGCCATTGGATGAGCTGGGCATTGTGGGTGTCAGACTGCCGCAGCCACTGGAGGGACTGGTGATCAGTGATGATGGTGATTAGGGTCCCTGATAGATATGCCCAGAAGTGCTCAAGTCCCCAGGTGATGCCTAGGCACTCTCTCTTGGTGGCGGCATAATTTTTTTCACCTAATTGAGCATATGGCTGGTGCAGGCGATGATGTGCTCATGGCCCTCTTGGACTTGTGCCAGCACAGCACCGATCACAATCAGGGAAACGTCTGTAAAGAGCTGGAATGGGAGGGCATAATCGGGAAAGGCCACGATGGGGATGGAAACGAGCTTATCCTGAAGTTGTTCGAAGGCGGCTTGTCTTTCGTCCGTCAGATGAATGGTTCCCCCTTACCAGTCAGGTTGTGGAGTGGCTTGGCAATGTGGGTGAACCCCTTCACAAAACGGCAGTATTAGGATGTCAGGCCGAGGAAGGCTCGGATCCTGTGAATGTCTTGTGGTGGGGGTATGTCCGCGATGGCATGGAGTTTGTCTGGGTCGGGAGATATGCTAGCCTGGGAGATGATGTACCCCAGGAATGAGACGGTTCTGACGGCCAAGACACACTTGGTGGGCCGTAGTTTGAGGCCTGCCTGTCGGATCCTGGTTAAAACCCAGCGGAGGCGCTGCAGGTGGTTGGCCCGGGTCTGGCTGAAAACTATGACGTTGTCCAAGAATGCGAGACAGATCTCCCATGTGAGGCCACTGAGGACGGATTCCATTAATCTGGAGAAAGTGTTGGGGGCGTTACAGAGGCCAAAAGGCAAAACATTAAATTCATAATGTTTCCCGTTGCTGGTCGAGAAGGTGATTATACCTCTGTCCTCCGGGCGCACCTGGACCTGCCAATATTCTGACTGGAGGTCGAGGGTAGAGAACCAGGAGGCGCCATGCAGGGAATCCAGGGAGTTGCCTATACACGGGAGGGGAGTGGCATCCTTGGTGGTTACATCATTAAGCTGGCGGTAATCGCCGCAGAACCGCATCGTGCCATCCTTTTTCTTCATGAGGACGATGGGGGAGGACCAGGGGCTTGTGGAGGGGGAGACGACTCCGGCCTCGATCATCTCCCGTACCTGGCAGTCTTCCTCCTCCCGCTGTTTTTGATTGTTACGCCGGGATGGCTGCTGAATTGGTGGGCCCGTAGTATGAATCTTGTGAGCCAGGTAGGTGGTGTGTCCAATGTCAGCTGGTCCCGTCGCCAATAGATCCTGGAAATCCAGGAGGATGCGGCGGAGGGGTGTCTGATTGGTGAGCGGAGAGATGGTCAGGGATGGGGGGCAGGGGGATGGGGGAGTGAGTTGGGGAGGGGACGTAGGGCTTGGCTTGCTCCATCTCTCTGATTATGAGCCCTTTAGGAAGGGTGAGGGGCGAGGGGGCGAGGTTGGCAATCCGGACTGCTGTGTGATGAGGGGGAAGGAAGGTTGGGGGCAGAAGGCAGGCCGAGAGGGTTCTGGGCGGCAGGAGTGTGGAGAAGAGGACAGAAGTGCTGGAGGGTCGATTGAGGGGCACCCAGGCTTCATTGTGGGGGGGAATGGTGATGGCGGAGGAGATGGTGGTGGAAAAAGAAGGGGGGGAAGGTGGGTGCAGTGGGGGGGGAAAGGAGGGGAGGAGGGGGGTGCAGAGTTTTCTGGCTGGGGCCAGGGCATGCAGGTGCAGACGGCCCGAGGGGGGGGTCACATGCTTTTCGGAACTGGAGCTGTCTGTTGCGGCAATCAATGGTGGCTCCTAACTTCTGCAACAGGTCCAACCCCAGGTATCCATTGTAACTGAGGCAGGATGAGTCAAACATTATGAACTGATGCTAGGTCGACACCGTTTGATGGGTGTCGACGCGCAGGGCCCTTGTTTCCCCATGGATTGGCAGGGGGCCATCCCCCGCATCCATAAGGTGAGTAGCCGTTGGGAATAACGGGCCAAAGGTCGATTTGTGACGGGAGTAGTGGCTATACAGGCAGGATCTGGCCGCTCCCTTATCGACCAGAAGTCTGGCTTTCACCCCGTTCAGCTTCATCTTGTGGTAAACTGGGGGGCGATATTTGGGGGAAATGGCCCCCGCCACAGTGGGAAGGTGCAGGGGTGGTCCTAAAAATCCAACTGTCTGGGGCCTCTTTCTTCTTCCTCCGGCTCCTGTTCCCCGGGTCCGGTCTCCTCCACAGGTGCCGGTTTGTCCTCTGTTACCTCACTCTCTAGAGAGGAAACTTTGCGTTGGCATGAGGTGGTGGTTTTTCGTCGTGCAGCTTTTAATTGATCTCTGATATCGTGCAGTGGGCACCTGGAGCTGCACGCGAAAAACTCCCAGGGGTTCACTAGGATGAGGTTGGGGTTCTCCCTGTGGCTGGGGCATCGGTGGGTGGGGTGTGCCCTCAGTGGGCTGGTTGCTGGGGTGGGGCTGGTACGAGGCATAGCCGGACGGTGCTTGACTAGGGGAGCCGGAATCTTTGTGGGAATCATTCTTACCATGTTGATTTGCTGGGGTGCAGGGCAGAGGTCAGGAGGCGACATATCAGTTGAACGTTGTTATCCAGTTCTCCAGTCGGGTAATGGATCGTAAAGTGCTCTTTGACCATGATGGGGAGCACTCTCAGTAGAGTATTAAAGGTGTGTTGCTCCCGGGTTTCATCATCTGCCTCCGGGTAGGCAGCAGTGACCAGGCATCTTGCCTGGATTAAAGTATCATCTAAGTTGCCATCGAAAGTCAAACTATCCGGTTGGGATAGCGCCACCATTTTACCTAGTGATGGGGTGATGGCTTGGATCACGAGTCTCGTGAAATTCCGCTAGGTAAGCCCTGGTATGATCTTGGGTGCTACATTAGCTGCCGCTTTGCCCAGTAGTGGGAGTGTGACTGCAATTTTCTGCTTGTCATCCTCAAAACCGATATCTAGCAAAGGTTTAATAATTGCCAGGTATGTGTGAATATCATACTGTACAGGGTCGAACTTAGGTAATTGCACATGAGGTTTGGTTGCCATTTTTTCAGTATTTCCTGATTACCTCTCTCATATGCCCAGGTCAAGAACCACCGCTGTCCACCAGTGTAATGCTAGGTGTTTTAAGGGTCGGCTTCCCGTCCCTCTAATGCCTAGTGTGTAGCTGGGCTTTCTTTCTAGACTGGAGCTTAGACAAATAGGAGAGAGGCAGGACACAAAAACTCAAGGCAACAACCTTACATGTGTATTACTAAGTTCTACAGTGAAACGGGTAGATGTCACATATACAGATACACTGGACAATTACAACCCTTATGTCTAGACATGGGTTATTAGTATCGCGCAGGATACTGCTCGGGTCAAGATGAATAGCACTTAGGGTAGAGGTTTATATATTATTAGTTGCAGGAAGTCTAAGTTTTATATATTCGTGGGGTAGATTGTACTGTTTCACTGTTGGTAAGCATTCCTTTAGCACTGGGGTCTGGGTATGGTTCTAGTATTATAAGGTGTTACCAGATGGTAGCATATTCACTGTAATAGACATGTATCTCACTGCATGGCCATGTTCATGGTTGCACTGTCAGATTTATTTACTCCACCACTTTGATATTATCACTGGTGCTCTTCTTACCGACTTCCTTTATGTGGTTAGTTCACTGCTCTGCCTTCATGTCACTGAGTCACGGACACTGTACTATCACTGTCACTCCTTTCTGGTCTGGGCGTCGTGTCGGTCAGGTACAAGGGCGGCAGAGGTGTCACAACCTCGCTACTGACAGGGCTGGGTTCCACCGGGGGCCTCTGCGTCCAGAGGCCATGGGATCAGGTGCAGGAGCGTCCTCTCTCATCCAGGACCGTGGGTGGCGAAGGGCCCTGCACTTTCAGGGCTGGGGGTGGGAGTACGACCCTCAGGGCTGGGGCCAAACAACTGCTTGAACTTCTCCCTCAGGCGCCTGATGGAGGATGAAGATCTCCGGTGTCTGGGTGTAGGAAGGTCCCGTCTGGGGGTCCTGGGGGCGGTCTGGGGGTCCCAAGGGCTGCAGTCCCTGGTGCTCGACAGCGCCGTCAGGAATGGGCTGCGGCACCAGCCTACGTTGGGGTCTGTCAGGTGAGTCCTCTCCAGATCTGCTTGCAAGGAGAAGAGGCCAGGGGAAGTCACGGGGCCTTTCCAGTACTCCTCCAGGCTGGGGACTCCCTCTGAGTCGTGGATTGGGGAACAGGAGTCAGCTCCTGATGGAGGAGCGGGTACAGGCCGTCTCCTGCCATAGGGCCCAGCTACTGGCTGTGGCCTTCTAGGGGTGCGGCTACAGGTCGTCGCCAAGGCCCGGCTACTGGCTGCAGCCTGGGTGAGGGAGCAGCTACCAGCAGACTCCGGGGCACCTTCAGAGAGGCTACAGGTCGTCTCCTGACAAAAGCGGGAGCGGCTGCAGGCCGTCTCCTGATTTCCCTCAGAGCAGCTACAGGTCATCTCCTGACGAAAGCGGAAGTGGCTGCAGGCCGTCTCCTGATTTCCCTCAGAGCGGCTACAGGCCGTCTCCTTCAGGAGGGTTGAGCAGCTACAGGCCGTCTCGGGAAGGACACCTTCAGAGCAGCTTCAGGCCGTCTCGGGAAGGACACCTTCAGAGCAGCTACAGGCCGTCTCCTGACGAAGGCAGGAGCGGCTGCAGGCTGTCTCCTGGTTCCCCTCAGAGTGGCTACAAGCCATCTCCTTCAGGAGGGTTGAGCGGCTACAAGCCGTCTCAGGAAGGGCACCTTCAGAGCGGCTACAGGCCGTCTCCTGACGAAGGCGGGAGCGGCTGCAGGCCATCTCTTGATTTTCCTCAGAGCGGCTACAGGCCATCTCCTTCAGGAGGGTTGAGCGGCTAGTCCGTCTCAGGGGTGCTGGCAGGAGCTGGAGAAACAGCTCCACCCCGATGTTGGTTGGGGACGGCTTACCTGGAAGTTAGTCTTGTATTCCTGCTATGGTGGCGGCAGGCGAGCTCCAGGTCATAGGGGCGTGCCGCCCGGGCGGACTTATGCCGTTGTCGCCCTGAGTCCCGGCACGCTATCCTTGCTCCTCTATGGGCTCCGTCTGGGGGTGTCGGGTCGCCCCCTGTGGCACTATACTACATTTTAAATAGTATATAAACCTCTGCCCTAAATGCTATTCACCTTACTCGACCTTGACCTGAGTGGTATCCTGCGCGATACTAATTACCCATATCTAGGCCTAAGAATTATAATTGTCCAGTGTATCTGTATTCGTGACATCTACCTGTTCCACTGTAGAATTTAGTAATACACATGCGAGGTGGTTGCCTTGAGTTTTTGTGTCCTGCCTCTCTCCTATTTGTCTAAGCTCCGGTCTGGAAAGAGAACCCAGCTACACACTAGGCGTTAGAGGAACGGGAAGCCGACCCTAAAACACCTAGCATTACAGATGGTACAGTAATTCATGATATTCAAAATAATACTTATTATGTGCTTATTAAACATTTTCTTTATTATTATCATTTTGTTAACGAATGCAAAATAATACTAGATCACCAGTATCGATGTAAACAACACGCTGCAAACACAGTGTTGCCATGCTCGTACAATCTAGGTATAGTTTCTCGCTAGATATAGAGGAACTGACTTTGATCATCTATAAATATTTCATTTTTACATTTAATGTTCTATTAGTTTTATTGTTATTTGAGCCATTTTAAATAATATTTTAATATCTGTGGCATTATTCTAGTTAATTTGCCATTCCGTCTTTCTACCTATAGCGAAGTTTGAGTATTTTCAATAGTAACCTTGCACAAACATTCAAACGCTGCATTTACCATATGTACAGAGGCACAAGCTTTGAGAGAAGGTAAGATTTTTGATGTCCTCTATCAATTTTCAGTATCAAAAGTTAATCATATATAAGCTTTATGTATAAAGACTGTAGTGTGTTGAAGAAATTAGCCTTAAATAAACTGGTCAACCACACAGGCTCGGTCTAAATAGACTAGCCTATCTGCGTGATGTATAGGGCCTAGTCTAGCTTATAGGCTAGGTATTAATTCTGTCAGGCGCCTGTATAGTGCTAATTTGAGTAGTATTTCGTTTTATTTTAGTCACACCCTAGGGGAATTCCAGCCGTTTCAATGATATTTACTCCTCAAATTAGGGGGGATTTCAAATATGACATTTTCCTCGCAAACATGTCCTATAGGTGTTTTTGTTCTTGCGGTAACAACTCACTGTATAGTCCATGAAGGTATCAATATCCATAAAATACAATATCTACTCACGGGCCGCACGGGAGCGAAAGAAAATGCACCAGCACCTGGGTGATGATGTCACACTCTCCTCTCTCCCGTCTCCCGCTTCCCAGCTCATACCTTACATTGTTTCAGCACTAAAATTTTTCTTTCTTACCATAGCTTAGCATGTGCTTGCACATAATGTCAAAAATAACGCAGAAAATAATATATGAATTTCTAGCCAAATAATTTATTGGTTTTAGTCATAGCATGCTCATCATTTATAAGCTTTGAAACAGTACTTATGCATATGGACTAGACAATTGTCTCAAAGCACACTTAAAGTTCATTGAATATGAATCTCTCTCTCTCTCTCTCTCTCTCTCAAGGAATCAGTCAGTCAGAATATTTATACATCTTTATCTATTACCGTATCATTTTACTCATTTTGTTTAAAGTTTTACTGGATGAAATGATTTTTCTAATTTAGTACTCGCATTCTAAGAAACATACGGCAGTGAACAAAATAAATAATTACTTCATAAGGCAGCGAAACAAATCTAGCTATTTTACTGGCTAGATTCTGGCCAGTGGCTTTTCCAGTTTGCAAGGCTTTAGCTCCATGATGAATATAACTTTTCCATTGTTTTTAACTTTTCTAGGAATTCAAAGCTAGGTTTCATCAAATTTTCATTTCCCTTGCTAAATACACCAATCCATGTGTCTTCTTTGTTTCATGCCATTGAACCGAGATAGCCATATTGAGAAAATTTATGAGCTAAGAATCCACCAAAATACGCTAGGCCCTCTTGCTCAGTAACTTCTTTTAACCCCTTAACTTCTAAATCCAGGTTGTTTGAAATATTTTCCTTGTCCATACCCTCTGCCTCTGGTTCATCGGTTTCGTGTGACATGCAGAACACCACTGCAGACAGGGTCGGTTTACGCTGGAGATTTTATTCATTATCCTCAGACAGTGGAGCATGCTCATCATTGAAGCTGAAAAATGATCCTGCTGACATGTTCACATCAATTTTTTTCCTCCACATTGTATCTTGCCCCCACATGTGAATATTTTTTCTGAGATGTGACTTAACACGATGTTTAGCAGCAACAGGAGATCGATGCTGATAACATACTCCCATTTGTCTGAGGCAAGCAAAGAAGTGCTCCAGCCCATCTTGATCCAACCTGTATGTTAATATGTAGGAGATATTGTACTAACCCTTTACCATTTCCTGTAACTTAGGCAAAGACTTTGATGAAATGATCAGTCCTTTCTGAAACTGGTAAAGCCCATTACTCCCATATATTCACAATGATTTTGCTGTGTTTATCATCTACAGTCAGGAAAAGTTCCGCATTACCCACCTCCCGAAGCACTGGTGTGAAACAGATGAGTGTGAAACGGCAGCCAGACTTCATATGTCTGGTAACTGTGAGTATGATGGAGGGGGAGGCGGGGGACTGTGGGCAGAGGAAGGTTTAGTGATAGGTTGGGAATCACGTTAAGTCTGCAATGTATGACTTGGGCGGTGTGTTTGGGTTAATTTACTAAGGATAATGACAACATTTTATGAGAAAAAATTCGTAGATGCTTGTAGAGTTAATGTCAGGAAAGTTATGGAAGTTTGCTGGGTTCGGACAGAGGTTTGAATGCTTTCATTCCCTCTCGACTTTAACATGAGTTTAACCAGGAGATATTCGTACCGATATAAGAGATACTTTGTATTATCTCGAAAACAAAACCACCATGTTTATCTATCTATATCTATCTATCTGTCTCTCTATCTATCTATCTGTCTATCTATCTATCTATATATATATATATATATATATATATATATATATATATATATATATATATATGTTGTTACGGAACAGGGAAAACTGTCCCGCAAAGTTCCAGGTTCAAAACATAAGACTTAGGTAAAATTACAAGTTAAAGTTTAATGCTCAAACTAACAACTAAACATTCAGGACTCATAAGGATAATGTAATGGCAAAAACAGGTTAAATATATGGTTAACTGCAATAGCCTCTATTAACACGAAATCAGCAAGAGTAAATTTATTTAAGTCAGCCCTGATAAAATGAGAAAACCGAATAACGCTCAGTTAAAGCAAGATATATTATTACAGACACAAAATATTATTACCAATGGCTGACACCCAAAATATATGAATCACAAAAACCTCACTAGGCCTACGAATTAACACATTATGCAATACAGTACAAGAAAAAAAATGTAATAACACTTATACTCAATTTACACAGCAGCTATATGGTTGGAGACTTCCTGAGCACTAACAAAAATAATAACTGTACAGGGGAGGACAGAGATGTGAACAAAATGAGGAGTAGATCTAAGTGGCAATTAATGCAGAGACTGAGCTCATTATATAGGGGCCGGCAGAGCTTGATACAACTTGTAAGAAGGACGCGCAAATGAAGCCATGGGGACAAAGAGTTGACAATCCTGCTCTGAACAACAGAAAGAACGACTTACTCTACTATAAGGGGAGAAGGGGGAGTGAGGTAGAACACGCTCGTGATCAAACAGGCAGCATACTGTACGTTAGAATTATACAAAGGATGATGAAATCATAGGCTATGTAACACCTCCCCACAAAGAAAAAGAAATTTACAAAGGAAATTTCTTATTACTCTAAAACAATGTCTAAAGTCTAGATAACCAATCTGCAATAACATTTTCTTTCCCCTTGATATGTAGTATGTCTAATGAATACTCCTGAAGAAGTAGACTCCATCTTGTCAATCTCTGATTTTTATCTTTAAACTTACTAAGGAATTTCAGTGGGTTATGATCGGTATAAATGACTATGGGGTCAAAACCAGAACACAAATAAAATGAAAAATGCTGTAAACCCAAAATCAAGGCCAAAAGCTCTTTCTCAATAGCTGAGTAGTTCTTTTGAGGTGGAGTGAACTTTTTACTGTAATAAGATACAGTGTGTTCAATAACCTGATCATCCTCTTGCAACAAAACAGCCAAAGCTCCTGTATCACTTGCATCAACAGCCAAATTAAAAGGCTTAGCAAAATTTGGAGTAGCGAGCACTGGCTGACTTAATAGGATAGCTTTAAGTTTACTGAAAAAGGATTCACAGTTATCGGTCCAGACAAATTTAACTCCCTATTTCAGTTGGTCTGTAAGTGGTGATACAAAAATTGAAAAGTTAAGAAGAAATCTCCTGTAATAACCTACCATTCCCAAAAATCTTTGCAGCTCTTTCCTACTTTTATGTCTGGGAAGATCACTTATAACCTGAACCTTAGCTCCTGGTGGTGCAACGTGTCCATCACCAATTACGTACCCAAGGTACTAAACTTTAGTTTGACCAAACTCACACTTTGATAAATTAGCTACAAGATTAGCCTGAACCAAACGCTCAAGAAATTTACTGACATGGCATAGGTGATCTTTCCAGTTGTCACTGAAAATTAATACACCATCAATATAAACAACACACCCTGCCAAACCCTCTGTTACAACATTCACGAGCTTCTGAAAAATGGCTGGTGCATTCTTCATACCATATGGTATTACAGAACATGCAAAAGTCTTTCCTAGTGTTACAAAACATGAGATCTCCCCAGCACGTTCATTCACAGGTACTTGCCAGTATCCCTTTAACAAATCAAACTTACTTATGTACCTAGCCTTTCCGATCTTGTCTATGCAATCTTACACGCGAGGGAGAGGGTAAGTGTTTGTTTTGGTTATCTGATTAACCTGTCTGTAGTCGATGCAAAGCCGCTGTGACCCACCTGGCTTAGGGACTAGAGTGACAGGAGACCTCCACTTGCTCTGACAGGGCTCAATCATCTTGTGGTCCAACAGGTAGCCAAGCTCCTTCTTGATGACAGGAACTTTCACTGGGTTCACACTGTAAGGAGGTAGTTTAATTGGCTTTGCGTCTCCAACATCGACATCATCCATCAACACAGTGGTTCTTCCTGGAGTGGCACGGAACACTTGCGGGTACTCCTGCAGTAATGCTGAAAACTCCTGCCTTTCCTCGGGAGCTAGATGAGAAAGCTTAGTCTGGAGATCATTCATGATATCAGGATTCTTCCCCAAACTATCACTCAGGCTCATACTGCATGGGAGAACTTCACTTGCAGACTCGGGTGGAACAGCTACAGTGCAGACTGGGTTATTTTCGTCCCGCCTGTGATATAACTTTAACATGTTGATGTGACAAAGTTGCTAGTTCTTTCTACGATCTGGTGTGGCGATGACATAGTTGACATCACTGAGTTTCTTCTCCACGAAATAAGGACCACTAAACTTGGCTTGAAGAGGTTGCCCATGCACTGGTAGCCTGATCTCCTGGCTGAAAGTGGCGTAACCTGGACTTCTTATCATACCAAGTCTTCATCTTCTCCTGAGCAGCTCCTAAATTCTCTCTCGCCAGCTGTAAAGCAGTGGACAGCCATTCTTTGAACTTCATCACATACTCCAGCAGGTTGACGTCATCTTCCTCCGACAGCCAGCATTCCTTGAGTAACTTAAGGGGTCCTCTTACTTCATGGCCAAACAGTAGTTCAAAAGGTGAGAAGCCCAGTGATTCATTTGGAGATTCTCTTGCGGTAAATACAACGAATGGAAGACCTTTATCCCAGTCTTTCTGATGTTCCAAACAGTATTTCCTGAGCATCGATTTGAGTGTTTGATGATATCTCTCCAACGCTCCTTGGGTCTGGGGATGGTAAGCTAAAGACGTGATCTGGGTGATGCCCAACTCTTTCAGAGACTGCTTGAAAACATTTGACATGAAATTACTTCCCCGGTCTGACTGTACCTCCTTGGGCAGACCAAACTTGGTGAAGAAACCTAGCATTTCCTTAACCACGTTCTTTGCTGAGATATTTCTAAGTGGAATGGCTTCAGGATAACGAGTAGCCATATGAATCAGGGTCAACACATCAGAAAATCCTGAAGAAGTCTTAGGAAGAGGGCCCACAATATCCACCAACACACGGGTGAATGGCACCTCGAAAGGAGGAATGGGAACTAGATGTGCAACCTTTTCGGTCTGATTACCCTTCCCCACAACTTGACAGGTGTGACAAGACTTACAATACCAGGAAACATTCCTGAAGATACCTGGCCAGTAGAAGTGTTTCAAAATGCGTGCCACAGTCTTCCTCACTCCAAGGTGTCCTGCCAAACTGGAGTCATGAGCCACTCTAATGATATCCTGCCTACAAACACGAGGGATGACAACTTGATGTACAACCTCCCATTCACTGTTGGCTGATGCTGCTGGGGGTCTCCACTTCCTCATAAGTACTCCTGACTTTATATAATAACAAGTAGAAGCACCGGCTGACTCTTCCTCACTGCAAGCAGAGTTAGCTAGACCTTTCAACTCAGGGTCAGCAACCTGCAACTCAACCAACTCTTGACGAGACAAATTATCAACACAAAGCGGTACTGCCTCATCTGGTGAGTGGTCCAAATTAGCAGAAAAGTGTCAGCTAGGATAACATCATCATCATCATTATCCTCTAAATCACCAGTAACTTTAGACTTAGCCCTAGTGACAGCACATGCAGGGAACACATCAGGGACATCACAATCCTGGGCCGCAGCCACTGGCTCACTAGACAACTGAGGAGCTGGACACACTTGACTTTCACTAATATCATTTCCAAGTAAGAAAGTTACACCTGACATTGGGAGTGTCTCAACCAACCCAACCATAACGGAACCATTAACAAAACCAGACTCTAAATTCAATCTGCACAGAGGGACAGAGAAATAATTATTCGTTACACCTTGTAAGATTACAGTTTCATCAGAGGAATTAACATTAGAGCCTAGAACACTGGTCAGCATAAGTAATTGGCAAGCACCTGTATCACGATATATTTTAACTGATTTCCTGTCATTACTGTCCAGAGAACTGACAAAACCATCAGACAGGAAATTAGCACATGAACTCTTGAGAGTGTCACCCACGTTACTGCTCAAAAGAGGAGCTCCATCATGAGAATTTAAGTTACCCCTCAAAGCAGGTTCAGTTAACTCAGTTAAAGAATTCTGGGAACTCTCAAGGGTGGACACTAGACCAATTGACTGAACATTTAGAGACTCCTTTTTGTTCACATCACGCTGTCTCCTGAAACATTTCTCCGTAGTATGACCAAGCTTACTACAATAAGTACATTTACTTTTCTGAAATCTAGAGGTGAAGCTGGTATTGACTTCCTGAGAAACATCATCTTTATTCTCTTTCCTTTTACCTGTACTCTGAGTAGAGGCAACGTACTTACTCTCAGCTTTCCCTTTTTCTCTAGAATATCTCTTGTGAGTGAGAACATATTCATCAGCTAAAACTGCAGCCTCAGACAAATTATCTATTCTTTTCTCATCAAGGTATAGGCTTACATCATTATTAATACACCTCTTGAAGTCCTGCAGCAAAATCATCTGCTTAAATTTACCAAAATCAGAATCCACATTCTTAGAGTTTAACCACTGCTCTAACAGATCTTCTTTGATTTTTGCATACTCAACATGGGACTGCTTTTCCTGCTTATAAGTTGTCCTAAATTTTACTCCATAGGCCTCAGGAACAAGCTCATAGGCCTTAAGAATCAAGCTCTTAACTACATCATAATTATCAGATTGATCCTGAGGCAAAGATGCGTAAGTTACTTGAGCTTTACCGGTGAGAACAGTTTGAAGGAGTACTGGTCAATACTCTTTGGGCTAATTAAAACCTGTAGCTACTCTCTCAAACAACTAAAAATACTTTGTTAAATCAGATTCATTAAAAGGAGGGACAAGTTTAACATTTTTAGCCACATCAAAATCATCAGAGCTAGATGATCCAGTTCCACCTTGTTTCATGCGATACTCATGGTCTGCCTGAATCCTAGCAAGTTCAATTTGTGCCTGAGCCTGTACCTGTGCCTCCTGAATACGAGCATTTGCCTGAAATTCAGCCTCCTTAGTACGAGCCTCCTGCAGGCCTAGCTGTAACTTAGCTAATTCAATCTGCGTTTGTTCATTTGGAGGAGTTACATTAAACAAGCTTTCATTAATCATGTCAACAATTTGATCTTTAGAATGATAAGAGCGAACAGCAATTCCCAATTGTTGAGCAACAAGCATAAGTTCATTCTTTGTTCTGTTTTCTACATCACACACTGTTTGCACATTTGACAAAAAATCTTTGGCTTCGTCAAGCTTAGTAATAGTAGACATCATGAATAAATCACAGTCACAAAATATCAACCAATATCCTTATGATAATATACTGAATATCCTGATAAGAGGTCGCCAAATTTATGTTACGGAACAGAGAAAGATAATGTATACTTTAAGTGAGAATACTAAGAGTCACTACTGTCTCGCAAAGTTCCAGGTTCAAAACAAAAGAGTTAGGTAAAATTACAAGTTAAAGTTTAATGCTCAAACTAACAACAAAACATTCAGGACTCATAAGGATAATGTAATGACAAAAAACAAGTTAAATATATTGTTAACTGCAATAGCCTCTATTAACACGAAATTAGCAAGTGTAAATTTATCTAAGTCAGCCCTGATAAAATGAGAAAACCGGATAATGCTCAGTGAATGCAAGATATATTATTACAGATACAAAATATTATTAATAATGGCTGACACCCAAAACACATGAATCACAAAAACCTCATTAGGCCTACGAATCAACACCTTATGCTATACAGTACAAGGAAAAAATGTAATAACACTTATTCTCAAATTACACAGCTGCTAGATGGCTGGAGACTTCCTGAGCACTCACAAAAATAACATCTTTACAGGGGGGGACAGAGATGTGAGCAAAATGAGGAGTAGATCTAAGTGGCAATTAATGTAGAGACTGAGCTCATTATATAGGGGCCGGCAGAGCTTGATACAACTTGTAAGAAGGACGCGCAAATGAAGCCACAGGGGACAAAAAGTTGTCAATCCTGCACTGAACAATAGAAAGAACGACTTACTCTACTATCAGGGAGGAGGGGGGGAGTGACGTAGAACGCTCGTGATGAAACATGCAGCATACTGTACATTAGAATTACACAAAGGATGATGAAATCATAGGCTATGTAACAATATATATTGTTACATAGCCTATGATTTCATCATCCTTTGTGTAATTCTAACGTACAGTATGCTGCATGTTTGATCACGAGAGTGTTCTACCTCACTCCCCCCCTCCTCCCTTATAGTAGAGTAAGTCGTTCTTCCTGTTGTTCAGAGCAGGATTGTCAACTCTTTGTCCCCATGGCTTCATTTCCGCGTCCTTCTTACAAGTTGTATCAAGCTCTGCCGGCCCCTATATAATGAGCTCAGTCTCTGCATTATTGCCACTTAGATCTACTCCTCATTTTGTTCACATCTCTGTCCTCCCCTGTACAGTTGTTATTATTGTGAGTGCTCAGGAAGTCTCCAATGCTCAGGAAGTCTCCAACCATCTAGCAGCTGTGTAATTTGAGTATAACTGTTATTGCATTTTTTCTTGTACTGTGTAGCGTAAGGTGTTAATTCTTAGGCCTAGTAATGTTTTTGTGATTCATGTGTTTTGGGTGTCAGCCCTTATTAATAATATTTTGTATCTGTAATAATATATCTTGCATTCACTGAGTATTATCTGGTATTCTCATTTTATCAGGGCTGACTTAGATAAATTTACTCTTGCTGATTTCGTGTTAATAGAGGCTATTGCAGTTAACCATATATTTAACCTATTCTTTGCCATTACATTATCCTTATGAGTCCTGAATGTTTGGTTGTTAGTTTGAGCATTTAACTTTAACTTGTAATTTTACCTAACTCTTTTGTTTTGAACCTGGAACTTTACGGGACAGTAGTGATTTTTAGTATTCTCACTTAAAGTGTACATTATCTTTCTCTGTTCCGTAACAATATATATATATATATATATATATATATATATATATATATATATATATATATATATATATATATATATATATATATATATATATATATTGAATGTAGAAACTGAGAGCAGTGCGAGTATAAGTGGTTAGGGAATAGCTGGGAGAAGAAGAGATGAGAGGAGGGAGGAAGAGGTCAGTAGGGCGGAAGTAGTGGAAGCAATGAAGATCAAGTTGGGAAAGGCCCCAGGAATTGACGGAGTGTGTGGTGAAATGCTGAGGAATGGGGGTGAGATTGTTGTGGAAGTTGTGTAGATTGGCTTGGGAAGAGGGAAGGGTTCCAGAGGACTGGAAAGCAGGTATAATTGTTCTTGTATACAAAGGAAAAGAGGAGAGAGAAGTATGTGGTAACCATAGGGGTATTTGCCTTCTTAGTGTGACTGGTAAAATATATGGTAGAATACTCATTGATATGGTTAGGCATATAACACAGGAGCTAGTTGGAGAAGAACAAGGGGGATTTAGGAAGGGAAAAGGGTGTGTAGATCAGATATTTATTCTAAGATGTTTAGTGGAGAAGTATCTAGAGAAGGGAAAGAAAGTGTATGCTGCCTTCATGGACTTGGAGAAAGCTTATGACAGAATAGATAGGCAAGGTATGTGGAAGGTATTAAGAATATATGGAGTGGAGGGGAAATTGTTGAGTGCTGTGAAGAGTATGTACGAAGGAGCTTGGGCTACGGTGCGAGTGGATGGTGAGCTGAGTTCTTTGATCTCAATGTAGGACTGAAACAGGGTTGTGTGATGTCTCCATGGCTGTTTAATATATACATGGATGGGGTTGTAAAGGAGGTGTAGGGTGGGGCAGTGGATGTGGCGGTGGCACTGGTGAGTGAGGGTGAGGTTTGGATGATTCCGGTGTTGCTGTTTGCTGATGATACAGTGTTGTTGGGTGGGGATGAATGGGAGTTGCAAGGTTTGGTGAATGAGTTTGGGACAGTGTGTTTTATTATTTTTTTTTTTTATGCGAGGAAGAAGGAACCAAAGACCATGAGCCCGCAGTAACAGTTCCCTCCAAGAGAAAAACAAAATACAATAGAGAGCCAAATTCAAGATCCGATCATTTTGAGATGCCTGGACACACTGCATTTGAAAGACTGGAAATCATAGGCAGCAGGAAATACAGACAGAGGGAGACAGTCCCAGAGCTGACCTGTTGCATAAATGAAAGACTGGGAGTAACGGTTAACTCTTGCATTAGAGAGTTGTACAGAAAAGGGATGAGAGTTTGCTGCCAGACGGGTGCTACGCGCCCGTCGTAGAGGTGGAGGAATGCAAGCAGACAGTTCAGAGGAGCAGTGACCATTAAAGTAGCGATAGAAAAGAGATAAAGATGCAACAGTGTGGCGAAGAGACAGAGGTTGAAGGGAGTCAGTAAGAGGAGGAGAGTTAATGAGACGAAAAGCCTTTGACTCCACCCTATTGAGAAGAGCTGTATGTGGGAAGCCTCCCCACACATGAGAGTTATACTCCACACAGGGGCGAATAAAACCCCTGTATAGAGTCAACAATTGTGCAGGGATAAAGAAAGAGCGGATTCGGCTTAGCACACCCAATCTCTTGGAAGCAGATTTTACAAGAGATGTAATATGATCTTTCCAAGATAAGTCCCGAGTAAATGAAACCCCAAGCGTGTTCAAGGATGATGCAGGATTAAGCTGAATATTATTAAACATTAGTGGGTATACCTGTGGAAGATTTTGTTGGGTTGATAGGTGTAAGAACTGAGTCTTAGATGCATTAAAAACAACCATATTATTTTTACCCCAGTCAGAGATACGAGCCAAGTCAGACATTAGGTGTGCCATAGCCTCATCCCTTGTTTCTTGAAGTAACTGTTGAGATGGGCATTGCGGGAACCGAATGGAAAGGTGAAGGGTGGAGTCATCAGCGTATGAGTGGATAGGGTTAGATGTACAGCTTAGAAGATCACTGATGAATAAAAGGAAGAGAGTTGGTGATAGGACAGAGCCCTGAGGAACACCACTGTTGATAGATCTAGGAGAAGAACGTTGGCCGTCTACAACAGCGGCTATAGAACGACCAGAAAGGAAGCTAGTGATGAAGGCACAGATAGAAGGATAGAAACCGTAGGGAGGGCAGTTTGGAAATTAAAGATTTATGCCAGACTCGATCGAAAGCCTTTGAGATGTCAAGTGCAATGGCGAAGCTTTCGCCAAAGTCCCGAAAGGAGGATGACCAGGAGTTTGAAAGGTAGGTGAGAAGATCGCCAGTGGAGCATCCCTGACGGAACCCATACTGACGATCGGAAAGAAGGTTGTGATAGGTAAGATGCCTTAAAATTTTTCTATTGAGAATTGACTCGAAAACTTTTGAAATACAGGACGTTAAAGCAATTGGACGATAGTTGGAGGGTTGGGAGTGGTCACCCTTCTTTGGGACTGGCTGAATGAGAGTAAACTTCCAGCAAGAAGAAAAGGTACAAGTTGACAGACAAAGGCGAAAGAGTTTGCCTAGGCAGGGTGTAAGCACAGAAGCACAGTTCTTGAGAACAACAGGAGGGACCCCATCAGGCCCATATGCCTTGTTAGTAAAGAGGCCAGTGATGGCAGAAAATACATCAACTGAAGAAATTTTAATGTCAGCCATGAGGAAGTCAGAGGGGGGAAGTCATGGAGGAACAGCACCGGAATCGTCTAAGGTGGAATTGGAGGAGAAAGTCTGTGCGAAGAGATCTGCTTTATCAGTAGAAGAAATAGCTACAGAACCATCAGCGTAGAAAAGAGGAGGGAAGGATGATGAGGTAAAGTTGTTAGAAAGATTTTTGGCGAGGTGCCATAAGGAGTGGGAAGAATTCGAGTTGGAGAGTTGAGAGCATTTAGTATGGATGAAATTATTTTTAGTAGAGCGAAGAACAGACTTAGCACAATTCCGGGCAGAAACGTAAAGATGATGTGATTCAGAAGTGGGTTGGCTCCGGTACCTTTTGTAGGCCCTCTCCTTGTTGCGGACAGCATTAGAACAAGCGTGATTAAACCAAGGCTTTCTTGCATTAGTCAGTGGATATGAGAAAGGAATGTATGCTTCCATGCCTGAGAGAATAGCCTCCGTAATGCGCAAGGCACGCTCAGATGGCTCACGGCCATGGAAGCAATAATCATTCCAAGGAAAATCAAAGAAGTACTGCCTGAGGGCCTCCCAGTCCGCAGCTCCAAAATGCCACAGACGACGTTTCCCTGGAGGGTCCACAGGCTGTACCGGAGTGATAGGACAGGTTAAGGTAATAAGGTTGTGATCGGAGGAGCCCAACGGAGAAGATTAACAGAGTAAGCAGAAGGATTAGTTGTGAGGAAGAGGTCAAGTATGTTGGAGCTCTCTCCAAAGCGGTCAAGGATACGGGTAGGGTGCTGTACAAGCTGCTCTAGGTCATTAAGGATAGAAAAGATGTAGGCTTGTTCACCATGTGGATCCGTGAAAGGAGAGGAGAGCCAAAGGTGGTGGTGAACATTGAAATCTCCTACAATGGAGATTTCAGAGAAAGGAGAAATGGATAGAATGTGTTCCATCGTAGAAGTAAGATAGTCGAAGAATTTTTGATAGTCAGTAGAATTAGAGGATAAGTAAACAGCACAGATATATTTAGTCAGAGAATGACAGGAAAGCCGAAGCCAGAGTGTAGAGAATTCAGAAGAATCGAGTTCAGGAACACGAGAGCAAGATAAGTCATTGCGTATATATACACAACAGCCACCTTTGGCTTTGAAATGAGTATAGAGAGAGTAGGAGGATACAGAAAAGGGTTTGCTGTCAGTTGCCTCAGACAGCTGAGTCTCTGTTAAAAAAAGAAGGTGAGGTTTAGAGGAGGAGAGGTGGTGCTCAACAGAGCGAAAGTTAGAGGAAAGGCCGCGAATGTTGCAGAAATGAAGAAGAAGAGAGTCAGACAGTGGTTCCAGGCACCTCGAGTCGTCATCGGGAGAGGGGCGGATGGTGGGGGCATTTATGGTCCCCTCCCCTGGGGACTCCGAGGCTTGATGAAGAGACGCCATTTTCGTTGAATTTTGGATAAGAAGTACTGTGCATGTAGTTTGGTGTACTGTGCATGTAGTTTGGTGTAGATAGTTAGAGAAATTTGTACTGGAGAGCATGCTGGCCTACTCTCTGTGTAACTGAGACACTGAAAAAGTTCAGCAAAGGGGGATGGTCAGGAACTAGTCCTGAGGGCTGATGAAACGGGAGCTCCAGCACTCCCTGTCATCAGCTTTCCATCCACCTCGGGAGTACTGCCCTGTTCGACTGGTGCTACAGTGTGGGACGAGGAAGCTGAAAGTTTATGTAAACAAGAGTGAAATTATGGTGTTTGAGAGGAGTGAAGTCACAGAATGTGCAGTGGGGTTGGATGGTGAGGATGTAGAGAGTGTGAGTGCATTCAAGTGCCTGGGTGGTGTGATGAGTGGGGATGGAACTCTGGGGGATGAAGCACATGAAAGGGTACAGCAGGGAAGGAATGTTGTTGGTTCACTGAAAGCAGTGATGAGAAATAAGGAGGTGAGTATAGAAGTTAAGAAGTCACTGTATGATAGTATTGTGATCCCTACCCTGACGTATGGAAGCGTGTCGTGAACCTTGCAAGAGGGGAACAAGTCAATAGTAAGAGCAGTGGAATGAGTTACTTGAGAGGAGCATGTGGAGTGACATGGAGGGACAGGCTGACGAATGAAGAAGTGACGGAACGTTGTGGGGTGGATGTGGATGTTGTTGAGATTAGGAGAAATACACTGAAGTGGTTTGGGCATGTGAAGATAATGGAGAATGAACGACTGACTAAGAGGGTGTATGTAGGTGAGGTGGAGGGAGGGGGAGAGAGGGGTAGACCGAGGATGAGGTGGAGGGATTAAGTTGAGAGGTATATCAGGGAGGGGGGAGTGAGTTGGGGGGAGGGTAATCAAATGGTGGGTGACAGAGCGACATGGAGGCGTTTTGACTGCGGCCACCCTTTGCAGGATTAGGGAGTTGGGCTATATATATATATATATATATATATATATATATATATATATATATATATATATATATTGTTACATAGCCTATGATTTCATCATCCTTTGTGTAATGCTAACGTACAGTGTGCTGCCTGTTTGATCACGAGCGTGTTCTGCCTCAGTCCCCCCCTTCTACCTTTATAGTAGAGTAAGTCGTCCTTTCTGTTGTTCAGAGCAGGATTGTCAGCTCTTTGTCCCCTAGGCTTCATTTGCGCGTCTTACAAGTTGTATCAAGCTCTGCCGGCCCCTATATAATGAGCTCAGTCTCTGCATTATGGCCACTTAGATCTGCTCCTTATTTTGCTCGCATCTCTGTCCTCCCCTGTACAGTCGTTATTGTTGTGAGTGCTCAGGAAGTCTCCAACCATCTAGCAGCTGTGTGTAATTTGAGAATAACTGTTGTTGCATTTTTTCTTGTACTGTGTAGCATAAGGTTAGTTCTTAGGCCTGGTAAGGTTTTTGTAATTTGTGTAAGGTTCTTATTGTCAGCCATCATTAATAATATTTTGTATCTGTAAGAATTTATCGTGCATTAACTGAGCATTACCCAGTGCATTTTCATTTTATCAGGGCTGACTTAGATAATTTACTCTTCCTAATTTCGTGTTAATAGAGGCTCTTGCAGTTAACCATATATTTAACCTGTTTTTTTGCCATTACATTATCGTTGTGAGTCCTGAATGTTTTGTTGTTAGTTTGAGCATTAAACTTTAACTTGTAATTTTACCTAACTCTTTGTTTTGAACCTGGAACTTTACGGGACAGTAATGATTTTTAGTATTCTCACTTAAAGTGTACATTATCTTTCTCTGTTCCGTAACATAAATTTGGCGATTTCTTATCAGGATATTCAGGATATTATCATAAGGATATTGCTCGATATTTTGTGACTGTGATTTATTCATGATGTCTACTATTACTATGCTTGATGAAGCAAAAGATTTTTTGTTAAATGTGCAAACAGTGTTGAATGTAGAAAACAGAACAAAGAATGAACTTAAGCTTGTTGCTCAACAATTGGGAATTGTTGTTCGCTCTCATCATTCTAAAGATCAAATTGTTGACATGATTAATGAAAGCTTGTTTAATGTAACTCCTTCAAATGAGCAAACGCAGATTGAATTAGCTAAGTTACAGCTAGCCCAGCAGGAGTCTTGTGCTAAGGAGGCGGAGGCTCGTATTCAGGAGGCACAGATACACGCACAAGTTGAACTTGCCAGGATTCAGGCAGACCATGAGTATCGCATGAAACAAGGTGAAACTGGATCATCTAGCTCTGATGATTTTGATGTGGCTAAAAATGTTAAACTTGTCCCTCCTTTTAATGAATCTGATTTAACGAAGTATTTTCAGTTGTTTGAGAGGGTAGCTACAGGTTTTAATTGGCCCAAAAAGTATTGGCCAGTACTCCTTCAAACTGTTCTCACCGGTAAAGCTCAAGTAACTTATGCATCTTTGCCTCAGGATCAATCTGATAATTATGATGTAGTTAAGAGCTTAAATCTTAAGGCCTATGAGCTTCTTCCTGAAGCTTATAGAGTAAAATTTAGGACAACTTACAAGCAAGATTAGCAATCCCATGTTGAGTATGCAAAAATCAAAGAAGATCTGTTAGAGCAGTGGTTAAATTCTAAGAATGTGGATTCTGATTTTGGTAAATTTAAGCAGATGATTTTGCTGGAGGACTTCAAGAGGTGTATTTATAAAGATGTAAGCCTATATCTTGATGAGAGAAGAATAGATAATTTGTCTGATATTGCAGTTTTAGCTGATGAATATGTTCTCACTCACAAGAGATATTCTAGAGAAAAAGGGAAAGCTGAGAGAAAGTACGTTGCCTCTACTCAGAGTACAGGTAACAGGAAAGAGAATAAAGATGATGTTTCTCAGGAAGTAAATACCAGCTTCACCTCTAGATTTCAGAAAGGTAAATGTACTTATTGTAGTAAGCTTGGTCATACTACGGAGAGATGTTTCAGGAGACAGCGTGATGTGAACAAAAAAGAGTCTTTAAATATTCAGTCAATTGGTCTAGTGTCCACCCTTGAGAGTTCCCATAATTCTTTAACTGAGTTAACTGAACCTGCTTTGAGGGGTAACTTAAATTCTCATGATGGAGCTCCTCTTTTGAGCAGAAACGTGGGTGACACTCTCAAGAGTTCATGTGCTAATTTCCTGTCTGATGGTTTTGTCAGTCCTCTGGACAGTAATGACAGGAAATCAGTTAAAATATATCGTGATACAGGTGCTTGCCAATCCCTTATGCTGACCAGTGTTCTAGGCTCTAATGTTAATTCCTCTGATGAAACTGTAATCTTACAGGGTGTAGGGAATAATTACTTCTCTGTCCATCTGTGCAGAGTGAATTTAGAGTCTGGTTTTCTTAATGGTTCCGTTATGGTTGAGTTGGTTGAGACACTCCCAATGTCAGGTGTAACTTTCTTACTTGGAAATGATATTGGTGGAAGTCAAGTGTGTCCAGCTCCTCAGTTGTCTAGTGAGCCAGTGGCTGCGGCCCAGGATTGTTATGTCCCTGATGTGTTCCCTGCATGTGCTGTCACTAGGGCTAAGTCTAAAGTTACTGGTGAATTAGAGCATAATGATGATGATGTTATCCTAGCTGACACTTTTCTTGCTAATTTGTACCACTCACCAGATGAGGCAGTACCCCGTAGTGTTGATAATTTGTCTCGTCAAGAGTTGGTTGAGTTGCAGGTTGCTGACACTGAGTTGAAAGGTCTAGCTAACTCTGCTTGCAGTGAGGAAGAGTCAGCTGGTGCTTCTACTTGTTATTAGATAAAGTCAGGAGTACTTATGAGGAAGTGGAGACCCCCAACAGCATCAGCCGACTGTGAGTGGGAGGTTGCACATCAAGTTGTCATCCCTCGTGTTTGTAGGCAGGATATCATTAGAGTGGCTCATGATTCCAGTTTGGCAGGACACCGTGGAGTAAGGAAGACTGTGGCACGCATTTTGAAACACTTCTACTGGCCAGGTATCTTCAGGAATGTTTCCTGGTATTGTAAGTCTTGTCACACCTGTCAAGTTGTGGGGAAGTGTAATCAGACCGAAAAAGTTGCACCTCTAGTTCCCATTCCTCCTTTTGAGGCGCCTTTCACCCGTGTGTTGGTGGATATTGTGGGCCCTCTTCCTAAGACTTCTTCAGGATTTTCTTATGTGTTGACCCTCATTGATATGGCTACTCGTTATCCTGAAGCCATTCCACTTAGAAATATCTCAGCAAAGAACGTGGTTAAGGAAATGCTGGGGTTCTTCACCAAGTTTGGTCTGCCCAAGGAGGTACAGTCAGACCGGGGAAGTAATTTCATGTCAAATGTTTTCAAGCAGTCTCTGAAAGAGTTGGGCATCACCCAGATCACGTCTTCAGCTTACCATCCCCAGACCCAAGGAGCGTTGGAGAGATATCATCAAACACTCAAATCGATGCTCAAGAAATACTGTTTGGAACATCAGAAAGACTGCGATAAAGGTCTTCCATTCGTTGTGTTTGCTGCAAGAGAATCTCCAAATGAATCACTGGGCGTCTCACCTTTTGAACTACTGTTTGGCCATGAATTAAGAGGACCTCTTAAGCTACTCAAGGAATGCTGGCTGTCGGAGGAAGATGACGTCAACCTGCTGGAGTATGTGATGAAGTTCAAAGAACGGCTGTCCACTGCTTTACAGCTGGTGAGAGAGAATTTAGGAGCTGCTCAGGAGAAGATGAAGACTTGGTATGAAAAGAAGTCCAGGTTACGCCACTTTCAGCCAGGAGATCAGGCTACCAGTGCATGGGCAACCTCTTCAAGCCAAGTTTAGTGGTCCTTATTTCATGGAGAAGAAACTCAGTGATGTCAACTATGTCATCGCCACACCAGATCGTAGAAAGAACAAGCAACTTTGTCACATCAACATGCTAAAGTTATATCAGAGGCGGGACGAAAATAACCCAGTCTGCACTGAAGATGTTCCACCCGAGTTTGCAAGTGAGGCTCTCCCATGCAGCATGAGCCTGAGTGATAGTTTGGGGAAGAATCCTGATATCATGAATGATCTCCAGACTAAGCTTTCTCATCTAGCTCCCGAGGAAAGGCAGGAGTTTTCGGCATTATTACAGGAGTACCCGCAAGTGTTCCGTACTACTTCAGGAAGAACAACTGTGTTGATGCATGATGTCGATGTTGGAGACGCAAAGCCAATTAAATTGCCTCCTTACCGTGTCAACCTAGTGAAAGTTCCTCTCATCCAGAAGGAGCTTGGCTACCTTTTGGACCACAAGATGATTGAGCCCTGTCAGAGCGAGTGGAGTTCTCCTGTCACTCTAGTCCCTAAGCCAGGTGGGTCACAGTGGCTTTGGATCTACTATAGACGTGTTAATCAGATAACCAAAACAGACACTTACCCTCTCCCTCGTGTGGAAGATTGCATAGACAAGATCGGAAAGGCTAGGTACATAAGTATGTTTGATTTGTTAAAGGGATACTGGCAAGTACCTATGAATGAACGTGCTAGGGAGATCTCATGTTTTGTAACACTAGGAAAGAATTTTGCATGTTGTGTAATGCCATATGGTATGAAGAATGCACCAGCCACATTTCAGAAGCTCATGAATGTTGTAACAGAGGGTTTGGCAGGGTGTGTTGTTTATATTGATGATGTATTAATCTTCAGTGACAACTGGAAAGATCACCTATGCCATGTCAGTAAATTTCTTGAGCGTTTGGTTCAGGCTAATCTTGTAGCTAATTTATCAAAGTGTGAGTTTGGTCAAGCTAAAGTTCAGTACCTTGGGTACGTAACTGGTGATGGACACGTTGCACCACCAGGAGCTAAGGTTCAGGTTATAAGTGATCTTCCCAGACCTAAAAGTAGGAAAGAGCTACAAAGATTTTTGGGAATGGTAGGTTCTTTACAGAAGATTTGTTCTTAACTTTTCAATTCTTGTATCACCACTTACAGACCTGCTGAAAAAGGGAGTTAAATTTGTCTGGACCGATAACTGTGAATCCTCTTTCAGCAAACTTAAAGCTATCCTATTAAGTCAGCCAGTGCTCGCTACTCCAAATTATGCTAAGCCTTTTAAGATGGCTTTTGACGCAAGTGAAACAGAAGCTGGGGTTGTTTTGCTGCAAGAGGATGATCAGGGTATTGAACATCCTGTATCTTATTACAGTAAGAAGTTCAGTCCACCTCAAAAGAACTACTCAGCTATTGAGAAAGAGCTTTTGGCCTTGATTTTGGGTTTACAGCAGTTTTCATTTTATTTGTGTTCTGGTTTTGACCCCATAGTCATTTATACCGATCATAACCCACTGAAATTCCTTAGTAAGTTTAAAGATAAAAATCAGAGATTGACAAGATGGAGTCTACTTCTTCAGGAGCATTCATTAGACATAGAACATGTCAAGGGGAAAGAAAATGTTATTGCAGATTGCTTATCTAGATTTTAGAAAGATTGTATTAGAGTAATAAGAAATTTCCTTTGTAAATTTCTTTTTCTTTGTGGGGAGGTGTTACATAGCCTATGATTTCATCATCCTTTGTGTAATTCTAACGTACAGTATGCTGCATGTTTGATCACGAGCGTGTTCTACCTCACTCCCCCCCACCACCCTTATAGTAGAGTAAGTCGTTCTTTCTGTTGTTCAGAGCAGGATTGTCAACTCTTTGTCCCCATGGCTTCATTTGCGCGTCCTTCTTACAAGTTGTATCAAGCTCTGCCGGCCCCATTATAATGAGCTCAGTCTCTGCATTATTGCCACTTAGATCTACTCCTCATTTTGTTCACAGCTCTGTCCTCCCCTGTACAGTTGTTATTATTGTGAGTGCTCAGGAAGTCTCCAACCATCTAGCTGCTGTGTAATTTGAATATAACTGTTATTGCATTTTTTCTTGTACTGTATAGTGTAAGGTGTTAAATCTTAGGCCTAGTAAGGTTTTTGTGATTCATGTGTTTTGGGTGTCAGCCCTTATTAATAATATTTTGTATCTGTAATAATAAATCTTGCATTCACTGAGTATTATCTGGTATTCTCATTTTATCAGGGCTGACAGATAAATTTACTCTTGCTGATTTCGTGTTAATAGAGGCTATTGTAGTTAACCATATATTTAACCTGTTTTTTGCCATTACATTATCCTTATGAGTCCTGAATGTTTTGTTGTTAGTTTGAGCATTAAACTTTAACTTGTAATTTTACCTAACTCTTTTGTTTTGAACCTGGAACTTTACGGGACAGTAGTGATTTTTAGTATTCTCACTTAAAGTGTACATTATCTTTTTCTGTTCCGTAACATAAATTTGGCGACCTCTTATCAGGATATTCAGGATATTATCATAAGGATATTGCTTGATATTTTGTGACTGTTACTTATTCATGATGTCTACTATTACTACACTTGATGAAGCCAAAGATTTTTTGTCAAATGTGCAAACAGTGTGTGATGTAGAAAACAGAACAAAGAATGAACTTAAGCTTGTTGCTCAACAGTTGGGAATTGCTGTTCGCTCTCATCATTCTAAAGATCAAATTGTTGGCATGATTAATGAAAGCTTGTTTAATGTAACTCCTCCAAATGAGCAAACGCAGATTGAAATAGCTAAGTTACAGCTAGCTCTGCAGGAGGCTCGTGTTAAGGAAGCTGAGTTTCAGGCCCGTGCTAAGGAGGCTGAGTCTCAGGCTAAGGAGGCGGAGTCTCAGGCTCGTATTCAGGAGGCTGAATTTCAGGCAAATGCTCGTATTCAGGAGGCACAGGCACAGGCTCAGGCACAAATTGAACTAGCTAGGATTCAGGCAGACCATGAGTATCGCATGAAACAATGTGGAACTGGATCATCTAGCACTGATGATTTTGATGTGGCTAAAAATGTTAAACTTGTCTCTCCTTTTAATGAATGTGATTTAACCAAGTATTTTCAGTTGTTTGAGAGGGTAGCTACAGGTTTTAATTGGCCCAAAAAGTATTGACCAGTACTCCTTCAAACTGTTCTCACCGGTAAAGCTCAAGTAACTTATGCATCTTTGCCTCAGGATCAATGTGATGATTATGATGTAGTTAAGAGCTTGATTCTTAAGGCCTATGAACTTGTTCCTGAAGCCTATACAGTAAAATTTAGGACAACTTATAAGAAAGATAAGCAATCCCAAGTTGAGTATGCAAAAATCAGAGAAGATCTGTTAGAGCAGTGGTTAACTTCTAAGAATGTAAATTCTGATTTTGACAGATTTAAGCATATGATTTTGCTGGAGGACTTCAAAAGGTGTATTAATAAAGATGTAAGCCTATATCTTGATGAGAGAAGAATAGATAATTTGTCTGATGCTGCAGTTTTAGCTGATGAATATGTTCTCACTCACAAGAGATATTCTAAAGAAAAAAGGAAAGCTGAGAGTAAGTATGTTGCCTCTACTCAGAGTACAGGTAACAGGAAAAAGAATAAAGATGATGTTTCTCAGGAAATAAATACCAGCTTCACCTCTAGATTTCAGAAAAGTAAATGTACTTATTGTAGTAAGCTTGGTCATACTACGGAGAAATGTTTCAGGAGACAGCGTGATGTGAACAAAAAGGAGTCTTTAAATGTTCAGTCAATAGGTCTAGTGTCCACCCTTGAGAGTTCTCAGAATTCTTTAACTGAGTTAACTGAACCTGCTTTGAGGGGTAAATTAAATTCTCATGATGGAGCTCCTCTTTTGAGGAGTAACGTGGGTGACACTCTCAAGAGTTCATGTGCTAATTTCGTGTCTGAAGGTTTTGTCAGTCCTCTGGACAGTAAAGACAGGAAATCAGTTAAAATATATCGTGATACAGGTGCTTGCCAATCCCTTATGCTGACCAGTGTTCTAGGCTCTAATGTTAATTCCTCTGAAGAAATTGTAATCTTACAGGGTGTAGGGAATAATTACTTCTCTGTCCCTCTGTGCAGAGTGAATTTAGAGTCTGGTTTTGTTAATGGTTCCGTTATGGTTGGGTTGGTTGAGACACTCCCAATGTCAGGTGTAACTTTCTTACTTGGAAATGATATTGGTGGAAGTCAAGTGTGTCCAGCTCCTCAGTTGTCTATTGAGCCAGTGGCTGCGGCCCAGGATTGTGATGTCCCTGATGTGTTCCCTGCATGTGCTGTCACTAGGGCTAAGTCTAAAGTTACTGGTGAATTAGAGGATAATGATGATGATGATGTTATCCTAGCTGACACTTTTCTTGCTAATTTGGACCACTCACCAGATGAGGCAGTACCCCGTAGTGTTGATAATTTGTCTCGTCAAGAGTTGGTTGAGTTGCAGGTTGCTGACCCTGAGTTAAAAGGTCTAGCTAACTCTGCTTGCAGTGAGGAAGAGTCAGCTGGTGCTTCTACTTGTTATTAGATAAAAGTCAGGAGTACTTATGAGGAAGTGGAGACCCCCAACAGCATCAGCTGACTGTGAGTGGGAGGTTGCACATCAAGTTGTCATCCCTCGTGTTTGTAGGCAGGATATCATTAGAGTGGCTCATGATTCCAGTTTGGCAGGACACCGTGGAGTGAGGAAGACTGTGGCACGCATTTTGAAACACTTCTACTGGCCAGGTATCTTCAGGGATGTTTCCTGGTATTGTAAGTCTTGTCACACCTGTCAAGTTGTGGGGAAGTGTAATCAGACCGAAAAGGTTGCACCTCTAGTTCCCATTCCTCAAAAGGCGCCTTTCACCCGTGTGTTGGTGGATATTGTGGGCCCTCTTCCTAAGACTTCTTCAGGATTTTCTTATATGTTGACCCTGATTGATATGGCTACTCGTTATCCTGAAGCCATTCCACTTAAAAATATCTCAGCAAAGAACGTGGTTAAGGAAATGCTGGGGTTCTTCACAAAGTTTGGTCTGCCCAAGGAGGTACAGTCAGACCGGGGAAGTAATTTCATGTCAAATGTTTTCAAGCAGTCTCTGAAAGAGTTGGGCATCACATAGATCACGTCTTCAGCTTACCATCCCCAGACCCAAGGAGCGTTGGAGAGATATCATCAAACACTCAAATCGATGCTCAAGAAATACTGTTTGGAACATCGGAAAGACTGGGATAAAGGTCTTCCATTTGTTGTATTTGTCGCAAGAGAATCTCCAAATGAATCACTGGGCTTCTCACCTTTTGAACTACTGTTTGGCCATGAAGTAAGAGGACCCCTGGCTGTCGGAGGAAGATGACGTCAACCTGCTGGAGTATGTGATGAAGTTCAAAGAACGGCTGTCCACTGCTTTACAGCTGGCGAGAGAGAATTTAGGACCTGCTCAGGAGAAGATGAAGACTTGGTATGATAAGAAGTCCAGGTTACGCCACTTTCAGCCAGGAGATCAGGCTACCAGTGCATGGGCAACCTCTTCAAGCCAAGTTTAGTGGTCCTTATTTCATGGAGAAGACTCTCAGTGATGTCAACTATGTCATCGCCACACCAGATCGTAGAAAGAACAAGCAACTTTGTCACATGAACATGCTAAAGTTATATCAGAGGCGGGACGAAAATAACCCAGTCTGCACTGTAGCTGTTCCACCCGAGTCTGCAAGTGAAGCTCTCCCATGTAGCATGAGCCTGAGTGATAGTTTGGGGAAGAATCCTGATATCATGAATGATCTCCAGACTAAGCTTTCTCATCTAGCTCCCGAGGAAAGGCAGGAGTTTTCGGCATTACTGCAGGAGTACCCGCAAGTGTTCCATGCTACTCCAGGAAGAACCACTGTGTTGATGCATGATGTCGATGTTGGAGACGCAAAGCCAATTAAATTGCCTCCTTACCGTGTGAACCTAGTGAAAGTTCCTCTCATCCAGAAGGAGCTTGGCTACCTGTTGGACCACAAGATGATTGAGCCCTGTCAGAGCGAGTGGAGTTCTCCTGTCACTCTAGTCCCTAAGCCAGGTGGGTCACAGCGGCTTTGCATCGACTACAGACGTGTTAATCAGATAACCAAAACAGACACTTACCCTCTCCCTCGCGTGGAAGATTGCATAGACAAGATCGGAAAGGCTAGGTACATAAGTAAGTTTGATATGTTAAAGGGATACTGGCAAGTACCTATGAATGAACGTGCTAGGGAGATCTCATGTTTTGTAACACTAGGAAAGAATTTTGCATGTTCTGTAATGCCATATGGTATGAAGAATGCACCAGCCACATTTCAGAAGCTCATGAATGTTGTAACAGAGGGTTTGGCAGGGTGTGTTGTTTATATTGATGATGTATTAATCTTCAGTGACAACTGGAAAGATCACCTATGCCATGTCAGTAAATTTCTTGAGCGTTTGGTTCAGGCTAATGTTGTAGCTAATTTATCAAAGTGTGAGTTTGGTCAAGCTAAAGTTCAGTACCTTGGGTACGTAATTGGTGATGGACATGTTGCACCACCAGGATCTAAGGTTCAGGTTATAAGTGATCTTCCCAGACCTAAAAGTAGGAAAGAGCTACAAAGATTTTTGGGAATGGTAGGTTATTACAGGAGATTTGTTCTTAACTTTTCAATTCTTGTATCACCACTTACAGACCTACTGAAAAACGGAGTTAAATTTGTCTGGACCGATGACTGTGAATCCTCTTTCAGCAAACTTAAAGCTATCCTATTAAGTCAGCCAGTGCTCGCTACTCCAAATTTTGCTAAGCGTTTTAAGATGGCTGTTGACGCAAGTGAAAGAGAGGCTGGGGCTGTTTTGCTGCAAGAGGATGATCAGGGTATTGAACATCCTGTATCTTCTTACAGTAAGAAGTTCACTCCACCTCAAAAGAACTACTTAACTATTGAGAAAGAGCTTTTGGCCTTGATTTTGGGTTTACAGCATTTTTCATTTTATTTGTGTTCTGGTTTTGACCCCATAGTCATTTATACCGATCATAACCCACTGAAATTCCTTAGTAAGTTTAAAGATAAAAATCAGAGATTGACAAGATGGAGTCTACTTCTTCAGGAGTATTCATTAGACATACAACATGTCAAGGGGAAAGAAAATGTTATTGCAGATTGCTTATCTAGACTTTAGACAGATTGTTTTAGGGTAATAAGAAATTTCCTTTGTATATTTATTTTTCTTTGTGGGGAGTCGTTACATAGCATACGTACAGTATGCTGCATGTTTGATCACGAGCGTGTTCTACCTCACTCCCCCCTCCTCCCTAATAGTAGAGTAAGTCGTTCTTTCTGTTGTTCAGAGCAGGATTGTCAACTCTTTGTCCCCCTGGCTTCATTTGCGCGTCCTTCTTACAAGTTGTATCAAGCCCTGCCGGCCCCTATATAATGAGCTCAGTCTCTGCATTATTGCCACTTAGATCTACTCCTCATTTTGTTCACATCTCTGTCCTCCCCTGTACAGTTGTTATTATTGTGAGTGCTCAGGAAGTCTCCAACCATCTAGCAGCTGTGTAATTTGAGTATAACTGTTATTGCATTTTTTTTTGTACTGTGTAGCGTAAGGTGTTAATTCTTAGGCCTAGTAAGGTTTTTGTAATTCATGTGTTTTGGGTGTCAGCCCTTATTAATAATATTTTGTATCTGTAATAATATATCTTGCATTCACTGAGTATTATCTGGTATTCTCATTTTATCAGGGCTGACTTAGATAAATTTACTCTTGCTGATTTCGTGTTAATAGAGGCTATTGCAGTTAACCATATATTTAACCTGTTTTTTGCCATTACATAATCCTTATGAGTCCTGAATGTTTTGTTGTTAGTTTGAGCATTAAACTTTAACTTGTAATTTTACCTAACTCTTTTGTTTTGAACCTGGAACTTTACGGGACAGTAGTGATTTTTAGTATTCTCACTTAAAGTGTACATTATCTTTCTCTGTTCCGTAACAATATATATATATATATATATATATATATATATATATATATATATATATATATATATTGAATGTAGAAAGTGAAAGCAGTGCGAGTATAAGTGGTTGGGGAATAGCTGGAAGAAGAAGAGATGAGAGGAGGGAGGAAGAGGTCAGTAGGGCGGATGTAATGGAAGCAATGAAGATCAAGTTGGGAAAGGCCCCAGGAATTGACGTAGTGTGTGGTGAAATGCTGAGGAATGGGGGTGAGATTGTTGTGGAAGTTGTGTAGATTGGCTTGGGAAGAGGGAAGGGTTCCAGAGGACTGGAAATCAGGTATAATTGTTCTTGTATACAAAGGAAAAGAGGAGAGAGAAGTATGTAGTAACCATAGGGGTATTTGCCTTCTTAGTGTGACTGGTAAAATATATGGTAGAATACTCATTGATATGGTTAGGCATATAACACAGTAGCTAGTTGGAGACGAACAAGGTGGATTTAGGAAGGGAAAAGGGTGTGTAGATCAGATATTTGTTCTAAGATGTTTAGTGGAGAAGTATCTAGAGAAGGGAAAGAAAGTGTATGCTGCCTTCATGGACTTGGAGAAAGCTTATGACAGAACAGATAGGCAAGGTATGTGGAAGGTATTAAGAATATTTGGAGTGGAGGGGAAATTGTTGAGTGCTGTGAAGAGTATGTACGAAGGAGCTAGGGCTACGGTGAGAGTGGATGGTGAGCTGAGTGAGTTCTTTGATCTCAATGTAGGACTGAAACAGGGTTGTGTCATGTCTCCATGGCTGTTTGATATATACATGGATGGGTTGTAAAGGAGGTGTAGAGTGGGGCAGTGGATGTGGCGGTGGCACTGGTGAGTGAGGGTGAGGTTTGGATGATTCCGGTGTTGCTGTTTGCTGATGATACAGTGTTGTTGGGTGGGGATGAATGGGAGTTGCAAGGTTTGGTGAATGAGTTTGGGACAGTGTGTTTTATTATTTTTTTTTTTTTTATGCGAGGAAGAAGGAACCAAAGGCCATGAGCCCGCAGTAACAGTTCCCTCCAAGAGAAAAACAAAATACAATAGAGAGCCAAATTCAAGATCCGATCATTTTGAGATGCCTGGACACACTGCATTTGAAAGACTGGAAATCATAGGCAGCAGGAAATACAGACAGAGGGAGACAGTTCCAGAGCTGACCTGTTGCATAAATGAAAGACTGGGAGTAACGGTTAACTCTTGCATTAGAGAGTTGTACAGAAAAGGGATGAGAGTTTGCTGCCAGACGGGTGCTACGCGCCCGTCGTAGAGGTGGAGGAATGCAAGCAGACAGTTCAGAGGAGCAGTGACCATTAAAGTAGCGATAGAAAAGAGATAAAGATGCAACAGTGCGGCGAAGAGACAGAGGTTGAAGGGAGTCAGTAAGAGGAGGAGAGTTAATGAGACGAAAAGCCTTTGACTCCACCCTATTGAGAAGAGCTGTATGTGGGGAGCCTCCCCACACATGAGAGTTATACTCCACACAGGGGCGAATAAAACCCCTGTATAGAGTCAACAATTGTGCAGGGGTAAAGAAAGAGCGGATTCGGCTTAGCACCCCCAATCTCTTGGAAGCAGATTTTACAAGAGATGTAATATGATCTTTCCAAGATAAGTCCCGAGTAAATGAAACCCCAAGCATGTTCAAGGATGATGCAGGATTAAGCTGAATATTATTGAACATTAGTGGGTATACCTGTGGAAGATTTTGTTGGGTTGATAGGTGTAAGAACTGAGTCTTAGATGCATTAAAAACAACCATATTATTTTTACCCCAGTCAGAGATACGAGCCAAGTCAGACATTAGGTGTGCCATAGCCTCATCCCTTGTTTCTTGAAGTAACTGTTGAGATGGGCATTGCGGGAACCGAATGAAAAGGTGAAGGGTGGAGTCATCAGCGTATGAGTGGATAGGGTTAGATGTACAGCTTAGAAGATCATTGATGAATAAAAGGAAGAGAGTTGGTGATAGGACAGAGCCCTGAGGAACACCACTGTTGATAGATCTAGGAGAAGAACGATGGCCGTCTACAACAGCGGCTATAGAACGACCAGAAAGGAAGCTAGTGATGAAAGCACAGATAGAAGGATAGAAACCGTAGGGAGGGCAGTTTGGAAAGTAAAGATTTATGCCAGACTCGATCGAAAGCCTTTGAGATGTCAAGTGCAATGGCGAAGCTTTCGCCAAAGTCCCGAAAGGAGGATAACCAGGAGTCTGAAAGGTAGGTGAGAAGATCGCCAGTGGAGCGTCCCTGACGGAACCCATACTGACGATTGGAAAGAAGGTTGTGATAGGAAAGATGCCTTAAAATTTTTCTATTGAGAATTGACTCGAAAACTTTTGAAATACAGGACGTTAAAGCAATTGGAAGATAGTTGGAGGGTTGGGAGTGGTCACCCTTCTTTGGGACTGGCTGAATGAGAGTAAACTTCCAGCAAGAAGGAAAGGTACAAGTTGACAGACAAAGGCGAAAGAGTTTGCCTAGGCAGGGTGTAAGCACAGAAGCACAGTTCTTGAGAACAACAGGAGGGACCCCATCAGGCCCATATGCCTTGTTAGTATTGAGGCCAGTGATGGCAGAAAATACATCAACTGAAGAAATTTTAATGTCAGCCATGAGGAGTGTCAGAGGGGGGAAGTGATGGAGGAACAGCTCCGGAATCGTCTAAGGTGGAATTGGAGGAGAAAGTCTGTGTGAAGAGATCTGCCTTATCAGTAGAAGAAATAGCTACAGAACCATCAGAGTAGAAAAGAGGAGGGAAGGATGATAAGGTAAAGTTGTTAGAAAGATTTTTGGCAAGGTGCCAGAAGGAGTGGAAAGAATTCGAGTTGGAGAGTTGAGAGCATTTAGTATGGATGAAATTATTTTTAGTAGAGCGAAGAACAGACTTAGCACGATTCCGGGCAGAAACGTAAAGATGATGTGATTCAGAAGTGGGTTGGCTCCGGTACCTTTTGTAGGCCCTCTCCTTGTTGCGGACAGCATTAGAACAAGCGTGATTAAACCAAGGCTTTCTTGCATTAGTCAATGGATATGAGAAAGGAATGTATGCTTCCATGCCCGAGAGAATAGCCTCCGTAATGCGCAAGGCACACTCAGGTGGCTCACGGCCATGGAAGCAATAATCATTCCAGGGAAAATCAAAGAAGTACTGCCTGAGGGCCTCCCAGTCCGCAGCTCCAAAATGCCACAGACGACGTTTCCCTGGAGGGTCCACAGGCCGTACCGGAGTGATAGGACAGGTTAAGGTAATAAGGTTGTGATTGGAGGAGCCCAACGGAGAGAGAAGATTAACAGAGTAAGCAGAAGGATTAGTTGTGAGGAAGAGGTCAAGTATGTTGGAGCTCTCTCCAAAGCGGTCAGGGATACGGGTAGGGTGCTGTACAAGCTGCTCTAGGTCATTAAGGATAGAAAAGATGTAGGCTTGTTCACCAGGTGGATCCGTGAAAGGAGAGGAGAGCCATAGGTGGTGGTGAACATTGAAATCTCCTACAATGGAGATTTCAGAGAAAGGAGAAATGGATAGAATGTGTTCCATCGTAGAAGTAAGATAGTCGAAGAATTTTTGATAGTCAGTAGAATTAGAGGATATATTTAGTCAGAGAATGACAGGAAAGCCGAAGCCAGAGTGTAGAGAATTCAGAAGAATCGAGTTCAGGAACACGAGAGCAAGGTAAGTCATTGCGTATATATACACAACAGCCACCTTTGGCTTTGAAATGAGTATAGAGAGAGTAGGAGGATACAGAAAAGGGTTTGCTGTCAGTTGCCTCAGACAGCTGGGTCTCTGTTAAAAAAAGAAGGTGAGGTTTAGAGGAGGAGAGGTGGTGCTCAACAGAGCGAAAGTTAGAGGAAAGGCCGCGAATGTTGCAGAAATGAAGAAGAAGAGAGTCAGACAGTGGTTCCAGGCACCTCGAGTCGTCATCGGGAGAGGGGCGGATGGTGGGGGCATTTATGGTCCCCTCCCCTGGGGACTCCGAGGCTTGATGAAGAGACGCCATTTTTGTTGAATTTTGGATAAGAAGTACTGTGCATGTAGTTTGGTGTACTGTGCATGTAGTTTGGTGTAGATAGTTAGAGAAATTTGTACTGGAGAGCATGCTGGCCTACTCTCTGTGTAACTGAGACGCTGAAAAAGTTCAGCAAAGGGGGATGGTCAGGAACTAGTCCTGAGGGCTGATGAAACGGGAGCTCCAGCACTCCCTGTCATCAGCTTTCCATCCACCTCGGGAGTACTGCCCTGTTCGACTGGTGCTACAGTGTGGGACGAGGAAGCTGAAAGTTTATGTAAACAAGAGTGAAATTATGGTGTTTGAGAGGAGTGAAGTCACAGAATGTGCAGTGGGGTTAGATGGTGAGGATGTGGAGAGTGTGAATGCATTCAAGTGCTTGGGTGGTGTGATGAGTGGGGATGGAACTCTGGGGGATGAAGCACATGAAAGGGTACAGCAGGGAAGGAATGTTGTTGGTTCACTGACAGCAGTGATGAGAAATAGGGAGGTGAGTATGGAAGTTAAGAAGTCACTGCATGATAGTATTGTGATCCCTACCCTGACGTATGGAAGCGAGTCGTTGACCTTGCAAGAGGGGAACAAGTCAATAGTAGGAGCAGTGGAATGAGTTACTTGAGAGGAGCATGTGGAGTGACATGGAGGGACAGGCTGACGAATGAAGAAGTGACGGAACGTTGTGGGGTGGATGTGGATGTTGTTGAGATTAGGAGAAATACACTGAGGTGGTTTGGGCATGTGAAGATAATGGAGAATGAACGACTGACTAAGAGGGTGTATGTAGGTGAGGTGGAGGGAGGGGTAGACCGAGGATGAGGTGGAGGGATTAAGTTGAGAGGTATATGAGGGAGGGGGGAGTGAGTTGGGGGGAGGGTAGTCAAATGGTGGGTGACAGAGCGACATGGAGGCGTTCTGTTTGTGGCCACCCTTTGCAGGATTAGGGAGTTGGGCTATATATATATATATATATATATATATATATGGAGCCCTCTGTGGTAGAGTGGTAGAGTGTGCGTTTCGTACACGGGTGAACCAGGGTTCGCGCCCCGCCCGGGTAATAAACTTTGGGAGAGTTCAACCGGCAACGTACTGCATTGGCGGACACAAGGGGTGCTGTGGTTGAACCAGTGTCGCTTACTGTAAAGTATGCTTGCACCCAGTCGGCTTGCGCGGGCCGATTACACTTGGTTCACAGACTATACACACATCCGAAGCCACTCCAACACTACAGTTACACTTACAAGCATTTCTCAGCCTACATTCAATCTCTACTAGACAGCCTAAGCCACTTGGTAGAGATACATTGGCTGTATCGTCCCGACTTCGGTCGGGATAGGCCGGTCCTGCAGTGGATACTCAAACGGCTGATGATGATGACATGTATGTATGTACTCGTATATCCTCTGTCATCCCACTGTAAACATCCGCCAGCAAACATTCCGATCGATCATAACAAAACGAAGGCATAGAAACATACGATTGACAATAAACGTATATTGATACTGTGAAGTGAGCAACTCTCTAAATCCTCCCACCCCCGCCCACCCTTCCCCCACTCACAGTTACCAGACAGATGGGGTCTGGCTGCTGCTTCGTGACTATTAGTTGACCACCAATGCTCCGAACAGTGGGTAATGCAGAACTTTCCCTGACTGTACAACTCCGGAAAGAAATTGGTGGTACAGGATAATCTGCCACTAGAGGTCAGGTTAATCGCACAAGTCTACCCCCTAACACCCCCTCCTTACTCCCACCAAAACACTGATTTGTTAGGCGGATGGATCGGAAATATGAAGCTTCGCTCACTCTCACGTCTTGCCGCATGTAATGTAGCTTTTATTTATTCTACTATTAGGTGTATTATCAAGTGCATAGATCCATCTTCAGTTCCATGAGAAGTGATTATATCGAAGTTTTAGTAGATTTCAATACAATGACCTTAATGCATAGAGCTTGGTTTCCAAATAATTATCCACCGTATTCTAAGCGATAGACAAAAATCCAAGTGACATTTAAAAGTTATTTGGCCACATAAGTCCCTCTCCTGCCTTGTCATCGGGACAGCCACATATGAACCCACCTACTCATCCACCTACCCACTCTACCCATCCAATACAACCCACCAACCTCATCCCGGCCACCCACCCAGCCCACCGATCCCTGCTATCCACCCTGCTAACCCACGAATACCACACACGAAGCTCACCCAACAATGCCACTGAACACTTTCACTCGTTCACTTCTCCACCCTGAACCCATCCAGCCACCCAATCCAACTACCCACTTAGATCATCCCGACCACGCAATCCTCTCAGCCACCCTGGCGACCAACGGTGCCCACTCACCCTGGCGACCCACTTTGTTCACACATCCCAACAACCTATCTTGCCCACCGACCCCTACCACCCACCCTTCCCACTCGCAAATTCCACACACTTTTCCCACTCACGAATTCGCCCCACCCTGGTCACCCAACAATGCCATCCATCGCATCCACCCACACAACCCTCCCACCTCCCTGAACACTCCCCACCCATCTCACCCTGCCCACCCGCCCATCCACGTGCCCAACCACCCTCCTTACCCAACCCCATTCACTCCGCCACCACATTCACCCATTTGAACCCGACTTATCCATCAAACTCATCCCATCCGAACCTAACTTACCGACCCTTCCCTGACCACCCACGTATCCAACCACTCACCCACTCAGGCCACCAAACGCATCCGCTCACTAACCCGTTTACCCCTACAACCCACCCAAAGCCGCTCCACACACCACACCCAACAACCGTCCCCGCCCCCCTCCACAATTACCACTGCCCACCCACCCTGGCGATGCACTGAACTACCACACCCACCAACTCAACCTCATCAACTCCACCCACCCAACCGACTGCCTCTTTCTCTCTCTCTCTCTCTCTCTCTCTCTCTCTCTCTCTCTCTCTCTCTAACACACACACACACACACACACACACACACACACACACACACAGAGTAAGACAGACAAAACACACCCACCCACCCACCCACCCACCCACACACACACACACAGGGAGAGAGTGGTTCACAACAACTTCACTCACTAATCATCCTCAGTGGTTGTTTATCCCCGAGAAAGATTGGCCCCACGTCTTATGAATTACTGTTTGATGGTTGACTGTGTAGTCATTGAACAGTATGAACAGCATGTAATATTGCAACTAGCATAGTTATGACATTTAATATTTTACCAAAGTATTCGCTCATTAAAACTATTGCCAATTGGATGGCATATCATGGAATCCTAATGGAAATACATCCATAATATAGCTGAATTAAAGGGTATATGTCGGAGAAACGAGTCAGTGTACTGTGCAAGCTGCTATTACAACAGTACTAGACACTTGCACATCTTATTCGTGCCCTTCACCGTCCCCAGATCCTCCCTCCCTCCTTTCCCACTCTTCCGCATCTGTGTGTGTGTGTGTGTGTGTGTGTGTGTGTGTGCGCGCGCGCAAGTCTGTGTGAATTCGGGTTTGTGTGTGTGTGTGTGTGTGTGTGTGTGTGTGTGTGTGTGTGTGCATATATCTGTTCTTACCTAATTGTTCTTACCTAATTGTATCTTTATAGGAATGAGTCAAGCTCGTACTGTCCCGTGTATTAAACCGTTTTTATCATACATATCCTTAAATTTATGAATAGGTTTGGCACGCACTATTACATTCCATAGCGCATTCCACTGATCAATTGCCCTATTTGGGAAACTCAATTTCCTTAAGTCTTTCTCACCTCCTTTTATGCATTTTTTTTTTTTTTTTTCAGTGCCCACTTGCTGATGCTTTCCCATAGATTAAATACTCATTGATGTCTCTTCTTTCTTTCCCTGAGATGTATTTATATAGCGTCATCATGTTTCCTCTTTTCCTTCTCTCTTGTAGTATTGGTTGGCTCAGTTTTTCTAGTCTTTCTTCATAGCTTAGATCCTGTCGGAAATTTAGGAATAATTCCTCCCATTTTCTATTTTAGTTGGTGATGGGCAGTTGTATTTTGGAAGTATAATGTATTATACGTAACCCAGGGTGATGGGTATATAGGATTACGTATATTTATACTATGGTTCATAATTTAGTCTTTTTCCCAGCCATGGATGGAATGTGCACATATGCATTTTTAGATATTTGATTGGTGGATCGCCTCTGTTCTTCTCTCCAGAGGTCTAAGTTTTAGTCTCGGCTAGGCCTCGGTCAATTACGAGTCTCGAGACCTCAGTTGCTCGGGCTCTCGCCCACGCTCTCAGTCCTAATTCATTGAGTCTTAGTCTCAGATGATCTCGAGTCGAGTCGGAGGCAGTCCCAGTCATGCCTTAGTCACGCTTGGAAGCAGTCTAACCACTCTCGTGGTATTGAGAGAGAATTCGGTTGGGACAGACTGGACTGATTAATTAATTCACGACAGTGCTTCCTCCTAGATGGGAATGAACATTATCAATTCACTTTAATTTATAAATAGTGTAAATAGTAATGCTTACGTAAAAAGTACGTATTTGGTCCAGGCCGTAACCTCCAGTAATCCGCCAAGCACTAGCAACAAGCAACATCTTCAACAACTCCGACCATATGGCAACAACCTACAAGCCTCTCCATTGCTACTCTTAAGCTAAGTAACTAAAAGACCCTTAATGGTGAAAGACTGGGCGAATAATATTTCACCAGGGTTTCCAGCTTTTATTTGAGGATCCTTAAATAGATCGTTTAGTTGCTTAGTAGGGAACACAACCTACACGTCATTACGATCCAGGTGAGTCCTGGGAGTAAGACATATATCCGGACAAATTATGTAGTGTTGTAGGCCTATTTTTGTCTTGTTTAGTGCAAGTGATTAGCCAGTTAAATATTTACGACACTACCGGGGGTGTATTCTAAATTTTTCTAATTTTCCCCCCACAAAGTGGTCCTTCGAACCGGATTGTTAACACTCCAACATGTCGACTGCTCTGGAATTAAATTATTATCGGGTGGCTTATATAGGCCACTCTCTGGTCACCTGTGACACCTTGATGTCTGTGCCTTCACCATGGCCCTTGGTGACCATGGAGATGATCAGAGTAGGGGGTGCCAGAGCAGACAAGTTTTTTGAGTACGAGGAATTTGCAGAAGTACTTAGACCTGACTATAATTTGGTTATAGTCATGTTGGGGGGGGAAACGATATTAATGAGTCAACTGACGTGCAGGACTTAGTGTCTACACTACTACAAATTAATGAGGCTATAGAAGATGCAGGTGCTAAATGTGTGATATGCACTGTAGAAAAGAGGGAATATCCACATAATCATCCTCGATATGTGGATCCCATTGTTTACAATAAGATCATGAACGCGGTTAATAAGAAAATAACCAAGGAACTAAAAGGGAAAATTATTTTGCTTGGTGGTAAGACCTATCCTCTGGAGGTACGAGTCATGGACCAAATTCACCCTACTTGGGAAGGAAGACGTAGAATTTGGGCCAAGGTGCGAGGAGCTATTAAATTTCATTATGATCAGTGGGTTGCTAACACAAACTAAATATGAATTAATTTTGTAGTAACCCCTAGAAGGATTTAATTTGTAATCTAAATTTAATTGTACTATTAATTTAGTTGTTCAGATTTATGTATCATTCTTAGTATTGCTGTTTGATGCTGAATTCTTCTATGTACATTTAGTTAATTTAATTCTAGTGGTTTCATTGCTGTAGGCTACATTTAGTGATTCTATTAATTTTGATTTTCAGACTTGGTTCAATATGTCCTTGTCAAGGAGGATTGCAGGCCATAAGGCCTATGTCACCACTCTCAGTGGTAAAGTAAATGATGAATTCCAATCCTCTGACAAAGACTACACTAAACTTAAGGCCTGCAGCCAGCAATTACAGAACCAGCTGACTGTCATGGGAACACTTTATGATTCTTTATTGGAAGCCACAAAGGACGATGATGAATTTAATGAAATTTTTATAGCTAAGACAAACGAAGGAGAGAATTTGCCTACTAATAGCTCAAATTAATTCCTCTCTGAAAAGTGAGTCTACCCATTTAACTTGTCCAAGGGCTGAGTCGAAGCTGCCCACACTTAAACTACCCGAGTTTGATGGCACTTCGGCTAATTGGAATTCCTTCTGGGATCAATTTGTTGCCAGTATTGATTCCAGAAAAGATCTTAGTCCAGTAGACAAATTAAATTATTTAAGAGGAGTGTTAAAAGGTGACTTGAAGAAACTCATCGATGGTTTCAGTATAGAAAGTGATGGATATAGCAGTGCAGTGCAGCTACTTAAGGCAACTTTTGATAATCCTAAGAGAAATCAGCACGAACTTGCAATGCGACTGCTACACCTTAAAACTCCTATTCATACTTGTAATTCCTTGGCCGAATTTAGGGCTAATCTAGAATGCACCCTTAGGAAATTGGAAAAAATGGGGTGTGATTTAAGTAGTTCCAGTTGGCTTATCTCTCCACTAGTAATGAAAAAGTTACCCAGTAAAACTATTGAGAGAATCCAGCATGTGACAAATGAAGATTATCCCCAGCTACAGGAAATTAGGGACTCATTATTAAAAGTTATTAATCATTTAGAGTCCAAAGGGCCTGAAGCTAAATCAGATTCCAGTACTAAAGGTGCTTTAACTGAAGAGAAGCCTGATAAAGTCAAATTATCTCCTAAATCAATTCCTAAGATTTACCACACTTCAGAACAAGTATCTTCACCCACATCTCCCAAGAATGCTCAGTCACAAACCTCTGCATCGGCTAGTCAGCAGCCAGCTCAGCAGCTGAAGTGTATTTTGTGTGATGGAGCACATCTGTCCAAGAGCTGTGAGGCGTATTCAGGTCGTTCTACTCGTGTAGAAAGACTCGAACAGGTATGACGGTGTGGTAGATGTACTTGTAGGCACAAGACTGATCAATGTAACTTCAATTTGAAAAGATGTGACCTTTGTAAAAAGGGGTTTCATCACAATGTCTTGTGTGATAAGCTGAATACACTTAATTCACAAATTTGCTCAGTCACTCCAACAAATCAACATACCATTTCAACTGCTTTACCCGTTGGAGCTGTTCATATTATTAAGAATAAATCTCAAATTAAAGCAAAAGTTCTTTATGACCAAGGATCACAGAGGACATTTTTTTCTCAGGACCTAGTAAACAAGCTTAAATTAAAGCCTAGTGGTACGATTAATTTACAGCTGTCCGGCTTCATTAGTGAAGATCAGAGAAGAGAATATCAGCTAGTTAAGATTACTGTTAAAGCTGGCAGGAAGTACACTAGACTAGAGGCTGTGGTTAGAGACACCTTACCTAACAACATAAGAACAGATGGTCTAGAGAAGTGTTTGACCTATTTGAAAGATCAACAAATTAAAGTATCTGATCCTGGTTTGACTGATCACATAGATAAAATAGATCTCCTTATTGGTGCTGATTTCTATCCTAAATTAGTTTATGGTCTCATTAAACTCAAGGGCATAAATTTCCTAAAAGTACAAGGAGGATTAGTTGTATATGGCAATATTCCTGACAAGTTTGTAAGTACAAGGAAACCAATTCAGGTTGCTATGGTAACGAATATATGCTTGCAGCCCTCACTAAATTCAGAAGAGCCTGACATTTCCAATTTGTGGAAAATGGATAGCATTGGCATTAAACCTGAACAGGTAACTCACGAAAAAGCTTTTGTGCTTGAAAATTATAAAAAGACTGTTCAGTATTATGATGACCAATATTGGGTAAAACTTCCTTGGAAAGTCAATCGACCTAGATTGCCCACAAATTATAAATTAGCTCTTAATCGCCTAAATTCAAATTTAAAGAGACAAAGGTGAAGGAGATTTACTAGATAAATATGATCAGTTAATCAAGAGTCATTTAGAAAAGGGGTTTATCGAGGAAGTTAAGCAGGCACAGGTTGGACAAAATACTCATTATATTCCTCATTTGGCAGTAATGAGAGACAGTAAGACTACACCTGTGCGAATAGTATTTGATTGTAGTGCCAAATTAGGCTCCCACACTAACTGCTTGAACGATTGTTTGTACACTGGTCCAACTCTAACCAAAAATCTATTAGATGTGCTGCTAAAATTCAGAACTAATGAATATGCCTTTACAGCAGACATCAGCAAAGCTTTTTTACGGATAGGACTTCAAGAAGAAGACAGGGATTTCACCAGATTTTTGTGGCCAAGTAATCCTCATGATGATAACAGTTCTCTGGTAACTTACAGATTTAAATCAGTCCTTTTTGGAGCCACTAGCTCACCCTTCTTGTTGCAAATGACGCTAAATTATCACTTAGAGCAGCAAAAAGAAAATATAGAAGTGGCTAACCAAATTAAAGATTCGATATATATGGACAATCTTCAGGGGACTGTAAATACTGAGGAGGATCTAAAGAAATTTCATCTGATAGCCAACAAGATTATGCAAGAGGCTAACATGCCATTGCAGGAGTGGACATCTAACTCCACTGAAATAAATTCTGATTCTGAAGTCTGTAATAAAATATTAGGATTGTGGTGGGATCCAGACATTGATGTCCTTAATGTAAAAAATGTAGTGGGATACAGCTGATAGCAAAAGATCTTTATTAAGTAACATCAGTAAAATTTTTGATCCCCTAGGACTAATTTCTCCCCTAACTATTCCTTTAAAAATTCTAATTCAACAAACATGGACCAGAAAATTAGGCTGGGATGACCATTTACCTACAGACTTGCTGGAGAGTTGGGAAACCCTCTCAAAAGAATGCAACAACCTAGCAAGTGTTAAATTTCCGAGAATGGTGGGAAAAGAAGGTTCTTCCTATGATTTACATCTGTTTTGTGATGCTTCACCCAAGGCTTATGGAGTAGTTGCTTACATGAGTAATTATGAGGATGTTCCTATAATTTTATCTTCTAAGGCAAGAGTAGCTCCTCTAAAAGGTAAAACTTTACCTCAGTTAGAACTAACAGCCATGTATGTAGCAGTCCATTTTGGGGTGTATATCAGGAAGACCTTAAGTAATATAAAGATTAATACCACCTATATATGGTCAGACTGAAGTAGCCCTTCAATGGGTAGTGAACAATAAAAGTAACATCTTGTATGTCAAAAATCGAGAACAAGATTGGAGAGATGCTGATCCTGACTGTTATTATCTCCATCTCACAACTAAAGGTAACCCAGCTGATTTGTTATCTAGAGGCCTAACTTATGATAAATTTATAAATAGTGACTCCTGGTTTCATGGTCCGGAATGGTTGAATAATAAAGATCTTTGGCCAGAACAGAAATTTAAGACGAAGATGGAGCCTAATGCGCTGACTGTCCTAGAAGTTCAGGAAAAAGAACTTGAGCCCTTGTTTGATCCGGAAAGAGTTGGTAGTTGGAAGAAGTTAATAAAGATCACCAGTTTGGTTTTCCAATTTTTGCAAAAGATTAGGGGGAACAAAACTCTAAAGCTAATGAAACCCCAACAATATTGGTTGCTATACTTACAGAAGAGTAGCTTCCCCGAAGTTTACCAATATTTTCAGAAACCACTTGTAACAAGGATGCCAGATTTGGTTAAGAGTTTAAACTTATTTGAGCACAATGATTTGATCAGATGTAGTGGTAGGCTGGACCAAGCTGGTCTCCCCTTTCACACTAAATTTCCACTGTTGTTGCCTAGACAGCAACATTTGACGAAATTATTGGTCCGATATGCTCATGAAACCACTTTGCATGGTGGTGTTTCTGATACATTGTGCAAATTGCGAGAAAACTTCTGGATCCCTAAAGGCCGACAAGTTGTGAAATCTACAATTAAATCCTGCTATACATGTAAGAGGTTAGAAGGACGACCGTATCATTATCCTTCACCACCACCCTTACCTAAAGAGCGGGTGGAAGAAGCTAGACCCTTTGAAATAATCGGTTTAGATTATACAGGCTATATGGAAGTCTTGAAACCAGACACCCTACAAGAGCAAAAGGTGTATGTGGTACTGTTTACTTGCGCTGTCACCAGGGCAGTTCACTTGGAGTTGGTCACAGATTTAACTGCCGAAACTTTTTTGAATGCTTTTAGGAGATTTGTGTCGAGAAGATCTTGCCCGAAATTAATTATCAGTGACAACGCTTCTAATTTTAAATTAGGATCCGAACTTCTACATCAGGTCCTGCAGAGTGCGGAAGGCCAAGATGAATTCACCAGCAGAGAATGTGAGTAGAAATTCATACCGCCGAGAGCTCCATGGTTCGGTGGTTTCTATGAGAGACTAATAGGCATAGTAAAAGGGTGTCTTAAAAAGGCATTATTCAGAAAACCAGTAAACATGGATGATTTACACACTATAATTACGGAAGTGGAATGCCGTGTTAACAACCGCCCCTTAACGTATGTCCTTAACAGCCTCGATGAGCCAGAAGCCCTCACTCCTTCTCATCTTATTTGTGGATATCGATTGGGCTCCTGGCCTGCAATAACTACGGCACCCTATGATTTGGATCCCTCTTACGTTGAAGCTGATAAATTGAACACTAAGTACCATCAGTTATCCAAATTGATTAACAAATGGCAGGATTCATGGAAAACTCAATATTTGTCATCCCTTCTCGATAGACATGTACGCCAAAAGTCGGCTAATAAAACGGATGTTGATGTTAAGGAGGGGGATGTAGTGTTAATTCACAATGATAAGAGAGGGATAGTTCGTACAGTGAAGTTAAAGACGGCCCAAGGCCTTGTACTCAGGACTATCAATAAATTATATCCATTAGAAACAGCCGTGAGTTCCCGTCCGGAGGCGCTTAATACAGCACTCGGGGACGTTACTCATGGCCGTAGGGATACAGATGCGGGAAGCTCAGATAGACAACAGCGGGGAGCCGCACAGCGGTTCCGAGCTCACCTGGGGGATTTAATTAAACGGGGTGATGTTAAGATTTCTTGGCCCCCAGGATGTTGGAAATTTTGGAATAATTCCTCCCATTTTCTATTTTAGTTGGTGATGGGCAGTCGTATTTTGGAAGTATAATGTATTATACGTAACCCAGGGTGATGGGTATATAGGATTACGTATATTTATACTATGGTTCATAATTTAGTCTTTTTCCCAGCCATGGATGGAATGTGCACATATGCATTTTTAGTTATTTGATTGGTGGATCGCCTCTGTTCTTCTTTCCAGAGGTCTAAGTTTTAGTCTCGGCTGGACCTCGGTCAATTACGAGTCTCGAGACCTCAGTTGCTCGGGCTCTCGCCCACGCTCTCAGTCCTAATTCATTGAGTCTTAGTCTCAGATGATCTCGAGTCGAGTCAGAGTCAGTCCCAGTCATGCCTTAGTCACGCTTGGAAGCAGTCTAACCACTCTCGTGGTTTTGAGAGAGAATTCGGTTGGAACAGACTGGACTGATTAATTAATTTACGACAGTGCTTCCTCCTAGATGGGAATGAACATTATCAATTCACTTTAATTTATCTATCTATCTATTGCCAGACGCCTCAATCCCGTTTGGGGTGGCCACAAACAAATCGCCTCCAAGTCGCCCTGTCCCCCGCCATTTCACTCCCCTGCTCCCAACTCACACCCCCCTCTCTCATATACCTCTACACCCCATCTCTCCATCTCATCCTCGGCCTCCCCCTCCCTCTTTCCCCCTCCACCTCACTCACATACACTCTCTTCGTCAGTCCTTCACCCTCCATCCTCTCCACATGGCCAAACCACCTCAGTGTGTTCCTCATAACGCTTCCTATCACATCCACATCAACACCACAACGCTCCTTTATATCCTCATTCGTCAGCCTGTCTCTCCATGTGACTCCACAGGCTCCTCTTAAATAACTTATTTCCACGGCTCTCACTATTGACTTTTGTCCTTCCAACAACGTCCAAGCTTCACTTCCGTACGTTAGAGTTGGTATCACAATACTGTCATGTAGTAACTTTTTCACTTCCATGCTCACTTCACTGTTTCTTATCACTGCTTTCAGAGAACCAGCAACCTTTCTTCCCTGCTGTACCCTTTCAAGCACTTCACCCTCCAAACCTCCATCCTTACTCATCACACTACCCAAGTACTTAAACGTACTCACATTTTCCAATTCCCCACCATCCAACATCGCTGTACATTCACTGACTTCACCTCTCTCAAAGACCATCACTTTACTCTTCCCTACATTCACCTTTAGATTCCGTTTCTTACACACTCTCTCAAACTCATCCACCAAGCCTTGCAGCTCCCCTTCGTCTTCACTCAACAACACGGTAGCATCTGCAAACAACAGTACAGGGAGTTTCCAAACACTATCCTCTCTCACCAGGGCCACTCCAACATCCACTACCCTACCTTGTACCTCTTTTATTACCCCATCCATGTACAGATTGAACAACCATGGAGACATGACACATCCCTGTTTCAAACCAACTTTCAAAGAGAAAAATTCACTTAGTTCACCATCCACACGCACTGCAGCCTTCGCACCATCGTACATACTCTTCACAGCATTCAACAACTTCCCATCTATTCCATATATTCTTAACACTTTCCACAATCCTAGTCTATCCACCCTGTCATATGCTTTCTCCAAATCCATAAAAGCCGCATACAGCTTCTTTCCCTTCTCTAGAAACTTTTCCACTAAAGATCTGAGAATGAATATCTGATCTACACAACCTCTTCCCTTCCTAAAGCCTCCCTGTTCTTCTCCAACTAATTTCTGTTCTTTCCCTAACTCTGTCAATAAGTATTCTACCATACACTTTTCCTATTATACTAAGAAGACAAATGCCCCTATGATTACCACACACTTCTTTTTCCCCTTTTCCTTTGTACAAGGGAATAATTATAGCCTACCTGACTTCCAATCCTCCGGGACTCTACCTTCCTCCCAGGCCAATCTGCACATCTTCCACATCCATTCTACTACTATCTCTCCCCCATGCTTCAGCATTTCACCACACACTCCATCAATTCCTGGGGCTTTCCCTGATTTAACTTTCTTCATTGCTTCCACAACTTCTATCCTACTGATTTCTTCCTGTCTTCTCACCTCCCTCCTTCTCCCAGCCATTCCCCAGCCACTTATACTCGCATTACTTCCATCCTCCACGTTCAACAATTCCTTAAAGTGTTCTCTCCATCTGCTCACTTTTTCTCCCTTCTCCACTAGTAATCTACCATTTTTATCTTTCACTCCCCTGCTAACTTCACTTCCACCCTGTCTTACTCTTTTCACCTCTCTCCAGAACATTTTCTTACAGTCCCTCCACTTTACACTCAAATTCCTCCCAAATTCCTCATCCACTCTCTTCTTACTCTCTCTTACTAATCTTTTCACCTCTCTCTTTCTTTCTACATATAACTCTCTCTTCCGCCTCTCAACTTCTTCCACGCCCCTATTTCTCATCCATTCATTGTATGCTTTCTTCTTTTGTGCCACAGCCCGTTTCACCTCTTCAGTCCACCACGCTGTTCCTTGCACCCCCCTCCGTCTTCTCTTCCTTCCACACACCACATCACATGCTGCACATATTTCTTCTGTAAATATTCTACACACACCTTCCACGTCCCCCATCTGCTCCAACTCATATTTGCCCAGTCGTTCCTCCACTTCTCTCTTATACTCTGCCTTTTTCTCATCCTCTTGTAACCTTTCCACTCTCCTTGCAACTACTCCTTCCTCTCGTCTTTCCGTTCTTCTATTCCTCCATCTTACTTGAACTTTAACTCTGGCCACCACCAAGTAGTGGTCAGAAAGTCCACTCCCCCAACCTCTATAAACTCTTGCATCCAATATACATCTTCGCATCCTTTCATCCACACACACATAATCAATCATTGCCTTCCTTTCACTCAATTCACCACCCACCCTTCTCATCACTCGCCATGTATACCTGTGGATCATTTTATGCCTGAAGAAGGTATTGGCTATCACCAACCCCCTCCCAGCACAAATGTCCACTAACGTACTCCCATTCTCATCTATCTCAGCAGGCACACCCCACTCACCAACTATTCCATCCACCTTCACATTCCCAACTTTACCATTCATATCACCAATCAAAAACACTCTATCATTCCTTCCAAACTTTTCCATGCACACTTCTACATTTGTCCAGAACTCTTCTCTCACTCTTCTAGCACGATCTTGCGTTGGCGCATACACACACACAATCGGCCACATTTGTATTCCAACTTTCAACTTTACCCACACAATCCCTGATCCAACTGATCCATACTGTCTTATGCTCCTCTTCCATCTTTTACTCACAACTATACATACTCCTTCCTTTGCCCTCTCATTCTCACCTACTCCTGCACATATACCCCATCCATACTCCCATTCTCTCACACTTTCTCCTCTCCATTTTGTTTGTTATTCCACATACATCCACTTTCGCATCCTCAAGCACCTGGACAATCTCTCTCTCTTTCACCTCATCATTTGCTCCCCTTACATTCCACGTTCCAATTGCAATGTCCTTTGTCCGGTCCTTGGTCGTCAACGTTTGGTCAGTCCTTGTCCGAGGCTTATTGTTTGTTTTTTTAATTAGTTGTTTTCCGGGGAGGGGCACTAACCCTCCGCCAACCCTTTTAGTCGCCTTTTACGACAAGCAGGGATACTGGGGGAGTATTTTTGACAAACCCCCCTACCCCCAGGGGGTAGGGCCGTAACCTCCAGTAATCCGCCAAGCACTAGCAACAAGCAACATCTTCAACAACTCCGACCATATGGCAACAACCTACAAGCCTCTCCATTGCTACTCTTAAGCTAAGTAACTAAATGACCCTTAGTGGCGAAAGACTGGGCGAATAATATTTCACCAGGGTTCCAGCTTTTATTTGAGGATCCTTAAATAGATCGTTTAGTTGCTTAGTAGGGAACACAACCTACACGTCATTACGATCCAGGTGAGTCCTGGGAGTAAGACATATATATCCGGACAAATTATGTAGTGTTGTAGGCCTATTTTTGTCTTGTTTAGTGCAAGTGATTAGCCAGTTAAATATTTACGACACTACCGGGGGTATATTCTAAATTTTTCTAATTTTACCCCCACACACTGATCTTTGCATCAAATCTGAGTGTTTCCAATGGTATTTGGTGTGATTCATTTGATTTTGCCCTTCAAATCTATTGCCAATCAATGGTTTCAAAGGAATGAATATTTTTGCAGTCACCTTAGAATCCACTATTTCTTTTTAGAAATAAAGGTCAAAATGAACAGAATCACACCCAAAACCATAGGAAACAGTCAGGTTTGATGAAAAAATATGTACTGTGGGCCTACTACTTACCCTAACCCAACCCAACCTAATGTAACCTAACCACCTAACCTAACCTAACCCAACTCAACCTAATGCAAGTATTATCATTTGCGAGCAAAGTGCATAGAATGAAAAATGGTCTATATTGGCCCAGAACTTATTTGGTAAACTTATGTTTCTAAGAATCTCTGGTTGTGCGAATCTAAAAATTGTCTGAAATGAGCACTACCAGATACCCAATAATCACAAGGCAATGTGACCCTATGGCAGAAATTCCCCGCATATTCAATACGTTGTTATCACAAATGAATATAATCTTGATAATTCCTTTCCCCTGAAAGTATGCACTGATAAAGAGTTCATAATGCAGGCCCAGTTCATGCAACATACAAGGAGTGCTGCCTGTTGCATGCACACCTGAATGAACCAGACATGCACTCATACAGCTTGTTGGCCAACTTAATACTTAAATGGCCAATCATCTGCACCCAAAAGAAAAAAAATAGATATAAAAATATATATATAAATCTGGCAGGTGCAACATCTGCATGAAGAAGTTAGCTCATCTTCTACCAAACTGAATAAGGCATGCCAAACTCTTGTCTGGATGATCCTACATTCAAATTTTATCCAACCAACATATAGTCAGCTGCCTAGGCTCATCATCGTCCATACCAAAATATTTGACAAACTCATTACCTGCTGCCAAGAAAACTATTGGCCTCTTCTCAGCTACCTAGTCACAAACAGACACTTATCAAAAACCGCCTTAAACTCATACTCCTGACATGATCTAACCAGTAATACAACCATTTTCTTTTTTTTTTTTTTTTTCCAATGTGTAGATGGGAAGTGGGAGGTAAAAATCTGGAGATACTTGTGTTGGGGTATGTTCACCTTATACAATCTGCTTCAGACAATTATGGAAGTTTGATTTTCCTTAATAGTAAAACAATGGCCGTAAATTTACTGGCGCTGCCAAGCCTAATAAGTACGTAAAATGAAGCAATAACGTATTATCTTTTACTCACCAAACTTTTGATATGTGTTAGATCTTACAAATATCAAAACCTAACCAGTCCATGATTCCAGTTGTTTCCTACCATCAACAACATAACTTTTTGACCACATTACAAACATGATGGTCACAAATGTGTTGTCTCCAGCATTATTAAGCTTGCCACCACTACACCATAATATCATTAAGAGTTCTGTCTACTTTCCCATACACTGTCACTGAGAGTACCTTGTTCCTAGGGTTCTCAACAAGCACCCCAAGTTTGTAAATTTAAAACTTTCCTTATATAATGCCCTTCATCTTTCCAGTGGTTAACACAGCTGCTTTATGTACCTAGTGCCTGTTGCCATTAAAGACGACAACGCAGTGACCTGGGTCGTGTATTCCTCTACAAGAGTGGACACAACAGTCGCAGACTCTTGTCTGTCTGCAAACAACGGAAAAGTTCCCATCTGGAGAGAAGAACTACTGCTTAAATCGAAAATATCTGATTCTCCAATATCAGTATCTGCCATGCTGCTTTGCGTCATCAGCTGACCGGGGTGTTTGTTTACATTCGTCAGTACAGCTCGAGTACTGTTTTTGCGGGGCCACTTTGGCTTAAGCCAAAGAGCGAAGCCAGGCTTGAGCCTCAGGCCTCACAAAAACGCGCCTTATGTTACGGTACAAGGAATTTGTGAAACCAGTGATTTCATGAAATCCCTAGGGAATTCATGAAATGAGTTAAAACTAGGGTGAGTTAATTAAGGTTAGGTTAATTTAGGCCACGGTTAAGTTTAGGTTGTCAGACTAGGTTAGTTAGGTTAGGTTAGGTCAGACTTATATGAATGCTTAACATATTTTAGTCTTCATATAAATTAATGTAACCTAACCTAACCGAACTAACCTAGCCTAAACTTAACCTAGATTATCACAGGCTAACCTAATTGTAGCCTAAATTAACCTAACCTTAATTAACCCACCCGAATTTAAACTCATTTCATGAACTCCCTAGGGATTTCGTGAAATCACTGGTTACACAAATTCCCTGTAACATATACATCTGAATCAAGGAGGTTTTAGCAGTAAACTTCTACAATCGATTCAGTGAATGGTCATAGCAAGGAAACGAGAAGCAGAATTCTTGTTATTTATGCTTAATAAAAGGACTATTTCCAGTGGTTTCTCTATGGAAGTATGTATACAGTATGTACATGTTTGGAAAAAACACATCCTTTTTAGGTGGTACCTTAACATATACTGTACCTAGCTCAGGTATTACACAAAATGAAAAGGTTAGATTTTCAAAAATGTCCTATTTAGCTGTTGTTTGTAATGTATCCTTGGTGGTAATGGACATTTTTTTTTTTTTTTTTTTTTTAATGCAGGTTTTAAGGTAATCAATAACATTAAGGCCTTTACTGAAATAGTTGTTAAACTACTGTATAGTATCAGGCCCAGTTCATTATTTTTGCCAGGAACCTAACAAAGTAAATTATTTGTTCAAACTTTGGATTTTTTATTTTCTCCCTCTTCTTGGCTAGTATTCATCATCACAATGTTGATGTTACGTTTAAGACCAACATACTGAGAAAACCTATAGTTCATTGCAAACGTCTTGCCCTCTGAGAATCTAAGTCTGTTGATACGGTGACCAGTTTTAGGAATGAGTATAGCCAATTAAACAATGCATGTTTCAGGGTAGGAAAGTAATGGAAAATGGCTTCAAATGTCCATTATGTTGGAAGTTTTCTTATGCAAAAGTCGAAGGTAGTAAATGTTCATGGAAAGATGTAAACAGATTTCTATCTATCTGTCTATCTATCTATATACCTAGGCTGCTTCCCCCAAGGAAAGGGAGGTAGCCGAGACAGGACGACTCACTCTCCATTTACTCATCCATTCTAGCTACTTTTAAAATCTACACTGATCATAAATGACCACAAGACTCACTGGACTATAAAAAAAATATATATATTTCTACAAAGCATGCTGGTTCAGCCTAAAATATGATGCAGACTCATGGGTAAAGTATAATATCCTTAAATAGCAACCTCACTTAAGGTCATATATATCTATCTACCTATGTATAGACTGATGTCTCATTCCCCAAAAGGTGTGACCATAAACAAATCACCCCCATGTCACTCTGTCACCTGCCATCTGGCTGGCCTCAATCCAACCCCCTCTCATATACCTCCCCATCATTCCACCTCATCCTTGGTCTCCCTTTCTCTTTTGCCCCCTCTACCTCACTCACATAAACCCTCCTAGACAGTCTTTCTTCTTCATTCTCTTCACATGACCAAACCACCTCGGCATAGTTCTCTGAACTTTCTTAATCTCATCCACATCAATACCGCAGGGTTCCTTCCTCATTCGTCTGTCTGTCTCTCCATGAAACTCTGTTAGCTTAAGGTAATATGACAGTAAAATTCTGTTTCTGTTCAGTCACTGAACATAGTTACTTGATTTTCAGATTATATCTTTATACCCTGCATTACTCATAAAACGGATAATAGCCATGCAGGACGTAACCCATCCTCAAAGACCTGTAACATATACATGAGATCTAATAATTATATCATATGCATGAAGTTTATTGTCATACTTATCACAATAATTTTCAGGTTTTCAAAATAATTTTACATTAACAAATACTGACCCATGACAGGCAAGGAAATACAGTTACATATGTGTGTATGTGAAAGAGAGAGTTACATATATATATATATATACACACATAAACAGTGTAGATATATAGGGGTGGTGTGGCAGCCTTGCCTGGCATAATTTAGGGAAGTAGCAGACAATCAGGCCTCGACTCCGTTCACTCCACTGACAATGTACTTTTCCTTGTGAGAAACCGTACAATAGTTACCTCCTGCAGCAGTGATCCCTAGTACATTAAAAAAATTCCGAGGGTGGTCACTTAACTAATAGAGCCCTCCGTGATCCACAGCCAGTCACAGGTCAAAACTAAAAGTTGTGACCTTTAACTAGGGGCTGTCTGTGCAAAAGATCATAAACTGCAATCTTTAAATCACTACTGTACTACATTTGAAGCATTGCATTTCATAAGCCATGAACAACCATGTAGAGAAGTTCTTCACTTTGCTGCCAGCTGTATGAATTGTTGATATTGTAGGTGTATGTTTGTTATGTGACACTAATATGAAACAACAACAGTAGGAGAAGGAACGATACTCTGTTTTGGGGAGCAATACCAAATCCTGGCAATGTTGAAGAACCTTTGCTTTTGGCTGTACCTTACAACATAATATTTAACTAAAACTTGATTTGTTTTTTTTCAAAGAGTAACACTGAAATAAAAGCAGATTTGTTACCCACATTAAAGGAGTACGTATGCATCATCAGGTTAATTCCATTATTATCAGCTATCAAAACAAACATTTAATGCAGCCACAAACTTTCTGGGCAACTGCTTTCCCATCTACGGAAGTTCTTTGCTTTGCTGCCAGCTGTATGAATTGCTGATATTGTACGTTTATGTTTGTTATGTGACACTAATATGAAACAACAGTAAGAGAAGGAACGATACTCTGTTTTGGGGAGCAATATCAAATCCTGGCAGTGGGTTATTGAAGAACCTTTGCTTGTGGCTGTACCTTACAACATAATATTTAATTGAAACTTGATTTGTTTACAAACAGTAACACTGAAATAAAAGCAGATTTGCTACCCACATTCAAGGAGCATGTATGGATCATAAGGGTCATTCCACTATTATTATCAAAAATATTTCATTCAGCCACACACTTTCTGGGCAACTGGTTTCCCATATAAAAAAAGTAACGTCATAATCCATGCTTTAACATGCCCAAAAGTTGACATATCAGACTTGGCTGTCACATAACTCAGTCCATATCTGGATTTCTAATATGCCTCTCAACCTGCACCCTTCTTGGAACATATCAAATGCCTCAAACATTTACAAGATCTGCCCCAAATACTATGTATAACAAACTAAGAACAATCACAGAAATTTTACAAGTTCGGCACACAAAAAGTATATAGTGCTTCTGCACAATTTCACACTCAACATGAGATTGTTACACAAAACACACAAACCATCTCTCTATGGGCTACCTTTGGTAGTCTGCAGTGACAGTGAATACTTAATATGAAAGACTGATATCTATGTGGTTCTGGAATGATAGGGAGTGTTGTTATAGGAAATGGCTTCAAGACACCATCTCTAAAACAATGAGGTAGATGATTCCTCATACTTTCCTGCACAAAATCTTGGGTTTCAGGAGGGATTCCATAACAAAGACTCGTCGCAGTAGCAACAGCATATAAGCCACAGTCTGAAGCTCCCTTCTGCTGTTTCATGTGAGCAATATCCACAGTTATTATTGGACTGCTGGACTTTAGCAAGGCAGCAATCTATTAAACTTGTCATCATGTTCAATGAAAGCATAAATCATACGGTACTATCGTACACTCTGACAGCATCACGACTACAACCAATGTTACTAACAGTTACCCAATGACAACTGCGTACTTTAACAATTTGTATCCAGTTATTTTTTGGAGCTCGTACTTGGACACAATTTTTACTGTCAAAAATGACAGTTGAGTGGAACCCAAAAATGGATGCGAAACTTCTTCCAAGTAAATTCTGAGTATGGTCAATATGGTTTTCATTTAGCCATGTTTCTGGAGTAGATATTTCATTTGCTGCTACTGTTGGATCATAATGTGCAGGAGCTAAGTGGACCTCAGACTGTAGCTTTGGTGGCTGCCTTTCCACTCTGCAATCACCTGCATGACAGAATGGGCATTAGTTCATAAAGTTACAGTTTTGAAACATACCACTAAATGTGTTTCCCATGATGATACAATATAAGGTACGAGTATACTGCACTTCTATAATGCCCAATAACTGCAACCCTCCCATGCTAATTATCCCCCCCCCCCCAAAAAAAAAGGTAACAGCATCTGCCATTGCCTTAATGTACAACTACCCTTAGGTTACTCAGCACTGAGTGATGTGAAACTTTTTTCTGTAGGCCGGATAAATTACTGTAATTAATGTAGATGGTCACCACATAACCGAACCACCTGCTATATGTTGGCAAACAAATAATACCACAAAAATGCCTTGAATACACACCTTCAACAATGAAAAAGGATTAAACAAGCGACACAGTACTGATGACATGGAATGTGAAAGCTGCAAATGAGAGAAAAGCAAGGGAGATTGTTCAGGTGGTTGGTGATGCAAAAGAGGATATACGCCAGTTAACAGAAACCAGATGGCTCGGTGAGAATGGGAGTATGGACTTGGGGATATGTGTCATAGAAGATAAGAGGGCAAAGGAGGGCATATGTATTGCTGTATGTTAGAGATGGATGATTTTAAGAGAACATGGAAAAGTTGGATCTCAGGTTGTATAAGTAAGAATGACAATGAGAATGCAAGTGTGGGTGATTGTGTGTATGTCACAAATTACAACCGTGCAGGTAAAGTAAAAGATTAGGCTTGAGTGTGTAAGTAAGCAAGCATGAAAAAGTTAGAATGAAGTGAGTGAGTTGTTTTAACTGTGTATGTTAATGTAAATGTTGGGAATGTCAGGGTAGGTGGGATGGATGATGAGTAAGGTGTACACTATTAAATGGACTGAAAAGGTAAGGGCCTGGCAAAAGACAATAGCAAATTCCATCATCCAATCCTACGTTGCCCCATGAGAAGCGTAGCAGCCTGGAGCTAGGCAAGTTGGTCCTGACATTTAAGATGAGAGTGACCAGCCTCACTCATCCCTGAGTGGCATTACGTGAACAAAAAACCCCAACCACCCCTTGGATGTAAAACTTCACCGGCTCAATCTGACTGGAGTGCCGTAATTACCCACTAAACCACCAAGCGCCAAAACTTGGTTATATGATTACCACCCAGCATAGTAAATCTGACTCAAATACATCCATAAGGATGCAAGGCATGTAAGGAGGCTGGGATGTGAGTCAGATGAATAGAAAGTGATGACTGCTATTGACTGGGAATATGGAAGAAGTGTAACTGTAAAGTGGAGTAAATATTCAAAGGACTGATGACGTGTTGGCTATTTAATGTTGTTGTTGCCACAATAAATTCTCCAAGTAGTACTGTACCTGCTATGGTCACTGGCAATAAGTTGTACAGCTCTTTGATGAAAATATATTGTGTGGCTATTTGAAGGGATCGTTGCCATGGGTAACACTTATGGCAGTGCATGCTATGGTCTTTGCCAACCATGGATTTCCTACGAGTAATTTTTTATTTGCCTACCAAAGGATGGCACATTGGTTCTGCATGTTTTTTTTTTTTTTTCTTTTTTATGCGAGGAAGAAGGAACCAAAGGCCATGACCCCGCAGTAACAGTTCCCTCCAAGAGAAAAACAAAACACAATAGAGAGCCAAATTCAAGATCCGATCATTTTGAGATGCCTGGACACACTGCGTTTGAAAGACTGGAGATGATAGGCAGCAGGAAATACAGATAGAGGGAGACAGTTCCAGAGCTGACCTGTTGCATAAATGAAAGACTGGGAGTAACGGTTAACTCTTGCATTAGAGAGTTGGACAGAAAAGGGATGAGAGTTTGCTGCCAGACGCGCCCGTCGTAGAGGTGGAGGAATGCAAGCAGACAGTTCAGAGGAGCAGTGACCATTAAAGTAGCGATAGAAAAGAGATAAAGATGCAACAGTGCGGCGAAGAGACAGAGGTTGAAGGGAGTCAGTATGAGGAGGAGAGTCAGTATGAGGAGGAGAGTCAGTATGAGAGACGAAAAGCCTTTGACTCCACCCTATTGAGAAGAGCTGTATGTGGGGAGCCTCCCCACACATGAGAGTTGTACTCCATACAGGGGCGGATAAAACCCCTGTATAGAGTCAACAATTGTGCAGGGGTAAAGAAAGAGCGGAGTCGGCTTAGCACACGCAATCTCTTGGAAGCAGATTTTACAAGAGATGTAATATGATCTTTCCAAGATAAGTCCTGAGTAAATGAAACCCCAAGCATGTTCAAGGATGATGCAGGATTAAGCTGAATATTATTAAATATTAATGGGTATACCTGTGGAAGATTTTGTCGGGTTGATAGGTGTAAGAACTGAGTCTTAGATGCATTAAAGACAACCATATTATTTTTACCCCAGTCAGAGATACGAGCCAAGTCAGACATTAGGTGTGCCATAGCCTCATCCCTTGTTTCTTGAAGTAACTGTTGAGATGGGCATTGCGGGAACCGAAAGGAAAGGTGAAGGGTGGAATCATCAGCGTATGAGTGGATAGGGTTAGATGTAGAGCTTAGAAGATCACTGATGAATAAAAGGAAGAGAGTTGGTGATAGGACAGAGCCCTGAGGAACACCACTGTTGATAGATCTAGGAGAAGAACGATGGCCGTCTACAACAGCGGCTATAGAACGACCAGAAAGGAAGCTAGCGATGAAGGCACAGATAGAAGGATAGAAACTGTAGGAGGGCAGTTTGGAAATTAAAGATTTATGCCAGACTCGATCGAAAGCCTTTGAGATGTCAAGTGCAATGGCAAAGCTTTCGCCAAAGTCCCAAAAGGAGGATGACCAGGAGTCTGAAAGGTAGGTGAGAAGATCGCCAGTGGAGCGTCCCTGACGGAACCCATACTGACGATCGGAAAGAAGGTTGTGATAGGAAAGATGCCTTAAAATTTTTCTATTAAGAATTGACTCGAAAACTTTTGAAATACAGGACGTTAAAGCAATTGGACGATAGTTGGAGGGTTGGGAGTGGTCATCCTTCTTTAGGACTGGCTGAATAAGAGCAAACTTCCAGCAAGAAGGAAAGGTACAAGTTGACAGACAAAGGCGAAAGAGTTTCCCTAGGCAGGGTGTAAGCACAGAAGCACAGTTCTTGAGAACAATAGGAGGGAACCCATCAGGCCCATATGCCTTGTTAGTACTGAGGCCAGTGATGGCAGAAAATACATCAACTGAAGAAATTTTAATGTCAGCCATGAGGAAGTCAGAGGGGAGAAGTGATGGAGGAACAGCACCGGAATCGTCTAAGGTGGAATTGGAGGAGAAAGTCTGTGCGAAGAGATCTGCTTTAACAGTAGAAGAAATAGCTACAGAACCATCCGAGTAGAAAAGAGGAGGGAAGGATGATGAGGTAAAGTTGTTAGAAAGATTTTTGGCAAGGTGCCAGAAGGAGTGGGAAGAATTCGAGTTGGAGAGTTGGGAGCATTTAGTATGGATGAAATTATTTTTAGTAGAGCGAAGAACAGACTTAGCACGATTCCGGGCAGAAACGTAAAGATGATGTGATTCAGGGGTGGGTTGGCTCCAGTACCTTTTGTAGGCCTTCTCCTTGTTGCGGACAGCATTAGAACAAGTGTGATTAAACCAAGGCTTTCTTGCGTTAGTCAAAGGATATGAGAAAGGAATGTATGCTTCCATGCCCGAGAGAATAACCTCCGTAATGCGCAAGGCACACTCAGATGGCTCACGGCCATGGAAGCAATAATCATTCCAGGGAAAATCAAAGAAGTACTGCCTGAGGGACTCCCAGTTCGCAGCTCCAAAATGCCACAGACGACGTTTCCCTGGAGGGTCCATAGGCCGTACCGGAGTAATAGGACAGGTTAAGGTAATAAGGTTGTGATCGGAGGAGCCCAACGGAGAGAAAAAATTAACAGAGTAAGCAGAAGGATTAGTTGTGAGGAAGAGGTCAAGTATGTTGGAGCTCTCTCCAAGGCGGTCAGGGATACAGGTAGGGTGCTGTACAAGCTGCTCTAGGTCATTTAGAATAGAAAAGATGTAGGCTTGTTCACCAGGGGGATCCGTGAAAGGAGAGGAGAGCCAAAGGTGGTGGTGAACATTGAAATCTCCAAGAATGGAGATTTCAGAGAAAGGAGATATGGACAGAATGTGTTCCATCGTAGAAGTAAGATAGTTGAAGAATTTTTGATAGTCGGTAGAATTAGGGGATAAGTAAACAGCACAGATATATTTAGTCAGAGAATGACAGGAAAGCCGAAGCCAGAGTGTGGAGAATTCAGAAGAATCAAGTTCAGGAACACGAGAGCAAGATAAGTCGTTGCGTATGTATACACAGCAGCCACCTTTGGCTTTGAAATGAGTATAGAGAAAGTAGGAGGATACAGAAAAGGGTTTGCTGTCGGTTGCCTCAGACAGCTGAGTCTCCGTCAGAAAAAGAAGGTGAGGTTTAGAGGAGGAGAGGTGGTGCTCAACAGAGCGAAAGTTAGATGAAAGGCCGCGAATGTTGCAGAAATGAAGAAGAAGAGAGTCAGACAGAGGTTCCAGGCACCTCGAGTCGTCACCGGGAGAGGGGCAGATGGCAGGGGCATTTATGGTCCCCTCCCCTGAGGACTCCGAGGCTTGGTTAATCGACGCCATTTTTGATGAATTTTGAATAGGAAGTGTAGTGTGTACTGTGCATGTAGTCTGGTGAAGATAGTTAGAGAAATTTGTACTGGAGAGCATGCTGGCCTACTCTCTGTGTAACTGAGACACTGAAAAAGTTCAGCAAAGGGGGATGGTCAGGAACTAGTCCTGAGGGCTGATGAAACGGGAGCTCCAGCACTCCCTGTCATCAGCTTTCCATCCACCTCGGGAGTACTGCCCTGCTCGACTGGTGCTACAAAATGATTCAGAGTGACTCTCAGCACCACTTCTCATCAGCCTGAAAGTTAATGAAATATGTAACAGCATTTATGCAGGAGAATCTAAAAATTTCTACTAAACTAACAAAAAGTGTCGATATAATCAAAAGTTTGATGTGTTTGTGGATCAACTGATTCATAACTGTTTGGTTGTGCACACATACAGTGATTTTTACTGTGCATACCAGCAAATACAAATATGGAGATATGGTACTCCATTTTGCATTACAACCTAGGTCCTTGGAATATTCTCCTTTACACATGGTCTTCAAAGTTTATATAAGCAGAAAACAAAGGAAGTACAATCCTAGTCCTCATTTGGTTCCACAGTTATTACACATAACAGCTGTTTCCTCGATTACGGCAACCACTCAGTGCAGGCACTTGAAGAGTCCACAACATGGACAGAAAGGGTGGTGGTCAGCCGCACATACCGAACAAAAAGTAACTTATGTCCTGGAATCGAACCTGATGTTGTTAAAGTGCAATGCATGCAATGAAGCTCATGGTAAGCACTGTAAAATGTCATAATACTGATACCTTGCTTTCGTATGCAAATGGCTCTTCAGATGTGGACGAAGCTGATCATATGGAATTCAGCATTTTAAGTTTTCTTTGGTCTTCACTGACTGTAATGCCACTCACTGGTTGCAGTCAATGTCAAGCACTCTGTAAAACAAGGAAAGAGATTAGACCACGAGAAAGTCTCAGTGCACATTACACAGAAGCCAATTTGAATTTAGGGGTAACCATCATTTCCACACTATATTTTGTGCTGCCATCTAATTACTTTACCTTTATCATTCATTTCCTGGGTCTGCCCTCATTTCTTCAAATTTTCTCCCAACTTTCTTGTCAACTCTTCCTACTCTTCTTTCCAGGTGGTAGGTGTGGGTTCCTCACCCACTCACTTGCAGCTGAGCTACCCACGTCATTCCCTACCTTCGTCATCCTTCCCATTCTTTCTATTTTCTCCAATCCTTCTTGTCACCTCCAACTACTAACTCTTCTTTCCTCAACAGCAACCCTTCTTTCCCCTCCAGGTGGCTAAAAACTTAGACAGAAACCTAATAGTTTCCAACACTGCGTCATATTCATACAACAAATGACAGAATTACAGAGTCTTCTATTTGACCATGTTAACTGGACGGAGATGCAAATTCAGCATCCATCCAGGAACCAAGCTTCAACACTCTCCTTGCACCTCAGACAACCAGCCACTGTGTGCCACAGGAGAATATCAGGTCACTGTATGGGACAGCCCCAGTGGGATACTTGCTTGGCTGCAGTTGCTTGTCCAGACACATTAGGTCATAATACAACATAAAAACCAATGCTATTTTTTGGTACAACTTACTTGTACGGACCACTCCACTTGGGTTCCATCCTTCCACTCTTGCGGGAAACATTTCTCAAGTTCTTTCGAAGCACCATCTGTCCTACATGGATACTGAAGGTCTTGACACCCTTGTGCTGCCTCAACATACTGTATTCTGCCTTCTGCTTCTTCTGGGCTGCTTTAATATTCTGTCTGTACTGTAAAAATAATAGGAACCAAAAACTGATTACACAAAAGTGCTTGTATTCCAGGAATTTCTAGATGTGAATACAGTGCACCCTTGTTTCACAGGCCTGTTGTGGGTGGGATGGTTTTCGTGTAAAAAATATAAATGATTACACAGTACTATTATATACATAACTGCAAATCTTGGCTGGAAATCTCAGTATTATTTGAAGAATACTCTATTATTATCATGCTAAATGTTGTACCATATTCAAACTCAACCAAACAAGAATAATGTTAACATCATTTAACGACTTATTAAGCTATCATCATGAATGATCTATCTCTATCTATTACCAGATGCCTCAATCCCATTTGGGGTGGCCACAAACAAATTGCCTCCAAGTCGTCCTGTCCCCCGCCATTTTACTGCCCTCCTCCCAACTCACACCCCCATCGCTCATATACCTCTCCATCCCATCCCTACATCTCATCCTCGGCCTCCCCCTCCCTCTTTCCCCCTCCACCTCACACACATACACTCTCTTCGTCAGTCTTTCACCCTCCATCCTCTCCACATGGCCAAACCACCTCAGTGTGTTCCTCATAACACTTCCTATCACATCCACATCCACACCACAACGCTCCTTTATATCCTCATTCGTCAGCCTGTCTCTCCATGTGACTCCACAGGCTCCTCTTAAACAACTCATTTCCACTGCTCTCACTCTTGACTTGTGTCCTTCCAACAACGTCCAAGCTTCACTTCTATACGTTAGAGTTGGTATCACAATACTGTCATGTAGTAACTTTTTCACTTCCATGCTCACTTCCCTGTTTCTTATCACTGCTTTCAAAGAACAAGCAACCTTTCTTCCCTGCTGTACCCTTTCAAGCACTTCATCCTCCAAACCTCCATCCTTACTCATCACACTACCCAAGTACTTAAACATATTCATATTATCCAATTCCTCACCATCCAACCTCGCTGTACATTCACTGACTTCACCTCTCTCAAAGACCATCACTTTACTCTTCCCTACATTCACCTTTAGATTCCGTTTCTTACACACTCTCCCAAACTCATCCACCATGCTTTGCAGCTCGCCTTCGTCTTCACTCAACAACACAGAATCATTTGCAAACAACAGTACAGGGAGTTTCCAAACACTATCCTCTCTCACCAGGGCCACTCCAACATCCACTACCCTACCTTGTACCTCTTTTATTACCCCATCCATGAACAGATTAAACAACCATGGAAACATGACACATCCCTGTTTCAACCCAACCTCCAAAGAGAAAAATTCACTTAGTTCACCATCCACACGCACTGCAGCCTTAGCACCATCATACATACTCTTCACAGCATTCAACAACTTTCCATCTACTCCATATATTCTTAATACTTTCCACAATCCTTGTCTATCCACCCTGTCATATGCTTTCTCCAAATCCATGAATGCTGCATACAACTTCTTTCCCTTTTCTAGAAACTTTTCCACTAAAGATCTAAGAATGAATATCTGATCTACACAACCTCTTCCCTTCCTAAAGCCTCCCTGTTCTTCTCCAACTAATTTCTCTGTTCTTTCTCTAACTCTTGTCAATAAGTATCCTACCATACACTTTTCCTATTATACTAAGAAGACAAATGCCCCTATGATTACCACACACTTCTTTTTCCCCTTTTCCTTTGTACAAGGGAATAATTATACCTGACTTCCAATCCTCCGGGACTCTACCTTCCTCCCAGGCCAATCTGCACATCTTCCACATCCATTCTACTACTATCTCTCTCCCATGTTTCAGCATTTCACCACACACTCCATCAATTCCTGGGGCTTTCCCCAATTTAACTTCTTCATTGCTTCCACAACTTCTATCCTACTGATTTCTTCCTGTCTTCTCACCTCCCTCCTTCTCCCAGCCATTCCCCAGCCACTTATACTCACATTACCTCCATCCTGTGTGTTCAACAATTGCTTGAAGTGTTCTCTCCATCTGCTCACTTTTTCTCTCTTCTCCACTAGTAATCTACCATTTTTATCTTTCACTCCCCTGCTAACCTCATTCCACCCTGTCTTACTCTCTTCACCTCTTTCCAGAACATTTTCTTACAGTCCCTCCACTTTACACTCAAATTCCTTCCAAATTCCTCATCTACTCTCTTCTTACCCTCTCTTCCTAATCTTTTCACCTCTCTCTTTCTTTCTACTTATAACTCTCTCTTCCGCATCTCAACTTCTTCCACGCCCCTATTTCTCATCCATTCATTGTATGCTTTCTTCTTTTGAGCCACAGCCTATCTCACCTCTTCAGTCCACCACGCTGTTCCTTGCACCCCCCTCCATCTTCTCTTCCTCCCACACACCACATCACATATTTCTTCTGTAAATATCCTGCATACACCTTCCACGTCTCCCATCTGCTCCAATTCATATTTGCCCAATCGTTCCTCCACTTCTCTCTTATACTCTGGCTTTTTCTCATCCTCTTGTAACCTTTCCACTCTCCTTGCAACAACTCCTTCCTCTCGTCTTTCCCTTCTTCTATTCCTCCATCTTACTTGCATTCTAATTCTGGCCACCACCAAGTAGTGGTCAGAAAGTCCACTCCCCCATAATCTCTTTCATCCATTACACATCTTCACATCGTTTCATCCACACACACATAATCAATCATTGCCTTCCTTTCATTCAGTTCACCACCCACCCTTCTCATCACTTGCCATGTATACCTGTGGATCATTTTATGCCTGAAGAGGGTATTGGCTATCACGAACCCCCTCCCAGCACAAATGTCCACTAACGCACTGCCATTCTCATCTATTGCAGCAAGCACACCCCACTCACCAACTATTCCATCCACCTTCACATTCCCTACTTTACCATTCATATCACCGATCAAAAACACTCTCTCATTCCTTCCAGACTTTTCCATGCACACTTCCACATTTGTCCAGAACTCTTCTCTCACTCTGCTAGCACGATCTTGTGTTGGCGCATACACACACACAATCGCCCACATTTGTATTCCAACTTTCAACTTTACCCACATAATCCTTGACCCAACTGATCCATACTGTCTTATGCTCTTCTTCCATCTTTTACTCACAACTATACATACTCCTTCCTTTGCCCTCTCATTCTCACCTACTCCTGCACATATACCCCATCCATACTCCCATTCTCTCGCACTTTCTCCTCTCCATTTTGTTTCAGTCATTCCACATACATCCACTTTTGCACCCTCAAGCACCTGGACAATCTCTCTCTCTTTCACCTCATCATTCACTCCTCTTACATTCCACGTAGCCATTACCAAGTCCTTTGCCGGTCCTGGGTCGTCATCGTTTGGTCAGTCCTTGTCCGAGGCTTCTTGTTTGTGTTTTAAGTTAGTTGTTTTCCGGGGAGGGGCACTAACCCTCCGTCAACCCTTTTAGTCGCCTTTTACGACAAGCAGAGATACTGGGGGAGTATTCTTGAAAAAAAAACCCTACCCCCAGGGGGTATGATGTATTCATAATTATCATATTTATAATGAACAACTAAACTCCACTATACTATTATCATACTCACCTGGTTGTGCAGTTCTTTTTGTTTGATGCTTTATTCTACATACAAAGCTATGTCACTGGCACGAGGTATAATAGTAGACATCCATCAGGTACCTCAGGAGGACTGTCTGGCTCTGAATCAATATCATCTGTATCCTGAAATGATACAAGTGCATACCAATGTTTGAATATACAAGATAACTTTTCCAACACTGAATAAATGTCCATCATCATCATCATCATCATCATCATCAGCTAGACCTCCTTTCCCACCCTAGGGCAGGGTGAGACTCTACGGCAGGGTTAATAATTTATAGTCAGACTGAATACCTGTTTGGAAATTCCTGGTAAGTGTTGTCCTACAGACATGGGAATCTCGTGTTGCACATGGCAATTTGAGTCGTCTGATGGCCTGTCTTGCTCATAATTCAAAGTGCTTGTACCCTGAAATCAATTGAAATGGATTAGTAACACATACCTGATGCCCAAAAGCAAGGCTAATGTTGCAATACTGTCACAACATTACCAACCACAGTGACACAAATAAACCGGTAAGGTGTGAATCCGGTACTCTTCAGCCTTTGTGTGCGAAGGCTGTATGCCACTTCTTCAATGTACTGGTCCCAGTCATTGAACCTGTCACTGCATAACTCTGCTAGTCTAGTGTTGAAAGTTCTATTTGTCCTTTCAGTTAGGCCATTGGTCTGAGGATGATATGCAGATGTTATGCTCCTCTTGATGCCATAGACCTTGCACAAGTCACTGTTGACCTTTAAAGACACTGACAGTGGAGTTAGTACAGTATATACCATACTGCATTCTCAATGCTATTAGAGAAATATGTACTGAATTATTATAGTGTAACATGATTTCCCAAAAGGTATATCAACAGTTATAAATACAGTATATGCATATTTGCTCAATAGTGGAGGGGATGTCAAAAGATACATAATGCTCTCTATAATTTTGGAAGCATGGTACAGTACAAAAAAAAAAAAATACAGAGGCGCAGAACTCACGCCCCTGGTCTGACACAATTCTCAAAGGTGGACCCCATCTAGGAAACATACAAAGCAATCAACCCATGTGAAGATTTTCATTTCAAAATATACTGTTCAATATAGTGCATTATTTAACAGATTCATAACAGTAAAAACTCTTTTAAATTACCTATGGATAAAAGCCCTTATGCACTTAGCAATCCCACATGCTTTTTTTATCCTCAAGGGGAGAGAAATCCACAAACTTGGTGAAGAAGTCCACAAAGGTGAAAACATATCTGCGTCCTTCCTCAGTAGCTGACAGAGGACCTGGGTTAAAGTTTAGTAGGCACAACTACACATTACTGAGGCTGCAGGCAATGCAAGACGAAACCATTCCCATAGAACATAAAAAATACATAACATGCAAGCAGTTGAATCATACAGGCAAAGCATGTACAGTCAACTATCAATATTCCAGAATGTCTGGGAAGACCTTTCAGCATTTCTGAATAATGTGGATTCTTAAATAGTAAAATTTGGGGGGTTGCATGAAAGCCATATAAGCAACAAAATCCAATTATAAAGGTACTATATTGCAAAGCATAAATTGCCCAGACCTGAAATTCATATGTGGATTGAAGTGTGATTACTGATATAGACAGTCCATAAAAACTTACTCACACTGATACTGTTAATGACAAACATATCATCCTGACTTCATCCTTGATAGCCTACTGAAAAGACTACTTGATGTGGCTTGTAGGTAGTCATCATTCATCATCATCATCCAGACCTCCTTTCCCACCCTAGGGCAGGGTGAGGAGCAGCAATGTCCAGACAGCCCAAATTTGCCCAGTCCAAAGGGGCACGCTTCCATTCACTCATCATTGAAGCCCCCAGAATCCTGGCTCTATTGGATATGCCAAAAACATTCACCACATTCTGTAGCTTCACACAAACGTATCCAATAGGTAGTTAAGTTAACAAAAACATGAAGAAAACAATTTTTGGGGGGTGGATAACATACCAAAGTTGAAGGAATGATCTCTCATAATATTGCAGCAAATTCAGGTCTCAAACTGTCCTCATTCTTGGTTGTTATAGAAATTTGGTTGCCAATATATTGACAGTTGACTATAAAAAAAAAAAAAAAAAAAAAAATGAACCAAGTTTCATAATCCCTCATGCCAGTAGCCTACATTGAAAACATAACTGCTTCCCGAGTTCCTTATGCATGTGCATTTTTTACAGAACCCTGCTTCAGGTTCTCATACATGTATACCTGCTCCAAACAAGCCAAATCAGCAGTTTATTCTCAACTACTATCTAGGACTAATGAGGGGTCAGGAAGGACTTTCAGAAATAATTATGACCATTCTTTGTAACATACTGTATATCTACTTTTTTTTTCCCCCAAAGTAAGAGATTTTCCTTAGTCACTTTGGAGGGATTCTTTTGTGTGTGTGTGTGTTTTACATGAAAACTTGTGTTACAAGCATGTGAAAATCAGATGGCTGTACCTTAAAACACTCAATCAATCTAAAAGAAGTTTATCCTGGAACATAATAATAAAACAAACAAACACAAACAAGAAACAAAAGCCAAATCCCATTTTGCCCACGTCGAAGCATAGGGGCCAGGGGCTTGGCTACATTTAGTCCTGAGCATTTAAGGGTAGGAGACCGACCTACCCCCCTATTAGCGTCAACATTTTAGAAAAACCTTAGGTCATCTCTATGTTGATGCTACTAGGGCGTAAGTTGGTCTCCTACCCTTAAATGCCCTGACCTAACTGTGGCCTAGCTTCAGGCCCCATTGCTGGATGCAGACAAAATGGGATTTTTTTTTTTTTTTTTCAATGGCAACTGGGAGAAAATTAATCGCATATGTGAGAAACAAGCTACTTGTTGCAGACAGCAAGGCAAGCAATGAGGAAAGATAGAGATTCAACGAGTGTTGAATAAAATACTATCTATCTATCTATCTATCTATTGCCAGACGCCTCAATCCCGTTTGGGGTGGCCACAAACAAATCGCCTCCACGTCGTCCTGTTCCCCGCCATTTCACTGCCCTCCTCCCAACTCACACCCCCCTCTCTCATATACCTCTCCACCCCATCCCTCCATCTCATCCTCGGCCTCCCCCTCCCTCTTCCCCCCTCCACCTCACTCACATACACTCTCTTCGTCAGTCTTTCACCCTCCATCCTCTCCATATGGCCAAACCACCTCTGTGTGTTCCTCATAACGCTTCCTATCACATCCACATTCACACCACAACGCTCCTTTATATCCTCATTCGTCAGCCTGTCTCTCCATGTGACTCCACAGGCTCCTCTTAAATAAATCATTTCCACTGCTCTCACTCTTGACTTGTGTCCTTCCAACAATGTCCAAGCTTCACTTCCATACGTTAGAGTTGGTATCACAATACTGTCATGTGGTAACTTTTTCACTAACCTTTAAAAAACTGACCACATGAAAGTTTTCATGCACTGAATACGAGGTTTAATTTTAAAAAGGAGGAAGAATGAACACTAGATGCATTGTTTTCGATGACTGAAGTACTGTACAGATATACAGTATAACTTATCAAGGGCCACAATGAAGATGTATATATCCCATTCCTTACCTATTACATCTACTTCCACCAATTCCAGTGGGTCCTTTACTTTTATGGGTCTCATTTCAGGGGCCTGGGTCTTAAGGGGAGTAAACGAACTGACTGTCTTACTGAATAGCAGAAGAGTTTGGGTGTCCAGGGAAGAAGAGTAATAAGACACAAAGTGGTAATAGGGAAAAAGTATCAGGTTAAGAGATAACCAAAGATGACAAATTAGCCATTATGTTACTGTTACATACTTTCAAGTGATATAAAGTAATTTATATGAAATGTGGTGATGGTAACTAACTACAATGTTGATGGTTTAATAAATACTTCCTGTATCATATGCACAGACAAAATACATTATAATAAAGACATAATGCTTGACATCACTGTTCATTTCCTCTCCAGTAATACCGGTAGTGGATTGAGACTCTCTGCAAAGTTGCAACCCATCCACTGTTGTCTCCAGTGGCACTGTTGTGGTACAGTTGGAGAACACGAGCCATTTCCTCAGGACTTCCGATCACTTCCCGTTTTCTTCTATCTTTATGGCCAGTATAGTAAAGGACTTGCCCTGGAAGTCAAAATCATAAATATTATTCAATTTTGCTTATGGTATGATGTACTCTGATTAAAGCTCCATGAGAGCAAATTACTTACGCACCAGAAATGTTGAAAATAATTTTAAGTGCACCCAGGCTACTGTGTTGGTGCTTCATATTAATGGAGTTGATGAAGGTGCTTCCTGACTTTTATGCAAGTACAGTAATCGCTCAGTTATCCAGACACAGTAGAGCCAAAGGCATATCCGGGTAGCAACATCCGGATAATGAACACCATTCCTAACCACACCCAGACCCTACCTATACCCACCTCCAACCTTTTTTTTTTTTCTTTTTTTTTTTAATAAGAGAACAGAGGAAAGAAAAACAAATGAGTAAAAAAGAAAATAAACCATACACCAGATTAATGGTGTCCTCCGTTCATAAAATATCTGTAACAGTTAGACTTGAACAGTTGTGAGTTGAAATTTGGAGGGAAACATCTCTGGGGAAGCGAGTTCCAGAGAGATGCAGTTCGGGGAATGAAAGAATTCTGACAGGCAGAAGTTCTGCAATATGGCTGAGTGACATTCCAGTCATGAGCGCTACCAGATGCCCGTGTAGCACGAGGGAAGGCATGGAGAGGTGGCACCATGGACGCAACTTCGTCTGAGCATTTGCCAAAAAAAATATCTGTAAAATAATGCAAGGGAGGCAACATTCCTTCTTACTTGCAGGGGAGGTAGTTTATATGTAATGGCAGGGTTGTTAATGATTCCAACAGCTTTGTTCTGAATTTTGTCTAGTTGTCTTAATGCAACCTCTCCACAACCATTCCACAAGGGTGAGCAATATTCAAGCTGAGAGCATACATGACTCTTATTAATTATAGCTAACTGCTCATCGGTGATGTTACGGACTCTGTACAATAATCCAAGTTTCTTTGAGGCGGTTTTAGCAAGTGATCTGACATGACAGGTCCAGCTGAGGGCACTGTTAAGTGAGACACCAAGAATTTCAATACTTTTGGAGATGGGAATATTAGTAGCACTGAAGGTAATGTACGAATCTGGCAATATCTGTCTATTAGTAAACTGTATATATTTAGTTTTACTAGCATTAAAAGAGACAAGGTTGTTTTGTCCTCATTCACTGATTGTACTGTAGATAGATCTTGATTTATGGAGATGGCTGTACTGAGTTGTTTCTTTACTACCTATGCTTAATCTGACAGTGTTTTCCAGTCATTCAGCCATATTTAGACATCAAAACACACACAGGCATATCAAAAGTAATGGTAAACACAAAAATAACCCTGCAGGAAAACCACTGATAACCAAAAAACACCCTCCCTGTACACTAATGTATGTACAGTACCCATCGTTATTTTCGTGGTGTTTTCAGGTCATTCTGGAATATTTTGGCATCAAAACATACATAGGAATATCCTAAATAATTTTCAACACCAAGAAAACCATGTATAAAAACCACTGAAAACCAAAACACACCCTACCTAAACACTACTGTATGTACAGTACCCCTCCTTATTTTGGTAGTGTTTTCAGGTCATTCTTGCATATTTTGGCATCAAAACATTCATAGGAGTATCCTAAATAATTTTCAACAAGAAAACCAACCATAAAAACCTCTGAAAAAAAAAAAAAAAAAAAACACCCTACGTAAATACTACTTCATGTACGTATTTCTTCCTCCTGTACTTGACATCATACCCCACACAATAAATACTCTAAGTTTCACTGGTCAGGCCTGAATAACGTGAAATTAAAATTATTGCACATCATTCAACATAACTTAGGCTATGATGAATTAAGGCACAAACTGAAACTTTAGTATGTGTGAATGGGAAAGGCTTTATCTTCTGTGTAGCACTTTTCAACACCAGCCACTTCAAGTAATATTGTACATGAAAGAAAAAGTAAATTTTCACAAGTTGCCAATACACCCTCCAGGTTGTGCAGTACATTTTTCTGCACCTAACCTAACCCAACCTAACCTAACCCAACTTGCTGCGGTGGAATGCTTACCTTACAATTAGGTATCATACTATGCGTTTATGGTGGTAATATCTCTCAACCGCATATTGGCAACTTGTAAAAGAATATCAGAAAATCATATTATTTGCATGTCCAGCATTCCATGATATTCGTAAGTACCAACAGAAAAAAAAAAAAAAATGGCCCCAGTAAGCAGTTAAACAACATAGAACTTACCTCCCACTAGAAGCAATATCCATCTTGTTAATCTGAGTAGACTATACGAATAAACAATTTCAAAGGGCTTAGTAACAGCCAAAAGAAAAGCAGCGCTGACCACACAATCTTCTTGTTTTGTTCGTAATACGACGCTGCCTGGTAATTTAGTGGATTCGTCCCTTCATGAATTTGTCCCGACGAATTCGACTCATTGTATATTATGGCAGGGGAGAAAAAGAACCGACATATGCCACCAAGGCTATAAGAGACTTAACACTGCATATCAGTCGAGATTATCGTGGGTGAAATGCCCTATTCCGAATTCATCGGGAGACGAAGTAACCAGCTACGAGTTGTTCTCTCCTCAGAGTCTGAGCGTGAATGATTCGTACGTCTGGCATATACCTGGCGGCCGACGGCGCAAGCGCAAGCCAACGGCGCCTGCCCATAGCAGGGGGGACTCTGAACTCGGGGAGGAAAAGTAGCTCGCTACAACGGTCTAGAAAGAGAACCCTGCTACACACTAGGCGTTAGAGGGACGGGAAGCCGACCCTAAAACACCTAGCATTACACCTACATTCATAAGTGTGTCCACACCGTGGATTTTGGATGTAATCACTTGCCCTTTGATAAAAATAAGTTACACTCTGTTATAAAATACAGGGGCATTTGTAAGATGTATTACATACAGGAGTAATCGGTAGTATTAGAGTAGTACAGGAATACGTGAACACAGAAGTACCAGCTCTGTCCGAAGATGATGACAGCATCGCCTTAGCAGGTCGATGAGTGAGGGCCACAGCACACTCCACCACCAACACACCTACTACACTTTCCAATCATTATACTCTCTCTTCGTTTCAGATCTTCACTTCCTTTTGTTTTACGTATATTTTATACATATTCACTGGTACATAGTAGCTTTTTTCTTACATTGGCAAGAAGCAGTACATTTGTCAGTAACTATGGCTAGGTAACAAGGCACATACCCCCTCTAATATTACACCTCTCTCCGTTTCATATCATCACAACTGTTTAGTTGATCATACAGTCTGTACATAACCCCTATTTATTGATTAAGTATTTTTGCGAAATTATATAAAATGCATTTTTAAAAAAAGTATTGGTTCTGGACAGCTGCAATGAAAATCAGGATTGTCAGCTTAGAACCTTTTGCAAAATCTGATGTATATTTTCTTTTAGCTGCAGTTCTTAACTCATGCCTACAAGAGCGGTGTTTTGAGGATTTTTTGTTTAAACAGTTTTGTGGTTGTACTTTATAATTTTTCTAGCGATTTTCCGTAAATATATGTCGTTGGCGACAGCTTAACGATTTTCGAAGATAGAGTTTAGCAATATTACTGTAGCGGTTTGTTGTGGCAACACTGTGAGGTTACTCGCTGCGTCGCAGCGCCAGTCTGGCAGGATGTGCGTGTGATAACGGAGTATGTTCTGTTGCTGAGTGTAGGCTGTTACAAGCTGTAAGTTATTAACGTATTTTGGTAACTGTTTTAATTCGATTATGTGTTTTTATAGATTTATCCTTACTAATTACACACTTCTGATAAGCTTTGGAGATATTGAGCTAAGTTGACGAGTTTCCGGTCAAAATTTTTTTGAAGTTAGATGCTTGTATGGGTAAAAGAGACTCAGAAAATAACTATGTCAACCATTATTTCCAATAAAAATGTGCAGAAACATGAACAAATAATAGATAAAGTAGCCGAAAAATCACGTGACACTGAAACGGCCTGTGATTGGTCGTGACGTCACCTCTCACACTGAGGCAGCATAGTCTACTTTGTTAACGTTTAGCTAGGATACACTGTGCTTATTTCTGACCTCTAAGAATGTCCAGTGACAAGAGGAATAATTGCTAATGTTTCGTTCCAATGTGTAAGTGCACTGACAAAAGCACAGTAGGGAAGTTATTCCTCTGTATACCAGCCAATAACAATAAACGAAAACAGTAGTGGCTGGCTGCTCGTCCGAAGTTCCCAGTGCTGGAATGCAGTCTTTACTGTTGTGAAAATATTATATTCTTCACCATATAGGTTCATACACACATAATTATCTGAAATTCAGTCAAAAAACTATGCTTTAATTATTAATAGAATATTAGCGAAAACGTGCTAAGGTTAGTGGGTATTTCTACTTTAGATCGCCAACATGCCTTGACAGACTTCTGTTTTGCACAGATATTGATTTAAAGTGCAAATAATGCATTTGTATGTTAAATTAATAATTATACAAAGCAGGAGTCTGCCAAGGCAAGCTGTTCAGCTAAAGGAGAAACACTTCGCTAATTTTAGCTCGTTTTCTCTGTGAATCCGGATTTTTTAAAAGGTAAAATTAAATGCAAAAATTTGAAAAGATTTCGAATAATTAGGTGAGTATGAACCTCTATGGTGATAAAATCTATAACACTTACCAATTAAAAAGTGCCAATTCGGTGTTGATTCGGTAAATGACCGCCGATTCGGTATTTCGTCACACTCCCCTGAAGTACTGTAGTTGAGTCACTGAAACTTTTTTTTTTTTTTCTTCAGAAAACTAATAATGAAGAGGGCAAATATTAAATATGAGCATAATACCATCATAAACTCATACAACTGATACTGTATGGCATGCATTTAACACTTCCCACCTCATGAGGTACGAGCACCGAGCACCGCTCGGGAATGGTGTAGCCGTAAGCTACTTCTGGTCGATTTCACCACAATTTATTTACCTAACAGGTACCACCCATTTATACCATGAAAAATATTCCTTCACAGCATACCTGAAGTGGGTAGTTTGGATCTACGGTGGCCATGTAGGTACAACTATCATCTCTGTTACTGGTATTGTGTGATGGATTGGAGCTTCGTCTGCAGTATGAATGCTGACGTCATCGCCAACATGGCGGCTCCTTCCCTCCAGCTGCAAAGAATTAAAGTTATCAGGTCTTGTTCAGTGCAAATGATAAATTAAATTAAAAGATACTTATACCGTAAGTTTTTAAGTACATGGCAGAGTGCACTGGCCATGTTTACCCAGAACCGCCAACTCGCTGACTTTATTAAACTCCATAGCCTAAGTATATGCACAAACACCATCTACGTGCACTTCTCACACTATACCCACACACCTACACCCAGTCACACAAAGATACCGATCATCTACCATTCACGGCCGTAAAATACTGCTTGATTGTGCTTATTATAGTCAAGTTGTTCCCCAAAGTGAGGTATGTGCAAAGAAACTCTGCAGGAAATAGATGCATACAGTTAAATATCCTTGTTATGTCTGGTGAATTCGTTTACAATTAACAAACCAAACTTTAAATAAATAAAGTAAGATCATCGGATTCAAGGGGCAGTGTCTAGGTAATTTCATCGATAACTATTACGATGTATTTGTATTAACCAGATGTTAGTTGATTTTGCAAAATTCAAAGCGATTTTGTGATGTACATGCTGCTGGCCAGGGCAGTTCTACTATTCTCCTGCAGCTAACAGCAGACGATTTAATTCAGGAGCCAGAGAGGTAATATTGCTTATATGTTCCTGATGCACTTTACTGAAATACCAGCCATGGCAAGTAGAGACGTGACAACACCCCCAGGAGGTGACCACGGAGAGGCTGTGAGGGCGCGCACACCACCCGAGCAGTATGGGCATATGTCTTATGCGGCCGTGCGCCTTTATTCCCCGGAGCATGGCTGACAGAAACACCGCAGTCCGGGTACATTACCCTCCTACTGAGCCAGCCCTCAACAGGATCAGGGTGGAACTAAAAAAACAGTTTCAGGCAGCATCCCAGTGACTGCCTGTAGCCACACACAAATAGAGACGGCCTGTAACTGCTCAGAACAAGTGACAGCCTGTAGCCACACAGTAACTGTGACAGCCTGCATACAAATAGTGACGGCCTTTAGCCGCACACCAATAGTGATGGCCTGTAGTCACACCAACAGAGATGGCCTGTAGCTGCTCAGGTGCTGCCCATCCCTTATCCCCCTGGGGAGGCATGGCTCAATCGGTTGAGAGGTGGCTTGCCATTCTAATGGACCCAGGTTCAAATCCCCGCTGGGGCAGGGAACAGTTTAAGGATTTGAATTTCATTATATCAGGCTTTACTGATCTACCAGAAGACCCGCCAACGTCGTAAAAATACCCCTGCTAATACCAATACACCAGTCCTGTATGAGACAGCCCTAGCATGTATTCAATATGGACGGTGGGTGTTGGCGCCGAAGTTGTGACATGTAGAGATGTATGGTATGTAGGACTGCTGGGCCTTGATAGCAGGCTGTGAAGCCTATGTCCAGAGTCAAAAAAAAAAAAAAAAAAAAAACTGATGGCCTCCAGCCGCACTCGGACAGAGAACAGTACGCCCCCTCTCCTGCAGCCGCCCCAGGGAGAAAGACACCGGTGATGGCCTGTAGCTGCGCCAGTAAGTAGGTGATGGCTGGTAGTCGCACCTCACCTACACGTTGCTCCCCATGCAGGACACCGGCAACAGCTTGTAGCCGCGTCTGTGGTCAGGTGACGGCCTGTAGCCACACTTAGCCCACAGTCCTGCTCGGAAGTTGGACCCCATGATGGGCTATAGCCGCACTGACAGGGAAGGGATGGCCTGTATCCATCCTCCCCCTGTTGCCCACGAAACCTCGGCGACGGCCTGTAGCCACGCCAGGGAGAGATGCCACCCAAAGAGTCTCTTGCCCCCTGTGACTTCCCTGCCAGAGGACGACCCTTGCTTGGCCCGCCCATCCTGTGGCAGAGTGGGCCATTCCTCTCTCTCCCTCGACAAAGGCAGACCCCAGGAGGAGACTTTCTGCCTGGAGGAAGTGTGGAGAGGACTTGTGATATCTCTGGGAGTGTACACCGTCCAGCTGGCGCCCAAGGGAGCCGAGAAGTTGACGGATTCCTGCTGGAGTCGATGCAGCAGTATCACCCTGATGGTGACCTGATGGGAGAGGGGGCGCAGACAATGGGATCTCAATGATGCCTCCAGAACTCCGGGCACGACCTCTCCAGCCAAAGGCAAAGGCAAACCCCCTCACCAAGGCAGGCGTAGACAAAAGTGCCTGCACGAGCTGTTCAGCCCTAGTCCGAAGGGCCAGACCCCCATTCCGAGCCCCACGAGAGAGGGGCCCTTCACCACGCCCAACCACAGTCCACAGCAGGCGACGTCACCAATGCGGGTAGTCTCGTAGCCCTTGAGAGAAGCAACACCTGATGGGACTCCGCCGACACCTGGCTGACACCTGAGAGTCTCTGGGCCCTCACCGTATAATCAGTGACTACTATTCCAGTGAGTGTGTCTAAAGTGCCATGTATTACACAGTGACAGAACATAGTGCGCTAGTGACCACATTGTGAACCGTGTGTGTATGCATACCAACTATGGTCCTTCCATTTTATCCAGATCGTTTGGGCGTTGTCCCTCACGGGACTTCCCCTTTGAGCGACGCTGCCGAATCTGTACCAAAACACACCTCTCTGTCTCATGTCAGGTATTTGCTACTTCTAAATGAAATTTATTTACAGTACATATATATATATATATATATATATATACATACATATATATATATATATATATATATATATATATATATATATATAATTCTCTAATATGGCTATATAGTGTAAGAAAATTCCAATTGTTTTTAATAATAACAATGACTTTTTATAAATACCTCAACACTTGGCAACGTTGCTTTCTAACGTTGTCGCGCTTGTAGGTGAGTCAGTGAGGGTAGGTCAGGTGTCAATCCGCAGGTCACTTTCTCTGATCACCATTAAAAGATAAGCTCCTACCCCTATTACTCGCCCCCGTCTGCTCCACAGTCGAGAAAAAGAACTTATTTACAGCGTAAATAAGTATTTTTTAGAAGAGAAGGCAAACAGGGGACCTATAATTGATCCCTCAAAAGCTGTTGCTTGAACAGCAAAGGCCACCAACGTGAGTGAACTAACAGTCAGACGAATTTGCTCTTCCTTCGATCAAGCCTGCATTACACAAAAGTCACCAGAACAAACTATAATAATTCATAAAACTGTGTAGACTTTTTATAGAAATGAATCACCATAAACTGTAGATTTTATATGCAGAGAGAGAGAGAGAGAGAGGCAGACAGACAGTCAGGAGGCTTTTCCTCAAACTATAATAATTCATAAAACCATATAGACTTTTTATAAAAATAAATCACCATAAACTGTAGATTTTATATGCAGAGAGAGAGAGACAGACAGACAGACAGAGACAGACAGACACGAAGTCAGGAGGCTTTTCCTCAAACTCTAATAATTCATAAAACCGTATAGACTTTATAGAAATAAATCTCCGTAAAATGTTGATTTTATATGCAGAGAGAGAGAGAGAGAGAGAGAGAGCTGGGAGTGAGGGTTAACCCTTGTCTCTAATCCGATAATTGGCCCAGTAGAAACTGTGGCATCGTCGCACGTAGGGGAAGTCCCGTGAGGGACAACGCCCAAATGATCTGGATAAAATGGAAGGACCATAGGTGCACTAGACTGATGTCATGTCTCCGCTGCTAGACAGTGAGTGTTGAGGACAGTGTTGTAGTGACTACACCTGTAATTGTGTATATGCATATCCATACGATCTACTGTGTTGGAGCAGTACCTCTATCACCACTCAGTGTATGGCAGGACACTCAGATCCAGATTGTGTATGTTTACCCTAATACTCAGATTGTGTAAAAACTCCTCTCACCTGATACACAGTGTCCGTCCATCACACTCGCTACTGAGACGTATCCTGCGTGATACTGACACCTCAAGTCAGTCCGAGTCCCTAGTCTGTCTAGTGTCTATTGATATTGAATAGTGTATTATGTGATTTCTGTTCCTATTGTATTCTGGAAATTATAGTTAATATACGTCGAAGGTTGTTGCCCACAGTTTTTATGTCCTGCTCTTCTCGTTGTGTGTTCTAGCTCCGGTCTTGATAATGGGCACCGGCTCTGTACCCGGCATTTCTAGGACGGGAAGCCGACCTAAAAACACCTAGCGTAACATTTATCTTCTTTGTCAAACGTTATAAAGAACACAGAGGAAAATATTAAGGTGAAATCCGGAAAATAACTCTATGGAAGGAGTACCACAGAGTTTTCTTCACCTAGGACCGTAAATTGTCGTCAGATAAGAAGTTCCCTGACATTTTCCCCTGAACGATTTATTTTGCTTGTTATTTCCTATTATCCTCTTCTTCATCATTAATATAATTGAAGTACCACCATACTCAGCATAAACAACGTACAAATTTATCTAGCAGTATCCAAAAATAAATCGCTAAGGAAGCGTTGCTTGGGAGCCTCCTTAAGCGACGAGACCACGGGCCCTAGATTAAGGAAGCTCGTATTTTAGGTGGATCGTGTGCGTGTGTGTGTGTGTGTGTGTTCTATATCCCCAGCCTACTAGGTGTGTGTGTATGTGTATGTGTGTGTGTGTGTGTGTGTTTCTATATCCCCAGCCTACTAGGTTCTTACCTACCTAATTGTTCTTACCTAATTGTATCTTTACAGGAATGAGTCAAGCTCGTACTGTCCCGTGTCTTAAACCATATTTATCGTACATATCCATAAATTTATGAATTGTTTTGGCACACACTATTTCATTCGGTAGTGCATTCCATTGATCAATTGCTCTGTTTGGGAAACTGAATTTCCTTACGTCTTTATCACCTCTCTTCTTATGCAGTTTTTTGCAGTGTCCTCTTGCTGATGCGTCTCCATATGTTAAGTAATCATTTATGTCTATTTTCTCCTTTCCTGATATGCACTTATATAGCATTATCATGTCACCTCTTTTCCTTCTCTCCTGTAGTGTTGGTAGATTCAGTTTATTTAGTCTTTCTTCGTAGCTTAGGTCCCTTAAGCTTGGTATCCATCTTGTAGCAGCCCTTTGAACTTTTTCAATCTTGTCTATGTGCTTTTTGAGATGAGGACGCCAGACTACCGTACTGATGCATATTCCAAGGTTGGTCTAATGAATGATGTTATTATCCTTCTTAGCATGTCTTCATTTATGGATGTGAATGCTATTCTCATATTTGCAAGCAGTGTATACATGTTCCGTACCTTCTCGCTGATGTGGTCAGCCGGAGATAGTCTGTTATTGATAATCACACCTAGGTCTTTCTCTCTTTCTGATGTGTATAGAGTTTTATTTCCTAACTTATAATCCCAATCAGGTCTTTTTCCACTTTTACCAAACTTGATTACATGACACTTGTCCACATTGAATTCCATTTGCCATGTGGTACTATTCCATTCATGAAGTTTATTTAATTCTTCTTATAGCTCTTTACAAGAGTCTGTGTTAGTAATTCTCCTTTGTATTTTTGCATCATCTGCAAACATATTCAGATAGCTCTCATTTCCAGTGTTACTGTTTATATCATTTATATACACTAAAAACATGATTGGTGCCAGCACTGAACCCTGTGGTACTCCACTAGTCACTTCTTTCCATGATGAGTATTTTCCTCTTAGCACTGTTCTCATTTCTCTTTTTATGAGAAAGTCTTGCATCCAACAAAACAGTTTGCCTCGAATTCCTCCTTGATGGTACAGTTTCCATAAAAGTCTTTGGTGTGGTACTGTGTCAAAAGCTTTCTTGAAATCTAAATAGATACTGTCCACCCATTCTTCCCTTTCCTGTATTGTGTTTGTTACTCTGTCATAGTAGCTCAACAGATTAGTAACATATGATTTTCCTTTTCTGAAACCAAACTGTCTTTCTGTTATCATTCTGTGTTCTTCTAGATGATTTACCCAAGCTTTTCTTATAAGTTTTTCTAATACCTTGCTTACAACACTGGTCAGTGATACTGGTCGGTAGTTGAGTGGATTTTGTCTATTTCCTTTCTTGAATAAGGGGACAATATTTGCTTTTTTCCAAATATCAGGTAATTTACTTTGACTCAAGGATTTCTTGAAAATTAAAAATAATGGTTTACTTAACTCCTTTGCACATTCTCGTAGTACCCAACATGATATTTCATCAGGACCACTTGCTTTTCCTCTGTCTAATCTACTTAACTCCTGTATTACTTTTTCTGCTATTTGTATATCTGGTAGTATGTGTGGACATGCATATTCCACATAGTCCCTCTCAAAATTTTTTTCTTCTGTAAAAACTAATTGGAAATTCTTATTTAGTACTTCACAAATATCTTTCTCTTGTGTATAAGTGATTCCCTCGTCCGTAATTGATTGTATTATATCTTTTACTTTGGTTTTGCTTCTGATATAGCTGTAAAACAGCTTTGGTTGATCACTACTTTTATTTATTGTGTTCTTACCGTATTGTTCTTACCTAATTGTATCTTTACAGGAATGAGTCAAGCTCGTACTGTCCCGTGTCTTAAATCATATTTATCGTACATATCCTTAAATTTATGAATTGTTTTGGCGCACACTATTTCATTCGGTAGTGCATTCCACTGATCAGTTGCTTTACTTGGGAACCTAAATTTCCTTACCTCTCTATCGCCTCTCTTTTTATGCAGTTTTTTTTGCAGTGTCCTCTTGCTGATCCATCCCCATAGGTTATATAATCACTTATGTCTCTTTTCTCCTTCCCTGATATGCATTTACATAGCATAATCATGTCTCCTCTTTTCCTTCTCTCCTGTAGTGTAAGTAGATTCAGTTTTTCAAGTCTTTCTTCGTAGCTTGGGTCCCTTAAGCTTGGTACCCATCTTGTAGCGGCCCTTTGAAATTTTTCAGTCTTATCTATCCATTTTTTTACATGAGGACTCCAGACTACTGATGCATACTCCAGGGTTGGTCTGATGAATGATGTTATTATCTTTCTTAGTATTTCTTCATTTATGTATGTGAATGCTATTTTCATATTTGCAAGCAGTGTATACATGTTTCGTACGTTCTTACTGATGTGGTCAGCCGGAGATAGTCTTTTATTAATAATCACACCTACGTCCTTCTGTCTTTCTGATGTGTGTAGGGTTTTATTTCCTGACTTATAATCCCAATCAGGTCTTTTTCCACTTTTACCAAACTTGATTACATGACACATTGAATTCCATTTGCCATGTATTGCTCCATTCATTAAGTTAAATTCTTCTTGTAGCTCTTAACAAAAGTCTGCATTAGTAATTGTAATCCTTTGTATTTTTGCATCATCATTAAACATATTTAGATAGCTTTCATTTCCAATGTTGCAATCTGTATTATTTATATACACTAAAAACATGATTGGTGCCAGCACTGAATCCCGTGGAACTCCGCTACTCACTTCCCTTCACGAAGAGTTCTTTCCCCTTAGTACTGTTCTCATTTCTTTTCTTTTTTTTGAGAAAATCTTGCATCCAACAATACAGTTTGTCTCGAATTCCTCCTTGATGGTACAGTTTCCTTAAATGTCTTTGGTGCGGTACTCTGTCAAATGCTGTCTTGAAATCAAAGTTGATACTGTCCACCCATCCTTCTCTTTACTGTAATGTTTCTGTTTGTCATAGTAGCTCAACAGATCAGTAACAGGATTTTCCTTTTCTGAAACCAAACTCTCTCTCTGTTATCATATTGTGTTCTAGAATCTAGATGATTTACCCAAATTTTTCTTATCAGCTTCTCAAATATATTGATTATAACACTGGTTAGTGATACTGGTTGATAGTTGAGTGGATTTTGTCTATTCCCTTTCCTGAATAAGGGAACAATGTTTGTTTTCTTCCAGATATCAGGTAGTTTACCTTGTCTCAAGGGTTTCTTTTCCTTTGTCTAATTTGCTTAACTCCTCCTGTATTTCTTTTTTTGATATTTGTATATCTGGTAATATGTGTGGGCATGCATTTTCTATATTATCCCTCTCAATTTTTTTTTTCTTCTGTAAAACCTGATTGGATTTTTTTTTTAGTGCTTCACAAATATCCTTCTCTTGTATATAGGTGATCCCCTCATCCGTAATGGATTGAATTTCATCTTTTACTTTGGTTTTGCTTCTGATATAGCTGTGAAATAGCTTAGGTTGGTCACTACTTTTGTCTATCCTCAAACTTTTTTTGGGCTTCCCTCCTTATTGCTGAATGGAGGATGATACATTAAATCTTCAATATCGTTTTCTTGCCTAGTAAATATAAGATCTAGCACTGAGGGTACATCGAGTCCTCTTTTTCTGGTGCTTTCCATTACATGTTTTAGGAAAAACTGCACGAGATCCAGGAGCTGCTGGTCCCAACAGCTTTCTTGGATTATTATATCTAGAGTATTCCAATTTATATTTGTATTAAAATCTCCTGTTAGTATAATTCTTTCCTATTTCTCTTCCATTCTATGTAGTAATGCTCTTAAAATCTGAATTGTATTCTCTGCCAGATCCCCATATTCGCCTCATTCCCATGTGTTTGATCTGGGTGGCATGTATAAATTTGCTACATTTACTTTCCCTTCAGATGTATTGATCTCTAATGTAATAGGTTCTACTTGCGATGGTGCATCTAGTTCTAGTTCTTTGACTTTTAGATTTTTCTTTGTTAATATTATAATTCCTCCACCTTTTTTTAAGTTCCTGTTTTTTCTCGATATATTGTATTCCTGTAAGTTTAGGATGCCATTTGATATCCTTGGTGTTAATTTTGCTTCAGTTAGGCATATTATATGTGGTTCATTTTCTCATTCATTTCTAATAATTTAGATACCATTCTATCTACATTTGAGTACCTCAACCTAATCATCTTATTTACATACCTGTCATGACTTGATTCTGCTACCTTCCTCCTTTTTATTCCCTCCTGTTTATGTACCACTTTCGAACCTGCAATCCGATTACATTGTAAAAAAAATGTATTCTTCTCCTTTGATCTTCCCTCACTCTTTGTTTTTCCTTCCTCCCTCTTCTCTTTTGGTAGTTCCAGTTCTTCTTGAGATAGGCATCTTTTTAGCCATACATTTTTGAATTCCTCTTTTTCTATGAGTTTCTTTGCATTTTTTAGTATCTCCACAGTGTTTACACTCTGGAAGGTTACCTTTACAGGCCTTGACCTATTTCTCTCATATTTCCCTAACATTTTGTGTTCCTCTATGTCTTTATTACAGATTTCCTCTGGTACTTCCTTCATTATGCTCATTACATTTGCCATCTCCTTTTTGTCTTTCGAGAGCTTCTTTGTTTTTGTTTTTTCCTCTTCTATACCAGTGATTACTATAGATTTGTTGATATGTGCTACATCTCTGACCAATTTTGGATTGTTTTGGACTATACTTTTCACTTCCTTTTTAATGCTCTTTTCTTGGACTCTTGTTTCTAAGTCTGTCATTACTTTTTATCATTTCAGCATAAGTATTTTCCACATCATTTTTGTAGCTTTGCACTGCTTGATTAACCTGTGTTATCTTCTCCTCAATATCACTGCTCTTACCTAATTGTTCTTACCTAATTGTATCTTTACAGGAATGAGTCAAGCTCGTATTGTCCCGTGTCTTAGACCATATTTATCGTACATATCCTTAAATTTGTGAATTGTTTTGGCACACACTATTTCATTCGGTAGTGCATTCCATTGATCAGTTGCTCTGTTTGGGAAACTGAATTTCCTTACGTCTTTATCACCTCTCTTATGCAGTTTTTTGCAGTGTCCTCTTGCTGATGCTTCTCCATATGTTAAGTAATCATTTATGTCTATTTTCTCCTTCCCTGATATGCACTTATATAGCATTATCATGTCACCTCTTTTCCTTCTCTCCTGTAGTGTTGGTAGATTCAGTTTATTTAGTCTTTCTTTGTAGCTTAGGTCCCTTAAGCTTGGTATCCATCTTGTAGCGGCCCTTTGAACTTTTTCAATCTTGTCTATGTGCTTTTTGAGATGAGGACTCCAGACTACCGTACTGATGCATATTCCAAGGTTGGTCTAATGAATGATGTTATTATCCTTCTTAGCATGTCTTCATTTATGTATGTGAATGCTATTCTCATATTTGCAAGCAGTGTATACATGTTCCGTACCTTCTCGCTGATGTGGTCAGCCGGAGATAGTCTGTTATTGATAATCACACCTACTAAGGATTTCAGGGGCAGTGTCCAACTGTTCTTTTTAAATAACGTCTCAACAAAGCGTCGGGCAAGGATTTAACTTTGGCAGTGCATGTTTGAGACCCCGACCTAATTTGTAAAATTATGCTTTTGTACCAAATGTGTATGATTAAGGCATTTATAAGAGTAAATGTAGGGTAAACTTAGCTAAAATCGTCAGAGGCATGTAGCGAGGCTAGCTTCGGTCACG